>NC_091015.1:61214344-61544344 GCF_041296385.1 Aphelocoma coerulescens | reverse complement strand
CTCCATCTGGTCTGCTGGTGGTGAGGGTGCCCTGCCGCCGAAGAGTACAGAATCCCGTGGATCAATACACGCTTTGGGCAGGTGGGAACGCCCAGGTGCCTCCCCTGCAGGGGGCCAGTTTGACACTGTCCCTTGCAAGACTCTGGATTTGTTGCATCATCTGTGGTGCAGGGTCTGGGGACCCCTTAGGGGGGCCTTTGATGGGCCGTGACACCCCCTCTGTCCTTCACATGGATGCGGCTTTTCCCTGGGTGAGGGTCCCTCAGCTGGGCTCCTCTGCACGGTGGAGGATGGGCGGTCACTGCGCCTCTGACCAGAGGCGTTTCCAGCACACACCCAAAGCCTCTCTCCCCCCACCCTTTGGGGGAGGGTCTGTGCGAGCCTGGCAGCTGACAGCCCTGGGGTCCTGAGCTCCACTGCTGAGGTGTTAAGCCTGTGCTTTGTGGCTGTCCCCAGCCCTGAGTTGTTACGTTATCTTCATCAGCGGGTTCAGGGCCTCTCAGAGCCCTGTCCAGGGTGTGGTAGTCTTCTCTGCAGCTTTTGTAATACAGTTTTAAAAGTTTTTCATGAAAATGTTTAAGTCATAAATGAAAATATTTCAGTCTCTGACACTACGGCAGCTTGAGCAGACCATTTCCTCAGTTTTTATTTTATTTACTGGTGAGTAGAAAGAGAACTCTGAAGAATGGCCAGTGAGATGACTACAGGAATTGGCTGATGCAACCACTCAGCATATTTTAAGTAGTAGGAAGCATCATCTGTTAAATGACGCATTGAATTTCAACTCCAATAATCTAAATGTGGAGGAGTAGATTGCCTTAAAGTGGGAGCCCACTACTAGGTAAAAAACAATCTCAACTTCCTGCAGAAACAATTCCAGCTTCTTTCACTCCTTGTTTCTTTGCCTCAGCTTTTACAAATACTGTTAAATTATAGTTGAGACAAGAGCGTTTGGGATGGCTGCCTTATCACTCTGAAGACAGCCACATTTCACTGGTGAATGAATTGATGCAAATAAGCAGAGAGCAAGAGCACTTAACAAATAGTAGCTAGTATGACAGACCTGATACACATATTTACAGTATTTTCAGCTGTGTAACTTATGCTTTCTGCACCTCAGATACCTCACAACCTTTCAAAAATATTTCGCTTGAATAATTTCTCATGTAAGCTGTCTCTTGAGATTACCGATGCAAAATCAGAAGAAGGAAGCACTCAGGGACTTGAATGCCAGCGGGAGGTGGTTTGGGGAGAGAAGGCTTCTGTAGTGCAGGCCATCCTCAGTGATAGAAGCATTGGGTTTGGATGCTGCCTGCAGGAACGCCAAGGTGCAACTGACTGACTGAGTGCTGGTCTGTGACTGCTTTTCTTAATGCAGAGTTATAACTTGAGCACTGATTCTGTGATCCTGAATGCTGAACTGGTGTGTGTGATAGACCACCCACCAGTTCCGGGACTGAAGAACACTTTGCCAAAGTAGTCAGGTCAGGCAATAAGGGGTTTGCATTAACTCTCTGTGTCTCTAGAGGCTTTATGTTGGCTGATACAACAGGTGCTGCTACCTGATGTAGCACAAACCTAGAGTCATACAAGCAGGGGATACTTGAGCAAAGTTGAGTCTTTCCAGGACAGAGTAAACCCGTTGAAGGTATTTTAATATATTTGAATCAACAGTATGAATTTAAACTAAAGTGTGGGTTATATTTGATCTGATTTTGATATATTATTCAGAACAGTAGAACGCTGACAATCCTACCATGGCCTTACAGAATCATTCTGTAATTTCAACAGAAGTCCAAAACAAAAGCAACAGAAACATCACATTGATTGAGCTCCTTATTGTTTAATCTGGATAAGCTTTTCCCCCTTCTGCTGGCAACTACAAAAGAATATGCTGCAGAACCTTGGAGGCCTTCACACCTAAGCATAAAAACAATATATAGGTGAAGTGAAATCCAGATCCTGAATTTAGTATGAGTTTCACCAAAGGTGTCATCAGGACTGAGTAAAGCCTTGCAGTGGCAGGTTCACTATGTAACATTTCTAAACACATGCCCAGGTAAAGAGTAAAACACTGTTTGACTACACAGACAAGCTGTAACTTTACAGCTATGGATTTTAATATCTGTTGATGATTGAAGTGTGAAAGCCCAAGACAACTTTAGCTTCTTCGGGAATGAGTTATGGTGTGAAAAATCATCTAGATTTTTTTTTAAGACATTATTCTTCTAGAACAGCATTTTACTTGCAGCTTCTGCACCTAGAAGACTATCAGTCTTGCTAGCTTTGTATACTAGTGCTGATAAGTGTCTTCAAATATTTTCAGTCTTTGCTGTGCTAATAAATTTGTAGACAATTCTGAGATGAATCTGAGGGAGAAATACAGAAAGCAAATTTGCTGAAGGCCCTAGCTGACTTTGAAGGAGTTCAGTGGAAAGGATTGAATGAGACTTTAGAACATCAAAATGTATTTATGTGCACCCCTTTTATGGTAGGGAAAAAAAAACCCCAACAATTGTGCCATGCCAGAATAAAGAACTGCATTGGTTTTGGCCCCCTGCAGTCCCTGCTGTGTTCCAGCAATCTCTCACAGTAGGCGTAGGTGTGTCCCCACCCTTGGCAACAGTGGAGCTCTGCTTTTGGCATTACTGACTCTGCAGTATTTTGTCTTGTCACTAAGGAGTACTGTAGAAAGCTTAAGAAACTGGAATTCTTGATGAGCTTATCCAGCTGTTGGTGTAAGTAGTGTTATATGGGAAGGTAGTGACATGTAGAGGAGGTTTTTGAATGGAGAACAGAGTAATACAGATGGAGAGTGGCATGTGCATTAAGACTGTAATTGTTTCACTGGAGTATTTGAAACAAAACTCACTAATGAAATATTCAACTGAAAGAATAAATTTGTCTTCATCCATCAAATGTAATTCACAGCCTTTTAAGATTTACTTCTGCTTGTATCATCCCTGTACATGATGGATATCACAAATAAATTTTATTTTTAATTCTGTTGCTTATTCAACTCCAAATCGAGAGCCCAATTCTTCCTGTCACCAGTGTATAATTTATCTACCTTTATTATACTGACTTTATTATACTGTCTACCAGTTATTATACTGATTGTTTTTAGAGAATTTGGCTTGCCCTTGTCTAATTGGTGCTAATGGACATACTCTGCTCATTTTGACAACTTCCTCGATAGTGCTATTGAGTCACTGAGATCCATCTGTATTCAGGGATGCAAACAACTTTGGTAAAAATAAAACATGGAAGTGAATCATCACCAGTATCTGGCTTTCTATGAAAACTATTCCAAGCTCTGGAAGTGGTTCTGTTATCTTATAAATGGCTATGGATGCATTCTGCCAGGTCAGCATTAGCATGGGCCTTTGTTCTTTACCTTATATGTCATGCATTAAGGTCCCCCCAAGATCTGTTCACGTTAATTAAATTAATCATCTGTGTCTGTAAAACCATTGTTGGGTCTGGAAGCAAATAGGCACTGAAGAGTAGATTATTATCTGAAAGTCCTTCAGTGGTGTTTACTACAGTGTTTACAGATCGTGCTTGAAGATGCCAGCAGTAATGTAAAATCAGATTTATATTTAGATCATTGAGATGGTGTGAGAGTATGAATGTCTCAGCTGATTCTAGGTAGCTTTGATTCTGATTTGTGTCTCTTGTGAGAGTGAATCTGCAGGCGGCAGCTGTGTAAAATCTGTGTAAATGAGAGGAGAATCCTAATGACTTATTACTGACCAGAGCCCAGATTGATGATACACAGTTTAACCCAAGAAGACTTAATATGTTAATATGTTGCTGTGATTTTCTTTATCATGACACTTTTGCTCTTTCCTCTCCCTCCATTTCTGTATTTCTATGGAAATAATTAATTACAGCTTGTTGATTCTTGGTGCCTGAGAAAATATCAGCTAAAGCTTTTCCATTGGCAGGGGCATTTTAACGATGAGCCTGGTACAGATTCTCCATGTCTAATAAGATGTTATAATGCTGCAGCTCTTCTCTTAGTGAGGAGTTAAAAGGATCTCTCTCTCCTGTCCTACTCCCTCTTTGCATTAAATGTGTGGGAACAAAGCAGTCATTGCATCTCTCGCCACTGTAATAAGTGGGACAGGCATTGACAAATGGATGAAGTAGGGAAAGTAGAGAGGTGTAATGACTTTGCATCTAGAGCAAGTCTGTTTCCTCCTAGTCATCATAATTCCAGAGAGATGCAATCACACCCTAAAAAGGAAATAATTGAAGAAGACACTGGGAAAATAATGCACATACTAACTTGTTCTGTTGAACATGGTTCTTAGCAATTCACTGGGTCCATCTATAATAGTAGTTGTGTTCCATTCAAGAGATCTATTTCAAAGCAAATCTCCTGCTCCCCCACTAAAGACACCACTTGACAGTCCTGAAGTTCACGAACTCAATTACTGTCAGCAGAAGGGAAGCAAAAAGGTGTGCTCCAGGAGCGCACCGAGCACTTTCCAGACAATAAATGGGAGTCCAATCCAGGGCACCAGCCTGGAAACACTTAATGGTAAAACCCTTGCAACATGTCTGGATGTGGTAGTCAGGTGCACAGCACCAGTTTTGCTCTCCAGATCTCCAGATTTATTGTACCATAAACCTTCCTAATGCAGACATGGCCAAAGTATTCCAGAGGTTAGGAAACATCAGCCTCCACAAGGCCTCCATTCTGCAGCTCACAAGTGCTATTTTTCCCGAGTGTACCAGGGATCTTCAATCATTCCTTGTGTTCAGACTTTCTGATTGTAACTTCTTTTTAGGAATACACCTGACAGACAACCATTTCCTCTAACAGTCCTAGTATATTTCTAAAGGAAAATAAAAAGGTTTTCCCCTCTGGATGTCTGTACTCTTTTCCAAAGCCTCTTACTCTGGGGGTTTTTCAGTCTGGGATTCTTCCAGACGCAAGGGCAGCTGGTTCACTACTTCCTCCTTTCAGTGGAGGATCTCCTCATCTTTCCTATAAAGGAGAGCCCTTTCATCCCTAGCAGGTAAGGATCAGATACCACAGTGACAAGATGGGGTCAGAGGCTCTTTCTAGGGCCAGGCCCTCTGTGAAAAACAGGTTATTCCTAATGGCATTTCGTTCTGCTGAGGCAGTCTGCTGTCTCCTCTGTGGAGTGTGCAGTGTCAAGTATCATCTCAAGTTCTAAGAGTTGTTTTGCACCAAGTTGGTGGGATAGACACGGCAATGCACTGTGCTCATGCAACACTGTAGGTAATTACTGGCTTGAGCTAATCAGAGAATAGAGATTTAACTTCTTGTTTGTTATCTGTTTATCCACTTACTGCTGTAGATCATATATAAATTTGGGGTCTGCCCATTACTTGCAAGAGTTTTATTCCCTAAGTTTTATACAATGCATTTTACTTGAATTTTGGTTGTGCATCAAGTGAAAACAAGTTCTAGTAATTACTTAAATAAATTGTTGTGAATTGTTTTTTTCAGATGTCCTGTTGTCTGCTGTTATCCAAATGAATACATAATCAGTCACTAGACAAATTTTTGTTCTTGGGCTTTAGACTTGAAACTGCAGCTCTTCTGGCAGATGAGTTAGCACCTGTGTTGAAATCCATTACTTCATTGGAGATTTTTTTAATTCAAGTAAAAGAAAGGCTCAGACAGAGTCACAAACCACTTACATGAAGCCATTGTCAAGTTTGGTGGACATCTGAACAGCTGGAGAGGCTAAAGCTTTGGAACAAGTTAAATCGTGACAGCAGAATTTAAAAACTCCCAGAAATTATACTTTCACTTTGTTTTTTGACTGTGAAAAAAAAGCCCATTTATGTAAACTTCAGTGAACTCTTCAACAGTTGGTCTCAGTGCAAAATTTAGTTTAATGTCTTTGGATTCCAGCAGGTTCCATGAAGTTCTTGACCAGTCTTGCAGGGTTTGAACTAGTGGTTGTGATTCAAAGAACTTAAACTTTCGTGGGGAAAAATGAAAACAACCAATGAACCAGCTCACAAAGTGAGCTGTGGCCCAAATGAAAATATACAGGGTAAAGATTGCGGGTTTAGAGTGTGAAAGAAAATATCCAGTAGTCAATGCCAGCTGAAAAAGATAAAAGAATCTGTCTTGAAGTAATGACTGTCCAAAAAATCAGAAGTCTTTTAAAAATAATATACTTGGGCTCCATATGCTAAAGTTTTTGTATTCTTGTTTTTCTTTTGCAACTATGAGTGTTATACTTTTTTCAGTGTGAAAGCTGAACTTCTGAGTTAATTCTGTAACACTAGGAGTTGCAATAATAAGAAAAGTTCCAAATAACAGAAGACTTACAGTAAAAATTGTAATAGTAACATCAAAAAATGTCAGCAGACTTGTTCTTAAAATGCAGCTCTTTTACTTGTCAATGGTGACATTTCTGGGCACGTGTTAGAAGCCACATCAAACTTCCGTCCTCCTGAAGACAGTTGGTTTTTATCTCTGTTGTGATTTTGCAGCCTCCCTTTTTTCACCCCTCCTTGGGATGAATCACAACATCCCTAAGTGTGAATCCAAGGTACTGCAGAATTTATAATCAGTGTTGGGTTTTTGTTTGTTTGTTTGGGGTTTGGGGGGTTTGATGAGGTTGTTTTGTTTTCCTTTGTTTGGGATTTTCAGTTTGATTTTTTTTTAAGCCTATATATGAAGCTTGTGCTGTCATTTTCACAAACTGGCCATTACTGTGTGATAATTTGCAAATATTAGTCAAGGAAAGGATTTAATTTATTTTATCAGTAATATATTACTACTTAAGGTTAGTTATGTTGGATAAGACCATGAAACACAGAGTCCTTTCTCTTCCAGATAGACATGATAGTAGAGGCCAAACAGGGTAGTAAAGGCCAAGACTTTGAACAGTGGAAATGCAATCAATATTTTGTGGCTGAGGTACAGGGTCTGGCACTTGTCAGAAAAGATGGTGAAGGAAGAGAGGGAAACTAGCATTTATGGTGATTTGCTTCCACATCCAAAGATTGCATTCCAATCATTAAATATCACAAGAAGCGTGTTTTCAAAAGTGATTGGTGGTTTTTGAAAATGCATTTGTAAGTCTCTGAGTTCTCAAACCAAGGTGTTTGGCTGGGATCCATTTTTTCAGAGGGCTAGAGGCCCATTTGCTCTACAAACAAGTATTCCTTTTGGCTTTTCAGTGTGAATGGTGTGAGCCTGAGGCACCTGCAGTCAGAGATTGCCTTAGAAAAATCTTGCCCAACAAGACTTAGACTACATGAGAGCAACAGCAGGAGCAAGTGCTTAGCTAATGGAAAACTGAATTATGTAAAATTATCACTGTTTTACAAACTGTGTCCAAACCTGTTGGGGTCTCGTCTCCCCCCCCCCCCCCCCCCCCCGCCATGGAGCCCTCGGAGAGGGGCCCTGGGGATGAGACACGGGGTTTCCCTGCCCCTGGTCAGCCTCATTCCCGATTGGTTGTTTTGTGGTCCCCGGTGTGGGCAAGGACCCTCGGGTCCCGTGACTCGGGGAGTTCCTGAGCAGAGCCCTGGCCATGTGGCTGGGGAAATAAACATTTCTCTGAAACATCTATCAAGAATCCGTCCATATATATTTCTTTTCCACGGGACTCCTGGTTTGATATCTGCGTGTTACAGTATCCCCACTGTAACAACTGGTGGAGGAATGCAAGCAAGACACCGATCCGTGAGGAAATTCGTGAGTAAAAAACCCCTCTAGGCCTCTCTCTTCTCATCTTGGTTTGGATATTCTCTCTGGACTATGGAAGAATCGTGGGAAATGGGGCTCTCTGAGCCACAGAAAAAAATGTATCTAGAAGTAAAAGGAATCCTTGAACAACAAAACAAAAAAGTAATGGAACCGGGAGATCTAGAACACTTTTTTATCTGGCTTTTCAAAAGGTTTTCCTATATTTCTCGAGACTTACTTTTTGATATCGAACCTCCTGGATCTTGTGAGGGGTGTTTCTGGGATGAGATCTGGGATAAGGTATGGGATCAAAGAGAAGCTTTCCGTGCGTACCTTATAATCAGGGAAGTTCTTGAAGAGCATTTGTATGGTCCCATTACCCCTAAAGCAGAAGATCATACTTCTCCCGTAGCCGAGACCGCGCGGCCGCCATCCCGGGAGCACATGACTGCAGCCGTGCCGGTGGAGGTGCCTGTGCTGGATGCGCCCAACCCTCTCAGGAGCGCACGCCTTATTGCAGACCCCATCCCTCTCTTGGGGGTCCCCAGCCACGCGGCCGCGAGTGAGGGAGCGATGCCACAGGCGTCGTGGGCCACAAGCAGCCAGGAACCAGGGCTCGGCGTGGCAGGCCGCTCTGAGCGACCGGCTCGGAGAGCCCTGTGGAGGGAGAAGCGGCGGTTTCCACAATGACACGAGAAGCCGCGCAGCGCAGCGCCGAGCCGAAACGGGGCCACTCTCAAAGCAGCGTGGAGTTTGCGGAGCGGAACCACTCACAGGCCACGGAGCCAGGGGCGATGGCAATGCGGGGCCGCGCAGAGCCCAGACACGCGCCGGAGCAACGCCGCTTGGAGGGCGAGGAGCAGCCACAACGCTAAGCCCTGGCCAAGTCATTGGAGTCAGCGAGACGGCGGCCACGCAGGACCTGCACCCATGACAAACACGCAAGCACGTGATAGGAGAAGTTATAGCAACGAAAATCACAGGAACTGTGAAATGGTACAATGTTAAAAACAACTATGGATTTATAACACGAGATGATAGAGGGGAAGACTTATTCATCCATAGAACTGCCATTAAAAGGAATAACCCTAAAAATTACCTGCAAAGTGTAGGAGATGGGGAAGTTGTACAATTTGATATAGTTCAAGGAAAGAAGGGTTTACAAGCAGCAAGTGTTACGGGGCCTGGGGGTATTCCTGTCAAAGGCAGCCGTTACGCACAAAATTATAAACAATATCCATCTCAGCAACTTCCCTACCCACAGCCTAATTTCCCCTTTTACCCTATACCCAATATGAACCCTTTCCTAAGTTTACCCTATCCCCAGTTTATTCCTAATCCATTTTTCACCCCATAGCTTCCTTATACAGTTCCATTTCCCTACAATTCCTCTCCGATGCCGATGGGGGGATGAAAAGGGGGAGGGAAGAAATTAAACCCTCTCCTGCCTCAGTTTCCCCACAAGCATGCCCAGAGAGTTCTCTCCCTTCTGTCAGCCCTAAGATGTTCCACAGAATCTGTTTGGACATTTAAAGACTCAGGAGAGTGGCTTGTTTTTGTCTTGAAACTGTTCTTGTTATGTTTATCCAGTTGTTTTCATTCTCCTTTTATTAAAATAAAATGGGTGAGGTGTTGGGGTCTCCCCTCCCTGCCATGGAGCCCTGGGAGAGGGGCCCTGGGGGGAAGACACGGGGTTTCCCTGCCTCTGGTCAGCCTCATTCCCGATTGGTTGGTTTGTGGTCCCTGGTGTGGGCAAGGACCCTCAGGTCCCGTGACTCGGGGAGTTCCTGAGCAGAGCCCTGGCCATGTGGCTGGGGAAATAAACATTTCTCTGAAACATCTATCAAGAATCCGTCCATATATATTTCTTTTCCACGGGACTCCTGGTTTGCTATATGTGTGTTACAGTATCCACACTGTAACACAAACCCATTTCAGTGAGTTCACTTTTGATCTCGAACCACAGCTGCCTCCAAATGGCAAAGCCTTTGAGCTCTGCCACAGGACACTTCTGTCTTAAAGGCTTAATTGTGTTTCCAAAATGCTGCTGGTATTATGCATGAGAACATCCTCCTAGAGGAGACATTTGGGAACTGTGATCATGGACCAGGGCCTGGTCCCAAGGTAGTCTTAGTATCCTAAAATGCAATAGGTTGGCAGGTGATGAAATCAGAACACAATTGGATTTTACAATTTGTATGGAATATCCTGGTGTTTGCATGTCTTGAACAGCTATTCAAGGAAAAGGGACATTTTCTTTGGCTGATTCCAATACATCTTGCTCTTTGGGTCCATACTCTCTGCTCAGGTCCTAATTATTACTCTGGAAAAGGTCAATATGTTTCCTATGCAAGGAAGGAGCTGTCAGGCTTGGTTCCATGTGATACTATGAAAATAAATTTCCATGTAGATTCTGATTTGCTTCAGAGCTGCAAGACAATATATTATTGACATCGGATTGTTAAACGTATGTTTTACTTTTCACTTGTGGACAGTTTGCTCTTTACCTGTGTATGTGCATGCTGCACCTCACAGAGACTTTTACAATATAGGAGTCAGCAGCACAATAATGAAGAATTCATTAAATGGCAAATTGCTGTATGTTACAATAATTCATTTAAAAGTTAATTCCCCTCTTCTGCTTTCAAGTGTCATGAAGTGGCAGTTACTCAAGATTTTTAGCAGGTGAAACAGTAATAGTAAGAAAACTTATTTTAAGGCAACTTTCGGTATACATGGGGAATTCAGGTTCTCCTGTTTGGTGCATTTATCTTAATTGGTAGCCTGTTGAAAAGATGTAGAAGAAAACAAGAAGAAAATAACACTTTCGCTCTTGCTTGAATTGTACTTCTCTGATTATTTGCATTTTTGCAGGGTGTGATTAACAGAATATCCCACTCATGTTGGTTTCACTTGAAGCTGTTTAAACGAAGCATGTCTGAATTAGATCATGATTCAATAGAGCAAGTGATTTAGGGCTTTAACTCCAGGCCTTGATAGTCCAGACAATGATTTTGTTGTGAAGATTGGGTTTGGCAGGGGGAAAGCTAGAAAAATCCTTTTATCCATCTCAATATTCACTTACTACAGAAGTTGTCTTCCAGATCAATACTGACCTCTCAGTTAGGTGAACAGTGGCTTGACAGTTTTCCTACTACTGTGCACCACAGCACAAATGTGCTTTTTTGATTGATGATAGTCTAGTAGTAGCAGATGTTTGGAAAAATTATTGTGACCTGTGTCACCAGCCCCACACCTGTACTGAATTAGGCAGTCTTGGAGAAAGCAAGGCCAAGTTACCTAATATATTTGCTTTTCACTACTTGTCTTGGTTTGAAAGACAGGTGTCTGCTAAGGAAGGCAGGAGCTTCCCTTGGAATGGCAGATGTGACCCCCCCTTCCCTCCAAGTTGTTATAATTTTGAAATCAAGGGGTTTTTACGCAAAGATGTGGGAAATAGGAGTAACAGTTCTTTACTATTATATATCTATATGTGTATAACCAGTCAAACAAACAGCAATAACTCTGGCAGTAACAGCAAACAATCCCAAACCCAGTCCCAGCCTTCTCAGCTGTCAGGCCCTTTCCCCTCAGGTGCAGTTCCGCTCGCAGCCGGCAGGGGCGCTGGCGGCTCCCGGTGAGCAGGGCAGGTGCGATGGTTCCCCCGCGGCTGCAGGGGGCGCTCTGGAGCGATCTCGGGGAGCATGCGGCACCGGTGGCCTGGGATCCTGGGAAGGGATGGAACAAAGGCTTCACGAACCCCTGGGCAGCTGATCCTGGTGTCCAGCCGGACCCTCGGGAACAACAGGCTGGAACGGCAGGCTGGAGCGGCAGAGAGGAGCACAAATCCCGGGTGGCAGATGCGATGTATCCAAACAGGGAACCCCCTAGAGGTCTGGGCAGGCAGGGCGAGCAGGGCTACAACGTAGCGAAGGCTCGAAGCAACAGAGGGGGCAGGGCAGCCACAGCCCAGCTCCCAGCGGGGCAGGGAAGGCGGACTTGGAATCCTGGGGTTTCTCTGGCAGAAGGAAAAAAGCAGCCGAAGAAAGCAGCCTCCCTCTCTGTCCAAACGCCGGGACTGACTGTCCACACACCCAGGTGAAACAAAAGAGATGCACCCCCTCCCTTAGTGGCTAGGTCTTTTTTTTTTTTCTTAAGTACCCAGCAATTTGTCCCCCTAGCAACACATATGGGGAAAATTCCTTTAACAGAAAAAAAACCCCAGGAGAGCTCCTAAAACCCCAACACTACTATTTTTAAATTGAGCTTTGGGATATCTAGACATCTCCAGGTGCCCTAATGCTCCCCTGCTTGTTTCTATAACCTAAAATATCACTCTCCTTGTTCCTATCCCAGATTTGCATGCACAAAGTCTCTAAAAGCTTACTGAAACATTGCTTACAAATAAATCAGTGTTTTTATGACCAGACCACCTGAGACAGCAGTCAACACGTTTCAATGCACTTGGTGACAGGAGCAGTTTTAGATGGTACTGTTCCTATTTTTCCCAGTATTGTTTGTGACAGTAGCCTGTGCCATGGCTTGCCTTCTGGTTGAGTTCATTGTGAGACTGTGGCATGAACCTGGTCAGGAGACTGATCGAGATAAATAGTATTTTCAGAGGTCTTCCTTTCTGAGCTGGGGCAGAGATGAACAAGAAATGGAGATACTTCAAAACAATCTATCTGAAAAGAGTGATCATGTATCCTTCACCTCACTAAATCCTCACTTCTCTGTGCTGAGGTGTGCCTCACAGCTGAAGTGCTCTGTGTTGCTGTGGCCCAGCCACCAGCTCATTGTTCTGTACCCTTCCTTTCTTTCAGCAATTCAGCTTTGTCTCCCTGCCCACGGATGTCCTGGAAATAGAAGTTAAAGACAAATTTGCAAAGAGCCGACCGATCATCAAACGTTTTCTGGGAAAACTCTCTATGCCGGTTCAGCGCCTCTTGGAAAGACATGCCATAGGGTAAATTTTGCTGCTTACATTGTTAAACTAGTGCTTTGCTGTTCTGAAGTCCCTGATGATATATCATTATTGTGATATAATGATGTTGAGGGGAAGTTATTAAACTGACAGTTGTCTGATAAACGGTGTTGGTCTTAATTAGAATTTATAGGACTATGGGCCAGACAGAATTCCCTCTATAACCCTATGCATGGCATTTAGAAAAGTGAGAGCTGGCATTTAGGAAAGTAGACTTTTTTGTGTATCATGGCTGCAAATTTGGAGAGTGCAATATTTTCAATTTGAATATTCTTTTAATGTTATCAGCAGGCTGGTTTCAGGGAATTACTATGGGCTAAAATCATGCCAGATCTGTTCCTCCTCTTTTTAACTTCTGGAATGGGGAAATATTATAAAAATATGTATGTGGCATGTTGTAAGTAATGCTTTCTGACCCTACCCTGCTGCCAAGGAACAACCTTGAGCTCACAAGCGCTGCCCTGCTTCCCCATTGCATGAAAGTCCTGGGACAAAATAACACAAACCAATTTAAGGGAGATGGATAGTAATCAGACAAAGCCAAAAAGTTGGCTCTAAGCCTGTAATGTTCAGACCTTGAAGAGCAAGGGAGAAAAAGAACCATCTTCTGAGGAAAGCATACGCAATGCAGTTTCCAAGAAGGCATTTCTGAAAACTGGATCTCGATTCAGCAGAACAGCGGGAAGATGAGCTTGTTGGAAGTGTTTTTGAACAGCTGGTTCAGAAACTGGCTGTGATATTGACAGCTGAATCTACCAGAAGGGACTAAGATAACTCCCTGTTTCACAAGTAGAGAAGATAGAGTAGCTTTTTAGAAACCAGATGGATATGAACAGCTTGGGGAAGGTAGAACCCTGTAACTGGTATCACTGGCTTTCCTCTGTACGAGAAGATTTCTCATCATCTTCTGATTATAACTTCCTATTTTACTTTCTTGTTGTAAACACTGTCTATCTAAGGATATACTTTGCCAAGAGCAGTGCCTCCAACCTGCACTAGATCTGGCTCAGTTTTAATACCATAGTGGCATTTAAATCTCAGGCAAGCTCAGTGAGAAGTATGCACACAAGTTCAGAGAGGTCATATGCAAATCTTGAGGTCATCTCATTTATGTGAGTTTCTGATGCATGTGAAACTGTGCTAGCAAGTATATTTGGCCCAACTGGAAGTGAACTATGTTTCTTCAAAAGATGTATAAATATTACTACTTAGTGAATCCTTACACTCAAGAAATGCTTTGCAAAGATTGATTCAGCCTCGTTGTGGGCAGCTGGGAAGTTAATCTCTTCTATAGTTTCATTCTGTTCTGAGGGGTGGATGAAGTGTGGCAAAGGGAGGGACCTGCACAAGGACAGAATGGAGTCATTGATCAACCTTGTCAGGAAGGTGTTCTCCTGATATTTCAGCTTCATAGAGGTAAGAGGGGTGGAAAGAGATGAAGAGCAGTCACTCAGCCAGTTTAGAGAGAGAAGGTGGTATGCGGGGACTGGCCTGCACAGGGTTTTGTAAATAAGAACAGGAAAGCTGAATTTTATTCACATGGTGAAGGGAAGAAAGTACAGCAATGCAAGGTTTTACGGAAAGGTAGATGGTCAGATCTGCAGAGAAGCAAAGTGTTGTTGCAGTAGCTGAAGTGGGAGTTGTTTGCTTCCCATGTCAATATTTTCATACCCATACTGCAGAAGTTTCATTCCTACCATTCTCTCTATATTTATACATATGTGCTCGTGTATCCCAGCACCCTGTCTTACTCACTCACTCAGCTGTTCCATTGTAATTGAAGACATTGTCCTCTCCTCTGCCATTCGTTCTCTCGTATGCAAGTCAACATGCCCTCATGGCTGGGTTGAATAGCCTTTATGTATTTTATTATGTATTTTTGTAGGACACAGCAGATTTATCTATGCACAGTAGACATAGGGTAGGTTATAGTCTATTGTGACAATATTTGTTTTCTTTCAGGGACAGGGTTGTAAGCTACACTCTGGGTCGCAGACTTCCTACAGATCATGTCAGTGGCCAGCTGCAGTTCCGATTTGAGATAACTTCTTCCATCCATCCAGGTAATTCTCAGTCTTAACCCATAATTTATCTAGATTTCTAGAAATTCTTTTGTTTTGGTTTGGGGTTTTTTGGGGTTTTTCTTTTTGTTTGCATTCTTTCTCTTCAGAAATCTTAATTCATTCCTGGCTGCTCTGGAACTTTAGGTACAGTCATGAGCAAAGGGACATGCATAAAATCCCCCATCACAGGATACATTGTGAGTCACAATTTCTTCCCTGTTTCCCCTTAGGATAGAACTACTCGTGTCTCATATTCCCCTGTTCTTGGCTGCTCCAAATACTCCACCACATCACTGGGAGAAAAGAGGGTGGAAAACTAAAGTCTCATCTGCTTCTCTATCACCTGCCCTAGTGAAAGTGCTATATGGGCTGTGATATGTAGAGTCATCTGCATTTGAACACTTCATAAGTAAATATAGAGGATGTAACAATAAAGATGATTAGAAAATTTCTCAATTTGATTATTTTTAATGAAAAAATAAAAGGCAAAACAAAAAATAATTCCATGTTCCACTTCTTCCCTCCCTTTTGGTTTGGTTTTGGTTCATGTTCTCTTGTAGTTATTTGGAAGTGATTGTCATGATGGTCTAAGGTTGAACCTTGGTTTTTGTGTCACAGTCTCAATAGCATTTCTCAGGGACTTTTTGCCTCATGGGTTCTCTGAGATCTCTGCTACACTTTGTCAAGCCAACAGAAGCTGCATTAGTAGCTGGAAATCATTGCTTTTCACTTGCTGGAAAACCCTGATATCTGTCTTTTGATTATTTGAATGGCATGAAAGAGCCCTGTTTTTTTTGACATCTGAGAGGAGGTGGTACAGATGAGGATCACATCAAGGGATATTTTGGGGGAAGTTTTCGCCTTTCAGGGGTAAAAGACAAACACAGTTTTTTATGTTTTCTGTTGCGGAGTCTTGCCAGCTTCAGTGTGACAAGAAGAATGTAATTAAAACCTCAGGGAAGACTTCCCATATTCCCGTAATACTTCCTCTGATGCCAGTTTGGCTCAAAGAGGAGTTTCAAGAAGGTGTTACCTTCAGGTTATGCTGCAAGGAGGCAGGGTGCTGCATACAGGTTATCACCATGAGTAAACCCATGATTAAATCCACTGTGCAAAGACTGCCTAGCAAAAAGCCTCAGCGCTTCTTGATAGTTGTTCAGTTGCCCACTCATTTCACACTGTATTTTATGCTTTTAATTTTCTCAAATTGCTGGGGATGCTTGTGCCCCCACAGCCAACCCTCTGGTTCAATCAACACTTGTTGTTAAAAGAGTAAGTAATTTCTTTTCCTGTCTCATACAGATGATGAAGAGGTCTCCATTAGTGCAGATCCTGAGCCAGCTGACCTCCCGGAAAGCCCTGTGAACAACCCCACAGAGGAAAGCCTCGGTGAGCCTCCATGCATCAACACAGTGACCTCAGAAAGTTCAGCTCCAGAACAGCTAAATGGATACAGTGTGAACAGTGTCGATAGCCCAGGGGCTGTCAAACCACCTGGGGAAGTCAACCAGAACAGCTTAAATGAAGAGCTAGCAGGAGATGGGGAGGTTGATGCGGTGCCAGTTCCTGAACCCTTGGAATCCGTCCCGGGAGAAGTGCTGCCTTCTTTGAGTGCTACGGACCTCATGGAGCAGTCGGATCTGATGGCTTGCGTGTCTCCTCCTGAGACCGAAGTTAGGGAAAATAACGAAGTCAATTCTGGTATTCAGGGAGATGGTGGAGTCTTGACCAGCATAGAAACAGTAGATATTGATGAGGTGAGTGCAGATGTGCATGCTGGCAAAGACCGAGAGAAGAGTCAGGAAGAAGAAGAAGGGGCTTCAGCCCAGGAGGAAGAAGACAAGCTACAACTGAGGACCACAGCAAAGAGGAAAAACAGACCGTGCTCCCTGCCTGTGTCTGAACTTGAGACAGTCATAGCTTCAGCTTGCGGTGAGCCAGAGACCCCTCGCACACACTACATACGGATCCACAACCTGCTCCACAGCCTGCCCTCAGCACAGATGAACAGCGATGGGGAGGAAGAGCAAGATGGTGGCAGTGGCAGGGAGAATGATGAGGAGTCTACTGCCAAGGAGGTGCTGGATAAGGAGGTGGTCAGTGAGAGTGAGACCGTGGCAGCGGAGCCTCCTCTGGAAAACGAGGCTGAAGAGAACTTCAGCCAGAGCACGGTGCCTCCTGGGACCTTGGATGAGCAACTCTCCGACTTGAATGATGGGCTGTTGGATGGGGAAGCCCCCAGGACAGGAAGTGAGAGCGAGTCAAGCTCCAGGCCCAATGGTGACAACGAATGTGAGGCGTGCGACACCTCTTGCTACAGCCCCTCTTGCTACAGCACCTCCTGCTACAGCACCTCCTGCTACAGCACTTCGTGCTACAGCACCTCCTGCTACGACAGTAACAATCGCTTCTCCAGCCATACGCGCTTCTCCTCTGTCGACAGCGCAAAGATTTCCGAGAGCACGGTCTTCTCCTCACAGGATGATGATGAGGAGGAGAACAGTGCTTTTGAGTCAGTGCCAGATTCAGTGCAGAGCCCTGAGCTGGACAGGGAGCAAGTGGATGGCTCCTCCCAGTGGCCAGATGAACTAGTAGCTCATGGTGGGAATCCACAGAGAGCCACAGAGGGTCTAGACACCCCAGTAGCAGGTCCAAGCAGCAGAAGAGAAGGTTAGATTCTGAGAACTGATGTGCTGGGCAACGCTGATTATCTGGATGTCACAGAAGGCATCAGATAATTGAGGTTTCAGAGAGCTCACAGTTTATTTTTTATAAACTCTGGGGCTGTGAGCTGGGCCAGATACCAGGGAGGGTTGGATAATTGAGCCTGTCCTTAAAAATCCCAGCAAAACCAACTAAATCAGGCGGGGATCCCTATATATGGATTACTGTAGAAATACATGCATCATTATAAAATCAAGATTAGCTACTGTACTTATGTGGCAGATCAGCATTATCACATCCACCAACTCATTCTTTTTTTCCTGGGATTTTTCCATATCACATATCTGATGTGCCGCCATGTCTCTGATAGTCAGTGAGAGGACCAGCTTGTGCTTGTCAAAGGGCAGATATGCCAGTTTGCACCAGATAAAGGTCTGGGCCAGTTTCTGTAAATATTTGTTAGCCATACATAATCATAAGCTCTTACAAATGCAATTTTCAAGCCCTGTTTGTTCCAATTCCCCAAGTGTCAAACAAATGTGCCTCTGATGTCACAGATCATAGGGCAACTTAGCAGAGATTTATATTTTTTCTTAGATACTTTGGAAATTTAACTATATTAAATAAACTTCTCATCTCCCTATCCTTCCCTAGAGATAGAATATACTTTAATTTTTTTTTTTGTCTTTGTAATTTAGGTACTATTTTTTCCAATTCCTTCACAGTTACATTAAGTCCTTCCCTTTGGTAACTCCTTTCGTGTTGTATGCAGTTACATGAAGAAGGGGAGATGATCACTCCTCTCTTCTTCTTCTAGTGTATCATTTTTATCCAGCTGAAGAAGTAAAGGACTCAGCTGCAGGAGTATGCAGCAAGGTCAAGAGGTAGTCTTTGCATTCCCTAATTCTGAGTCATCTCCCTCCCTCTATAAGTGACACCAAATTAAAATGGCAGCGAAAGGATAACCTATTTGGGTATCACTGTGCAACTCCAATTAAAGCATTCACCTGTGTTTTCCTTCTCCATTCCCAATTTATTTACTCGCACCTTCCTTTGCCACAGACCCCACCCCTGCAGAAAAACAGGTGTAAGGGTGTCCTTACACACTAGCCTGTGTAAATATTTTGTAGACAGCTGGGACTAGGGAATTATTGAGTCTGTAGAGCAGAATCTAGCACAAATAATTAAATTTTCAGAAGTACACAGGCATAGAAGCCCAGCTTCCTTCCTTGCAGGCAAGAGCCTTTGCTTGTGAACAGCATTGACGTGCAAGTATACCTAAGGGGGCACGAGCAGGTGTGTGTGTGAGACCATACTTACAGATTTGGTGGTTATTTTGGACTGTGTGAGCTTTTGATAGGGGATGTGGTGGGAAGGGTGTCTTCTGCATATGGATTCAGTGCAGCACCAAGACTTGAGCCTCCATAAAGGGCAGTGCAGTGTCCATGGTGTCTTTGCCTTGTTTAGCTGAGCGTGTGTCTGAAGGGCAGCCCAGCTCTTGGCACTCCCTTGGGTGTCACCCGGGGTGCCTCAGTCAATGTGCACGTTGCTTCATGACTTGGCAGCTGTTACAAATACAGTAGATGGGGTCACCTCCACCCACTCCAGGTGACTGGCACTACCATGCTTCCACTGGCTTGGCGTAACTATGTTGACTAGGGGAGAGTCAATTGTGGTGAGGTAAGTAAAGAAACATAGACGGGTGATCTGGTAGTTGGTGCTACACCACCTGTAGTAACAGCACAGTTTTTAAGGCTGTGAGAGATGGACTCTTAGCACTGAGTCATAAACTTATGTAACTCTGCTGTCTGTTCAAAACATGCAGCAGATACATCTGTGAGATACGCCTATACACAAGCGGTTTAATGAAGATATTTAACAGGCCATACGGTATCATCAGAGCACCTAGAAGAGGGAGTATTTTTGTCTAAGTGATTTTTCTCATTTCTTGGTGGTGTGAGGTTTTTTTTTACAGTTTTATACAAAATTGGCTTCTGCCTTCTAGCTGTTGGTTGTTTTAAGAAAAAAAACACTTACTTAATTTTTTTTGGTAATTTTTTTTTTTTACATCTGATTGGGGTATGTTTGGGGTTTTTTACAAAATGTTCATTCTTAGGCTGTTAAGATTCTAACATTAAAGAGAGCTAAACCTGCTAGTACACAGTGAGTTTGGCTTAGCATTCCCAACATCACCAGAACCATTCCGCTTACTATATCTTTTTCCCTAAGCTACATCTTTCTGCTGTATATAAATATTATGTTTGTGCAATTTGGAGTGTATCTGTATTAACAAGCCCTCCTGGAGCTGGAGGTTATAGTCAAAAACTGTTACCACACAATATGAAAATATGTCCATTAGTAGGATAAATAGTCCTGGTTTCTAAGAGTTTAAAGACAAGCCAAGAAGGAATCTTTGTTCTGGAACCTGTGAAGTTTTAGCATGTTAAGTCTAAGATAAGGAATGCTTTTTCATCCCTACTAGAACTTCTTAGGTTCTTAAAGGGTTCTATAAGCATTGACTTGATCTTAAGTTACTTGGTCCTCTCAACAGAACGTGAGTTTGGACATGTACTTAGGTTTCATTTATTTCATATTTAGGTATGGCAGGGCAGTTGGAACTAAATGATCTTTAAGGTCCATTCCAACCCAAGCCATTCTGTGATTCTATATATGGACATATATACAATGTTAGTGTTTAAAAACTTTCTCTGCACTGTATTCTGTGTGACTCTCTTTCTTCTGCTTTGTCTTTCCCTTTTCTCTATCTCAGGTCTTCCTTCCTTATCTCAGATCCTGCTTGTATCTCGCTATCTTTTGTCCTTCTCTTCTACCACCTGTCTCTTACCTGTTTCTGGTCCTTCTCTCATTCTCCCTCCTTCAACCCAGCATGGACTCTTTGAATTTTGAAAAATACCTATAGAAGGGCATGATCTTCTGTTTTGCAGAGACTGCAAAATCCTGCCATTACGGTACACAGAGGCAGCCACTGATCTTTTTGAAAAGCAGAGAAAGATCCAAGGCAGCTTTTAGCCTTGTATTCCACTGATGGGATGAATTAAAAGTTGGAACCAGGATTTTGCATGTTCCTGCCAGTTGCTGCAGAAGCTTGACTATGGTTGTACATGAACAGTTTCTCTCAGAGATCAAGCCTGATTCTTCTATCGTTTACACTTGTGTGTCTGTGAGTCCAGAATCTGGCCTATAATAGTTTAGCATTGACTCAAGAGACTTGACTGCATTATTTTAATACTTCTTTTCCATATGAGATGCTATTAAAGTAGTGTCTGGAAATAGGAATACCCAGAGATGCTAGTACATCAGGTTAACCTATTTTTTAAATAATCACTTGTTTTACAGTAGCACGTTTTTTGAACCACATTGTGAAAACAGTGAATGACTGTCAATGTCTTGAATATCTTGTCCATAGGTGATTGTCCTTTACTCCATAATTCTCAGCCAGTCAGCCAGCTTCCTTCTCTGAGGCCTGACCATCATCACTACCCAACTATCGATGAGCCTCTTCCACCAAGTAAGCTTTAGTTTTTTATTTTATTGCATTTTTTCAGCTTTTCCTGTTAACTCAAACAGTCTAGAGGTCAGTATGTCTTCCTAAAGAGCCCCGTCTGTTCTGTATATACATTCTCCAGAACCCAAGCAATATGCCTTTTTGTTTCCCTTATTTGATCCTGACTTCAAATGTTGTCATGTTGTTTTGGACAAGCCCATAACATCCCTCTCTGCCTTGGTCCGTCTTCTTCCCTGAAATGAAAATATTATTCCCTGTTTCCAGTGTGTTCAGACTTGAATGATTGGGATCTGTCATTTGTTCTAGAAGCCTTACCATAAGGCTTTCTGGGTGGTGTATCAGCAAACTACTCTGTTTTTTCTGTAACGTTTGTCTCCAGGTTTTCTGTAACCAACTTCAAAGATGGTTTGGGATGGCAGTCCCTGCGGTCTGTCAGGTCTGCATGCGGGTCCAGCAGCAGCCCTTTCACAGTGAGGATACTCCTGGGACAGACAGGTCCAAATCTGAACCAAACCAGCAGAAGTTGGGAAAAGGCAGCTCATGTAAAATGGTCTTGTTTTACTGTCTTTGGATTTGATAATCAATGAATTTTATGTTCGTTATGAACTGTAGTGGAGTCTACACTTGCAGTGAATAAAAGTGAGAGGGTTTTAAATAGCACGATTGATTAGCAGCCTGCTAATATGGGATTTTTGCCACCAAAGCAACTGCTAGAGTTGTTTTTACTTGTCTTTGTAGCCTTTCCCTCGTGTATTCCCGGAGGATTACACTGCTTTTTGCACTGGCGTTCGGTGTCCAGCAGAGCGCACTCTATTCCCTGCACCGTGCCACTGATCACCTTTCAATTGAGCACAGGATTTCACAGCCTGAAATGTGCCTCACAAAAACAACCAGGCGTATAAACAAAGCACTCTATTTTCTTCAAAGCCGAAGACGGGAACACACTTATTTGGCCTATGGTGCCCTTGACAAATAATTCATCATTTGCCAACCATGCTGTCAGTATTCCCTGAGCTGAAAATAGCCCTGATGCTGGCGTCAGCTGCACAGTAGCATGAATGATTCAAATGCCTTTAGCCCAGTGAAGTCCCACTGTGGCTTGCCAGTGAATGATGAAATGGGAACGGTTACCTCTGTAACAGGGAAATATTTCTCTTCCTCCCACTCTTACCACAGCACTTCGTGGATCGGGCACATTCCCTATTAGATGACTTAATGATAGCACACTGACACCAGCTTGGGTAAACAGAATATACTGTGAATCTATTCTATATTCTTCCATCACCAATTTAATACATTTTTCCTCTTTCTTATAGTTGTCCTCAAAAGGCAAGTATTTCTACCACTGGTTTTCACAAGTGCTTTCACAAGAGGGTGTAAGGACATGAAGTGCAATATGTGATGATAAAGTACAGAAGTGATATCTCTTTGCAGTATTTTGTTTCAGCGTTAGCATATAACATTTTTACAGTAAAGGCTGACACTGTGGGCTTAAATATATTGATCTTAATAGGCATAGACGGTACCAAGTTAATTTTGAGTGGGAAAAAAGGTTGAGTTGAATAATATCAGTTATCAAACTGGTTTCCAGAAACTCTCCATGGAATTTTACTGTAATTTCAAAATGAAAACCATAGCCTTAATCTAGAATTTTTTCTTCTCCTTAAATTCAGTATCACCATCTCAGTGCCTTTAATAACTCTTAATCCTAGATAAATCTTCAATCATGTGAAAGGAAGAAACTTTATATTTTAAGCCCAAGTTTTTTGATCAAAGCTGGCTTACTTTGCACGTGCACTGTTAGCTTCCATCTATGAGTAGAGGTGAAGGTAATCTGCCAGTGCTGCAAGCTCAGCATTGACTGATTTTATTTAGCTCATGAAGAATCTTCTGGACAGTCTTCTTTCTATTTTGAATAGTTCTCTGAATAGCTTGATTTCATCATAACCCCACAACAGCTGGTCTCAGGGAGGAAATTTAATTTCAGACTGTTTTATTTGGGAAAATAAAGTAGAAGAGATTCATTATGAATGTAGGAGTTTCATAATGACCAGTCTGAATGCTAAGTCCGATATGAGATTAACAGAAGATTTGCAGTGTTTGCACGGCCTCATGACGGCATTACCAGTCACCCTTTATTATGCCTGTGTTTGGAAACCCTGCAGAACTGAAGCCAAGAAAAATACATGTGCCCGGTTCAGAGCTGCTCTCAGCTGAAGGTGTGGCTGAGCTTGGAAAGGAAAAGGCAATGTATTTTCTTTCCCCTGATGGTCCTGCCAAAAAAAGTTGCATCTTCTGATATAAATCAGAGCAGTTTCAGAGGCTGCTATGAAATATGACTTGGCTGATGGAGGGGGATCACTGGAGAACAGAACCAGTACTGTCACATCCCTAGCCCATGCTCTAGCATGCTCTTACTGTGAAAGTTAGATAGAGGTTAGTCTTTGTAGTAGTCACAGTCTTATTTTACCTGGAAAACTTAACAAAAGACTCTGAGGAAACCTGGCTGCTTCTTAGATCACCTTTGCCCCTGAAGTAGCATGAAGGGACAGCTTGGAAGCAGAGTTCTGCCTGTCTGTTCACCTGTCAGTCTGTTTGTCTCACTGTGCAGGTATCCATCCATCTGTCCATAAATCTGGTATCATATTCAGGCAGTTTCAGTGACTTGTGTGACTTACAGGTTGTCTTATGGGAAGGTAGAAAGTACACCTGCTACCTGCATACAACAGAAGTTGTACCTGCCACCCTTTGACAGCCTTCCCTAACCAAAAGAAGAGTTATTCAGCTGACTAGAAATGCTATTGCAAGGAGCATGAGATACACAGTTCCTAATATTTTAGCATGCCAGTATCAGCCTGTGGTGTCAGGTGGACATACCCATGAAGCAGTGAATAAAGCAACACTCACTGACAGGTGTTGTTCACATCTGTACACACTGCTGCTGTATGTCTGACACATCTGACAGAGACAGCCTTCCTGAAATCGTAATCCAGTCTGACCTGATGTTTTCACTGTGATCTCCAAGTTCTGAACAAGCTTCCTTACTCCTAGGTTTCCAAATATCATGCTTAGAAGCTTAGGAACTCTAAGTCGTATTTAATTAGACAGTGCAAAATAGCCTGCACAGCTGGTAGTGCACAGGGCTGGATTATAAAACCTTGTTTGACTGTGTAACTGGATATATTTATTCTTGCTAAGTGTCCATCAGCAGGCTTTAGACCAATATGACCAGTTGGTGTCTTCTGTAGGCTGTCTAGAGTGTAGTTCTACAGCACTGCCTACCAGCTTCTAATTCTCCATCAACCATTCTCAACTTGTTATGAGGTACAACAATAGTGTGGAGTGAGGGCTAGGATTCATCCTTTGCCAGAAAACAGCAAGGAAAATGAAGATCTTCATGGTATTGAGCTGGATCATCTTGCCTTTGATCTGGCCAAGGTTATTTCCTTGGGGATATTGCAGATAATGCATAGCTCCAGAAGGGCCATTCCCCACCCACAGTGGTACACCTGCCACCAGTGCCAGCGTACTCAGCAAGGCTCTGGCCTTCAACCTGCCTTACGTGTCGGTCTGATTTATCTCAATGTGCATATGTTGTACTTGATGTGCTTTTTTTCACTGTCTTATGTTTCAGACATGGTTTTTACAAAGCTGTGATCTTGTTCTTGTAACAGCTACCACATCCTTGGGAAACTTTACCTGGTGGAGGAGGAGAGAGTCCTCTCATTAAATTATGTAGTGATGTTCACAGTGAGAGATGCTGCATGTGTACCCATGGTGTGACTATAGGATTTGTTTCTTTAAGGACTGTAGTACTTGCAGTCAGCTTTGAAAGAAGTAATGCGTGTGCTTATGGCTCTTCTTGTCCTGGAGTCTTATGGAAGCTTTCTCCAAGGACTCCCAGCGCCCATCTTTTAAGGTTTGTGGGATTCAGCTGTCAGGGGCAG
The DNA here is from genome assembly GCF_041296385.1 of Aphelocoma coerulescens. Taxonomy (NCBI): domain Eukaryota; kingdom Metazoa; phylum Chordata; class Aves; order Passeriformes; family Corvidae; genus Aphelocoma; species Aphelocoma coerulescens. The sequence continues at coordinate 61,519,467 of NC_091015.1, read as the reverse complement.
CTAGCCATGGACTTCAGACAGCCTACACTTGTCTGCAATCAAATATGGGAAGTGGGTTTAGCCAGGTCCAGCATTCAGGAGATGGGAACTGGTCGTGAAGGGTAGGTTTCCAGATACAGTAGGAAGAGGTGCAACTTCAGTCCTACTCTTAGAGAATAGGAAATGAAATACATAAAGTATGAAATTCAGCTGATCCTGAATTTGATTATGGAAAACCATAGGAGGAGTAACTCGTCAGGGAAGGCGGTATCATAGTAAGAATATGGGAATATGAGGAAGTGTTTGCCCTCAAAGGTAATCATCATATGTACATTTGTGTGTGAATGCGAGTGAGGTTTGCATCTAAACTCGTGTAGAAAGTATGTGCATGTATTTACATAGATATGTCATCAGCTGATGGGTCGTGTAGGAATATGAAACTAGCAAGCCTAATTTATTCCACTTCTCCATTCATTCCAACCAGTTTGATACTTGGCTTTGCTAGCTAACTCACTTCTGAATTTCGTCTGTTCCAAATGCTTTTTTTATCAACATTACCATTTTCCACAAGCCATCATATACCAAATAATTTTTACTTTTCAATCATGGGACAACATAAACAGTAGCAGGAAACAATAATGATGGAAGGCTCAATATTATTCTGCAAATTCTCAATCTAGTTTGCATTCATGAGAGCAATGCTCTGTTTAGAGAGATTTCTAAGGTATGTCCAAAGAGTCTGTAATCAGTTTTCAGTGAAGCCTTTAATTGCTGTATGGTGTCCTTTGAAGCCACTTTGCAAAAAGGAGAGAAATGAAACATGTTTGTTCTGAAACATAATAAAAAAAAGAAAACACGGGATTTGCCATATTAGCTCAGGTGTAATCTTCTTGTAAGGGTCGGTTCTTTGGGGCTACTCCGACCTGCAGTGAATCCAGCCAAGCAGTATCACTAATTGAAAAATCACCTCATCCTTTTAAAAATGTAGTCCCTCTATGTCACTAGTTTTTCATGGGCTGTGGTAGTGAATTCCATGGCCTACCTGTGTGCTGTGTATGAAATGTTTCTGTATATGCATATACTGCATATATGTATATATAGACAAGCAAATAATATATATACACACTTGAATGTGTACTTTGAATATATACACATGATATATATTGCATGTAGGCTATATATATATATATATATATGGTATCTCCTGTGTGTATATACCCTGTCTGTGTATGTATGTGTGTCTGTATATATCTCCCTCATGCAGGTTTTCTGGAAGGCACCACACTGACAGCATCACCCCTTCCTTTTTTTCCAACCCTAGATTGGGAAGCTCGGATAGACAGCCATGGGAGAGTGTTCTACGTGGATCATGTCAACCGCACCACCACGTGGCAGCGCCCCACGGCTGCAGCAACACCGGACGGGATCCACAGGTCTGGCTCCATCCAGCAAATGGAGCAGCTGAACCGCCGGTGAGCATTTGCACCTTGAGATCCGTGCTCTTCTTTTGCCACACTGCTCCAGTAGCTCCCTTCCTTCTCCGGTGCACCACATTGACTCCCACCTTGTCCAGGTTCTTGTCCCTCCTGCAGCTCTCTTCTAGCCAGCTGGTGTGCCTGCTGTGGGTGTGTGCTGCTCAAACCTGCCCACAAGAAAAGTGCTGTTGGGTGAATGGTGGTACAAAACATTTCTAACAGCAAGAGGAGGCTTTTGGAAAACTTTTCTGAAATAACTACCAGAAAGGAAGTGAGCATTCTTCCAAAACATGGAGTCACTTTTGCTATTTAACTGTAGGAGTGGCATTGCTGGGTTGGCACCTAGTGCTGTGCAGCAGAGTTTTTGGGCCTGACTGCTACTGGAATTGTTGCCTTATCCATGTGATGTTTCTACCCCAGCTAATTAGGCCTGTTGAAAGGTCTGTCTCCTTTTCCAGGGCAGAGCCCTGCTCTAATAGGACTGAGCACATTTCTAGAGGTGGACAGGTCTGCTTAGTGTTGCATTGGGCCCTGTAAATCTATCAGTTCATTCTGGGCTCGCTGAGATACCTCTTAATGTTGCTTTTATTTTTGCTTTGTTTGACTAGTCCGCACATAGATTTGTTTATCATTTTCTTCTTGTGCTTGCTTTTTAGACTGAATCTAAGAGGAAAGAAAAAAAAATAAACAATTGGTCAAAAGTCTTCCTTTTTTTGTTTAAAAAGAGGGTTTGGGTTTTTTGTTTTTTTTTTTAATTCCCTGCTTACTATAACAATGCCATTTCTAGAAAAGGATAAGGAAGACTGAAATCATATTTTAATTATAGCATGTAAAATGCCACAAAAGTGTTTTGGCCTTTTTTCCTATGCTAAGAGAAAGATCTGCAACTGAGAGAAGGATGCAGAGTTTTAAAGTGCTGTTTTCAGAGTACTTTGATTAGTTTGGGAGCTGCTGTGCCCTGAATGAGACAGTCTGGGAGAACTCAGCCAACTTAAACTGACACCATCAACACGCTCTTGAGGAATAATCCTTTCTTTACCAAAATTCATTATTTTGAGTAGTATTTCATAACAGGTGTTATGTCTTGCAGAAGTGAGAGAACCTGCTCAGTATTTGTTTTCATTATAGCTTTGCTCATATAGTCTCAAGCTGCCATGTTAATATAAACAAACAAACAAAAAAAAATGGCTAAAGAAAGTGAATGTTTAATGTTGATTCTTTCAAGGGATTTACATGACTTCTCTGCCATTTAGCACTGGTCTTTAAGAGGGATTTTAGCCATGTCAAATCTCAGACTACTTGGCTGCCACTTAAGCAGGTTATCTGCCACAGAAACCAGAAAGCTTTTGTGGACATACATCAGGTTTTCTTTTTTTTCTTCCATTTTTTTTGAGATTGAGCTCATGTAAATGCAGCACAGCCATGAAAGGAATAAGTTCTTATAAGAGTGAGTTACCATTCTGTTAGTTAATGCAGGTTAATCATTAAACCAGCTATCGCAGCAGAAACTGAAGGGTAGGCATTGTCTTTGTGACCTCCTTCCCTCATATTATTCAATGTTTTCATATAGGCTGCCTGTCTGTCTTGGTTATGACTTGATTATCACTGGTTTGGGTTGGGAATTGAGAGTTGATAAGATTGATATTCTTTTAATCCCTCAATTTTTAGTATTCATGTATCCAATTACAAAGGGAGAAGTATGGAGGGTTTTCAGCAGTGGCAGATCTCTACATGTGCAAGTTCCATTGGAGACTTTGCAGTTTATTAAACATGAAATGTCATGGCTTCTTGGGACTAAGGAAAAAAGCTGGTGATTTTCTACTCTTTTCCAAGGAGCTCTATTCATTCGAGAAGTTGAATACAAAGGTCTCCTATTGTTACCAAGTTTGGAACATTTCCTACAGTTCTAGTAAAGGGGATTCATATAGAATCTCCTGAGCATTTGCCTAGTGGCAAGTAATTTCTGTAGTTTTAACCTGGCTGTTATATTTTTTAAAATGATTGTAGTCCTAAGTCTAATTTCAGATATTTCATGTCTCCACATTTCAGGAATGTCAGGAAAGCTACTTTTCATTAGTTATTATCAACACTGTGGAGGATTGGACTTTGTTTTAAGCACTCATTTTAGAAATACTCTTTTGTTTCAAACTTCATGATTTGAAATGTTTTTCAGCAAACACACCTGAGAATCATTTTAGGTGAGGCAACAGCAAACATAGACCTTGCTGATAGAATTAGCAGCAGCCTGAACTTTTGCTCTAACCTCAAACAAAATTTGGACTCAACATCACTCCACAGTTTGAAAAAGCTTGGTGACTTTTCTTTTTAAACAAATTTACTTTTTTTTTTCTTTTTCTTGTCTTCCTGATTTAATTTGTGGAAGGGAATGGAAAGACCAAAATATTACAAGGAAGCTTGGTATTTCCAGCCCAGCCAAAACCACAAAGCTTTGGAAAGTCAGCTTGAAAAAAACCCCATAGCTGTGATTAAACCTAGGCCTGCTTTCCTTCTGTGGCTTCCTTTTAGCTGTATGAGCCACTCGAGGATACAGGGAATGCTAAGCTGGAATCCAAGTGTTGGGCAAACACCAAAGAGCCATCCATACTTTAATTTTAAAGGTGCTTGCTCATTTTCTGCAGCACTACCTGGCTTGCTTACTTGTTGGCCAAGCAGATAACAGCCCTTGTTGTTCAAGCTCTGTTGAAAGGATACTTTGCAGCATAGGTATGTCTGAATTTGTCTATGCACTAGTTTGAAAGATAATAATATAAGAAATTATAACCATCATAGTTAGGTCAGCCACAGCGTGGTATGTCTTAACCTCCATTTCTTTGACAAATCACTTTGAAAGGAGACTGAAATTTCCAGAGGCATTCCCATAACTTTTTCACTTTCAATGTTTTCTCCAATTACTTTGGCATTTTTTGGTATTTATATAAGGTGATTTTATAGTATTGAGACGCAAAAGAAATGCGTAGCCTTTTGTTGGCATACAGATGGTGTTGCTCTTTGAGGTTTGCCAGTGGGGATTTTCTACCATCTAATTAAATTGAAGGTGCAGGGTTTTCCTATATGTGTACTTATATCCCTTGATTATATGAACTTGGGGGGGGTTGTGGTTGGGTTTTTTTTTCCTTTCTATTGCATGTGGGTGTTGTAAAACTCCTCCAATACTGGAATGGAAAATTCATTCAGTTGCCTGCTGACAAGTGAATAAAGCTGTAAAATGTAGGTCTAAAACAGAGGGTTTAAAACTGCAGTAAATTCATGCTGTTGCAAAACCTGCTATCAGAATTTCCGTGTAAAGATAGATGTTTTCTTAAACTATCAAAATATACACTAAAAGTAACTTCAAATGACTTTGAGTACTGGAAGGGGACACATAACTTTGTGAAAGTTTAGCATAAATCTATTAAAACTTTAGTTATTTTTCTTAATTATCTCCAGCCATTTTGCCTAAGATTGGGTTGCAGTGAGCTACTGGAGATGGTGTGTTTTGAGACATCAAAAAGCCAAACCCTAACTCTTCTCTTTAATGATCCTGTGTCACTTTGAGGAACTCACTCATTACTAACTTCTAATTTAGAATAAAGTATACATTAACAAATAGAGAGAAAGTAAGCAAAATTTGTAAGTTGGAGCTTGAATTGAGGAAAGAAAAGAGTATAAATCAGAAAAATGAAAGACAAACAATGCTGGATGAGATTAAAAGGCAATAAAGCCATCCTGTTTCAAATACTCATGGAAATGCTATGAAGAAATAAGGATTGAAAATACTGGGATGGAATAAAAACTAATTAAAATAATTAAGAGAGTCTGTTTTCTAGCTTTGCTTTTGTTTCTCTTTCTGTTCTTTCTTTCTCCTTATGCTTTCTTTTTCTTTTCTTTCTTTCTGTATAAAATTCATTTATAATACATATAAGACATACTCATAGTTTGCCAGTAGAACCAGAGAAAACATGTTCACCAATTCATCTGTCACTATAAGTGAACAAGTTAAGGAGAATTTGATTTCTGTAGTGTGAATTCAGAACACTCCAGACTATTTGTTCCTCATCTGTGCTCTTACTCTGTTGTACACTGAAGATAGAAACATTGGAATCATTCAGAAACAGTGCTGATTCTTAAGGCAGAAAGCAACAGAAAGCTCCTGTGTTAACTAAAGCTTGTTTTTCCTTCCTATGAATGTATCTAGGTACCAAAACATCCAGCGAACCATTGCAACAGAGAGGACTGAAGATGATGCTGTGGTAAACAACAGGGTGGAGAGAGTTCCCACTGGAGGAGGAAGTGACTCTGAGGCAGAGCCTTCCCAGCCAAGCCCAGGTATGGGAAAACAAAGCTTCTTAATGGTATGTTCAGTGCCATTCAGTTCTGGGCAAATCTGCATTTCCAGGGGAGATGGGAATTTTACTATACCAGATTGCAAAACTTAATTAAAAAAAAAAGATAATTAGACCTAAAGATACAGTTTTTAGGTGTGAAGCTACAGGTACTTGATAGAACAGTATCAGTCCTTTTTTAACAACTACTAAGACAGACGAAGAATTTTTTCCTTAGTAAAGGGCCATTTGAAATTAAAATGGGAAAGGCATTTTGCATCTACTAAGTGAATACTGTTCACCTATGTAGTTGCAAAACTGGTGCTGTGTTATTTTTGTTGCTGTGTGGTTTTTAGCTCGGAGCATTTGCACTTTATTCTCTCCAGGCCTGGCTTCTGCACTGCCACAAGTGCCCATGTGATTGCACCTGCTGTGGCCCTGGCATCACGTATGAAATACTTGTGTTTTTTAAAGCTGCAGTTTTGTGATAGCTGTGAGCTGACCTAAGTGTGGGCTGTGACCAAAGAAGGCACAGCTGTCTTTTTGCTCACCACTAATTTATGTGACAGGACCCCATATCAGAGTGGAGAACTGACCTGCCTGAAAAATAACCTGGCTTCTTGTCCTTGTAATTTACAGCCAGATTGGATCTTACATCTGGCTTGTTAGATGAGGAGACAAGAATGAGTGTCACTACAAAGCAGAAGAGGAAAATGTGTACCCAAGGCAGGATGGGATGGCAGGGGTCTCTTCTACTCTTTTTGGTGGTAGTCACACTCTTATTTTCTCAAAACATTTGGGAAACCATAGTCTTAAGTGTTTGTTTCAGGTAGAAGTATCAGCAATCAGTCTAGTGCCCACTATGCAACTTGAGGCCATGCAAAAATAACTCCCTTCTTTGTTAGCACCTGCAAAATGATTAACCAGTTCTCTTCCTTTGGATCACTCTTACGTCCACCTAACTTTGTGTTCTGTATTGTCTACCATGACTAAATCCAACTTCTTGCTATCCTTTTGCCGTCCCTCTGTAAACAGCATTGGTAATGGGAAAGAACCAACACAATATCTGCTTGAATTTTCTTAGTTTTCCAAGGTGAATAGGAAAAGTTACAGAGAGAAATAATAACCTTTTTTTAACAAGTTTAGAAAAATATTCAGTTTTGTTTGTTTAACATTTGATGCTCAAAGTTTCCTAGCCATCTTTTGTATTGCAATTAAAGGGAGACTTTTACCTACAGTGTATCATATAAGGAGATCTCAGTTCTCTATGCTAGAGAAGTGGAAATGAGGTACACATTGTATTATTAGTATTTATAAGTAATGTAGCCATTACTTGTAATATGTATAATCGTTTAGTATCTTGGACAACATAATAAAATAGTAATTTAATAGGAGTTGCCAACACTAAGTATTTAGTTCAGTTTGTTATTTAACATGCACTCCCTTGTTTTAAACCCGAGGAGCTAATGAGTGTGATAAATGTTATCATAAGTTATTAGGAAATGGTTCTTGCTACAGATAATTGCTTTTCTTTTAGAAGAAAACATAATATTGTATTAAATGCCAAGGATTAGAAGGTCAGTGATGGTGTAAACACATTAGGGAAAGAAAAAGCTGCAGTATTATACATTTGTTATTTGTCTTTTAATTTAAATGAAAAATGTCAGAAGGAATACAATTTAGGCACATTAATCCAGGTTCTGAGCCAGTATAAATCAATTTAACTCCAGCAATTGATCCAATCTGCAGTTTTAAATGGACAAAATAATATGATGTGTGCAGCAGGAAGAAAAAAGAAGTTTTAATTGAAAAGAAAAAAATGGGAAACTGCATTTATTCTCTTGATGATGTCTGCATCCAATTTTCATGGATTGCAAATAAAATTTGGCTTTATTTGAAAGTGCCAGAACATCCAAGCCATAATTCCATGATAGGAAGAATTTTCTGGTAGCTATAGAATATCAGGAGTTTCTACCTCTACAGAGTTACATTCTCAATGCTCAGTTCTGCTCCTGTGCTTCATTAAGTGATACAGATTAAAAAAAATCCAATTGTGTCTGGTTTTGTTTTCTTTACCATACAAGTCCCGAGAACCTCGGACTTGTCAAAAACAATGCAAGTAAAATACAGGGCAATGCTGGATCGGGAGATTGGATTTCTCTAAAATCAGCAGTGGGGCAAACCAGAATGGACATGGGTGACTGAACCAAACCATCAGATGGTGAAAACTGCTGTGGTCACATATTTAGGGACAGCAGCAGACTTGACACAGAGTTTCATAAGCTACAGTTCAGGAAACCATCCAGCTCATGCCCTGCTGTGGTAAATACTGCACCATTAACCATAAGGACATCCGTCAGTTTGCCAGCAGGCTTGTCTTGGGAATGCCAAGGTAGGTGCATTGGGCAGGTGGTGACTTTTTTATATTATCACTTTTGCAGCTGTTTCTGAAAGGTTAAATAATAGTCTGTGCTTACCACTACATTAATAAGATTATGTGGGTTGTTTTTTTGTCCAGAGATTAGGAGGGAAGGTTCCCTTTCTCCTGTGAATTCTCAAAAAATCACCTTGTTGCTGCAGTCTCCAGCTGTGAAGTTCATCACCAATCCTGAGTTCTTCACTGTGCTGCATGCAAATTATGTGAGTAATTATGATTTGCTCTCTCGCGCTACTGATAATTTTGAGTCCCAGAGCTTCAGGGAGAATGCACAGTGAATCTGAATTGTGTGCCTTGGGGCTCAGTTGTCCCTTCTGAGCACCAGACCAGGTTGGGGACACTACAGCCGGGCTGCTCCAAGGAGGCTCTTGCTGGGATTCTGCCTCACATAAGAGATTCCATGGTACAGAGGAGCTCATTAATGTTATCCTCCCAGAACAAGCAGGAACCCTTGGTTTCAGCTTGGTCAATTCTACTGTCTGTTGCTGCAGGGAGTGAAGTTGTTGCCTTTTGATCCAACATCCTGAGAAATCTTACTCAGATACACCAAGTCTCAGGGAAATAGAGGGAAAAAAATTAACTCTTGCAACTTGCATTCCCAAAAAGCGGGCAGGCATAGCTGAGTGAAAGAAATACTAACTTGAGTTTTACTGTAGCTATTTTGGAAAAAGCACAAATCAAAACAAATTTTCAAAATTCAAGTAACTTTTTTTTCCGTTAGTGCAGTAAAACCACACATTTTAATGCAAACCTGGTGTGGAGTGGAAAAAACGTAGTATCAGGACAAAGCAGATGGGAAGTCCCACAAGGAGATGCAGTCCTAGTTTGCCCTATCTGGAATGTAGTTCAACAAGGCATCTACACATGGCTTCTGAATATTTGGAAAGTCATCCATTTCGGGGTAGCAATGACCTTTCTTTACCAAAGGAAAAGAAAGTAAAACAGTTTGAGAGTTGCCCCAGCACAGCCTTTTAGCTAACTGCAGACATCAGGTTTTGGCTGTGGCACTTCATGGATTGAAGCCAGCCGTCCATCTCCAAGCATCTGCCAGAGATTATCACCCATGAGATCCTGCCGAGGAAAGGATGTATTAACTCATCTGACATTCCCTGAACTAGGTTATGGAGTGCAGATAATTTCTTCCATTGGCAGGGTGATATATCATGATTTATAGCTGGGAGCAATATAATTTTTGACCAGCATAGTTGTTGGAAAAATGAGCAACTGATTCCATAGTTGTGTAAAGAACAACTCACGAGAGACTAAATCCCAATTTTATTACTCACTGAAATTAAAAAAAGGAAAAAGAGGCCTTCAGTTTTATCTTAAAAACTTGTCTCTAATGTGAGAACCAGAATAATCTGTTGAAATATCTGTCAAATTGTCATACAGATACCACTTGTACAGGAATAATGGCCCACTAACTTTTACCTTAACATGAGTGTAATATTTTACAATACAGTATTTTACAATACAAGCCGCTGTTAAAATTTCAAGCTATTAATTATGCCAGTGAAGTTGGAATTGGAAAATATTATCCAGCAGTTAGAATTAAAAGGGAAAAGCTCTAATTTTTCAGTTACTTTATTTCCATAAAAAGATAAAACTACATTACACTCCTTGTTTGCCTAATGCAGCTTAGAGATATTCAAGACAGTCATTGATCATACATTAGATCAAAATACAACTTTTGTTATGTAGTAGGCTGGGATCGTAAATATCTGTGACCACAGAGCTTTCCTGGGTCATAAGCAGGTCGTATCTTCAGGGCAGAGATCATATATCTGTGATTCCATAACATTTAGCAACCCTTGCCATAATTAGGGACCCTGTGCCACAGGGAGTGTTCTCAGGGGTGCCACTACAATAAATCCTTACATAATAAAGATAATACTTGTAGATGTTTTATTGCATTATAGTGGTTAAAATGCACTAAATGTACACAGAAATTGAGAATTCAAAGCTGTTGGGTCAGATTCTCTGGACATATTCCAGGTCTGCACAATCGAACTCACTTCACTGGAGACAGGAGTCCTCTAGTGATCCTTTACTACTCTAATGAGTGATTCAATCCTTTGGGCTGACCAGCAAACCAAGGCACTCATTTTCTCTCTAGTGAAAGGCTCAGGAGATTTTTGTGAAGTTTCCTACTCTGTCTTGAGGAGTTTGTTCCCTGAAGTGAAAGATTCCAAGACTAGCCTGTGGATGGGCCTGTGTGTTGTCAGCGCAAGTATTATGTGGTGGTGCTCTATCATTGAACACATGGTAACAACAAATACAGTTCAATGGGCCCCTATTCTGCAATCAGATCAGTTCACTCCCTTGAACTGCATCAGGCCACATTCCCCTAAGAGGTGCATTTAATGCCCATTGTGAGATACAACTTGCTGCCTGAGGGGTGGCATTCATTTGACTCGTGGAAATGTCTCCATCTGACAGGCTTTGTAGTCATCGCAGAAACAAATACTCAGTTCCAGGAAACAATTCGCATCTTCCAAAAATAGACAATTAAAAGTGTCTGTTTCTGTCCTGTGGCTGTATAGTCACCATAAAAAAAGTATCAAGCTTACATGGAGACATCTGCACTGGGGTCCTCTTAAGTTCATGGCTCCTATCACACGCATCTTGATTTCAATTAGAGCATAAATACATGTTCACAGCTGTCTTTGCATCTCTCTGACACTGCCCGGGCACACAAGCAGTGTTTCTGTTGACCAATAAAAGCAATGAAAGGGACACAACTTCATGCACCTTGAGTGGGTGATGTTTCAACTGACCATCTTTTTGAAGTGCATTAGGAAGGCAGTTCTTGCACAAGCTAACTGCGGATAATGCGTGGGATGTTTCACTTTCCAGATTGTATTTCTTAATTCTGCATGTGCATGTAAAGTAGTCATTCAAATCAAAACAATGAGATGGAAGTGTTTCTTGATTCTAACAGGATTTGTTTCAGTTCTTTGGGCATATGTCCCATGAAATAACCAAATATGTTTTGACATCAGAACTGGTTTTCTTCACTTCTGTTACCCATCTCACAGAGTGCCTATCGAGTCTTCACCAACAGTACCTGCTTGAAGCATATGATTCTGAAGATTCGTAGAGATGCTCGTAATTTTGAGCGGTATCAGCACAACAGAGACCTGGTAAATTTTATCAACATGTTTGCTGATACCCGACTGGAGCTTCCTCGTGGCTGGGAGATAAAAACTGACCAGCAGGGCAAGGTAAGAGTGCCAACAAAACTGATCACTTGTTTAAGACAGCACATGAGGCTACATGATTATTAAAAGTTCCTTTCATCTTGACTCAAAGTCAGTGAAGGTTTGGTTTAAACAACACAAGCAGAGTTATATTAGAAGCAGAAAAAAAGCTTCAAAATTTCAAAGCATTTCTAGCTTTCTGTAGAATATTGTGCCAAAGCCAAGGCAGCATTGGACTGATAGCAAAGTTTGAGCCAGAGCTGGTCTGTTGTGACTGCAAAATTTGACTCAGTGTCTGTACCTTGAATGAACTTTGCTGCCTGACTTTTGGAACCACCAGGTTAAAGCATCATTTCCCAATAATAGTATTTTCTCCTGTCTTGTTCACATCATGGCCATTGCACATGATCTTGGCCTACACAGCTTCAGGTGTTTTCCAAGAGCTATTCTAGCTTCAAGTAGGCCAGTCCTGTCATTTGCAGGTACCTTCCATGGACTGTACTTAGCCAAGGTATTTCCGCCATAAAATTGCCAGTGGTTTTCCTGCTGTGTTCCCACAATATCATCACAATGTTGGCAGTCTTCTTATTAAAAGACACCATTGTTCCTTGGTGTTTCAGTCTTTCTTCGTTGACCACAATAGCCGTGCTACCACCTTCATAGATCCCAGGATCCCGCTGCAGAATGGGCGTCTCCCAAATCACCTGACTCACCGGCAACATCTGCAGCGACTTCGTAGCTACAGCGCTGGAGAGGTAACTGTGCTCCTATCAACTCAGGAGCTTTTGAACTCTGGCAAAAGGATCTTTCTCTTTCACACAAATATCCAGAGAAATGCTTGTGAAATTAGCCTCAAAATTTATTGCAGCAGGACCAGTCTGAATACCTCTCACTGCCACATGGGGTTGGGCTCAGGAGCTGACCAGGGTGTGAGGTCAGTTTCTTCAGGACCAAAGGCAGACCAGGCATGAGTATCTTGGGCATGTTTCCTCCATCTTAGGTGAATACAGCACCATATTTTCTGAAGATAGAAGTGTATCAGTGGATCTGTTCCAATCATATCTTCCCACCAGCTTAGCAACTTCCCTCTGCCAGCAGCCATCAGTTTAGTGTTGCTGCTGTGATTTAATTACTGGCATGCCTGTGATAGCCACCTGCACCATGATTCATGCTTGGGCCCATGCTTGCCTGAGGCTTGCTTACAAATTCACCGTGTCAGGGACAGAAACACCACTGAGCAATTCAGATGACCTAGCCCAAAAAACACACTTGGTTTTGCAAGCACTGGCAAGGCTGGCAAGGAGCAATATGCAATAAATCAAAAAAACAAGTACAGGGTAGGGAGTCAAAAGTATTGAATACTTTTGAGTAGTGATCCTCTGGGGAAAGCATAAACTGTTCTTTGAGGCCACTCATGTTTTGGCATGATAAGCCAATAAAATAGTCACCTCTCAGTCTTGGTGGCCCAGGTCCCACAGTGCTTCTACACCCTTTTCGTAGTCAAGCTTCTTTGTTGTAGTCAAGTAGCTTCCCATTTGGAAGTGTCTGCTGCTCCACTGGAAGGACTCCCATTGATTTCCAAGGACTTTGGATTGATGCCTAAAAGTCCCTCATTTACAAGGAAAATATTCAACCCTTTGCAGCTCAGGCCGCTTATTAAGAGCCTCGTGTTCCATGCCATTTCCTCCCAGTACATTTGGATGTTCTTTGGCCTATAAATCATGTCTGTAGGTTCACATGTGGGGCTTTGTCCTGGCCATGTGTCAGCTGTCTGCAGTCTTGCTGGTTTCTTTGCTGAGCAGATGGTGTGGCCTCTGGACGCTGTCGCCAGGACAGTATGAAGGACCACAAAGGACAACCCACCAGTTTTCAATGTTATGTACATATGTCAAAGGAGCCTGAAGGACGTCAGAATAGTGAAGTTGTGGTTGCCAGAGAGGGCATAGAAAAGAGCCAGGGTAATGAAATAAAGGACCTCTGCAAAAACTTCCATTGTTCTGTGTAGACTACTCATACTAAGTGGTATTATATATAAATTTGACAAAAATGCTACAGATTCTTTAGTAAGCACTTCTTTAAGAGTTACCAGTCTTTTACAGGAAAAGGGGGGTTGTTGCTTGGTTACCTGATTTTTGAAAGAAATGTTCAGGTAGCTGTAGTGGCCATCAGTAACGAAAGTATAGGTCACTAAATGATTCATTTCCTTCTGCCACAGCTGTAAACAGAACAGCTCGTAAGTGCTTTCCATTCCCTCTAAGGCACTTCCCATCTGCAGTGAAAATCAACATACATGATTACAGGGTAGAGATTTTAAAGACTGCAAGAGGAAGGAAGCAAACATCCACAATGGAGAGGCAAGAAGAGTAGAGAAGGTACTAGAATATGGCAGTATCTAAATCTCCTTACCAGTCCAAACCACAATAAGCAAGTAGCAGGATTCAAATGGGCCTCTGAAATCCAGCAGTGATACAAAACCCAGGAGAAGGTATCCTGAAAGGCTCCTCTAGTAGTTTGGACTCTCCACTCTGGTTGCAGCATCCCAGTATCAATTTCAAAGCTGTTAAACCCTGACATAAATCTGTCAGATTACTCTGCACTACATGAACCAGGTCACTAAATCATTAGAGAGTTCACTCTTTATTTTTTATTAGAGAATAATGTGCTAATCAAAATTAAATTATTCAATTAGAAAGTCAAAGTAGACAAGACGATTGTGACTGAACACTGAATTGGAGTAATCAATTGTACTCTATTAGCTAAAAGAGTGGAATGAGAATTGTTAGCAAAATGAAGGTTAATTAGACAGCTGGGAATTTTCCTTTTGTGTTGCCAGAGAAAAATTGTGTAGAGGTGTAAATGTGCAAAGACCAAACACAGCATTGGCAATGCCCAGGGATGGTGATGAAAAGGAGTACATCACCAGTTTATTTTATTGAGGTGTGTACAGAACTGAATTCTTACCATCTAGATGACTTTAGCTGTTAAACCAGAACTGGGAAGGTGGAAAGAAGGGAGTGAAGGTTTCTTTTCAGAAGCACTAGACACATTTCCTTCCAGAATTCTTGCTTCAGGAGAAATATGTCCAGGCACTAGGAAGCTAACCAAAAGAAATGGTGACATGAGTGAGAGGAGGATCCAGGCCCAGGCTGGGCAGAAGTACTTTCCAGTTTCCAACTGATGAGCAAATACCACCTAGTGCTAATTTTTATGGGAGATGTATATTTAACTCCTCTGTTACTCCTTCCTTTCTCCCTTTCTGTCTTCTGGTCAGTAAATCCAAGTGTAGCATCAAGGGCGTAGGATTTGTCTTTGTCAAGGATGAGTCAGCCATCACCCTTAAAAACAGGTTCACCCACCATCCACATTCCTTTGCAAGTCTGTTCTGCAAGGACCTGAGGAATTCACCTGAGGACCTCACCTGAATTCCAGGGCTCCCTAGAAGTGAAGAAGCTGAGCCTTAGCACCCTCCCACACATCCTCACTAGTACAGCTGGTCACAGGCCAGTGTGTGATCCTGGCTGTGCTGCCCACAGCCCAAGAAACAGCTGCTCTCACAAGGCCCTTGTGCCCACTGTGGCAATGGATCATAGGGCACCTCTTGCACCTAAGTGTCCTCCCTGAGCCATAGCATGGAGTGAATGCCATAAAGGCCACACAGTGCTTGCTGGGGTGGATGCCCAGGTCACAGGGGAAAAGCTGCCTGAACCTGAGCTAAACTTTCATTGTGAGTTGGCCTTCAAGGGTGTGAGGAGGAGACAAAGGCAGAAGATGGGTGCAAGTGAAATCGTAACTGAATGATGGAGTGAAACATTCACCATGCACTTTCACAGCATGAAATTGTTTTAAATTACATTGTGTTTGATTAGAATAGTTAAGATTTTTCCTTGTTTAACCTGTGTGTTGACACGTATCAAGTGCATTGCCTGGTATCTTGTTACATATAAACATTTTAAGCTTTGCAGGTTCCAAAAGGCAGCTTCCCAGTTTTTGTGTTTATCCAGTTGGAAGACCTGGCGTTTGGCCGTACTACTGAAAATGGGTTGGCACCATTTGCTTGGATACAGAGCTAAGCATTTAAAATATTGGAGTAGGGGTGATTTCTTCCTGAAGCGGTTGCCATATGCTGTAATTTGTGCAGTGAGAAAGGAGCAGTTTTTAGCCCAGTAGAGTGGCAATTGAAATTCCTAATGCATCTTGTCCTGATACACACTGTCCTCACACTATAGTGACAAGACAAGGGGGAGTGCCTTTAAACTGAAAGAGGGTAAGCTGAGATCAGATACTAGGACAAAATTCTTTACTGTAGGGTGGTGGAGCACTGGAACAGATTGCCCGGAGAAGCTGTAGATGCTCTATCCGTGGAAGGGTTTTAAGACCAGGTTGGAGGGGGCCCTGAGCAACCTGGTCTAGCAGAAGGAAGGTCTGCCTGTAGCAGGGGTGTTGCAACTAGATGATCTTTAAGATTTCTTCCAACCCAAACCATTCTATGTTTCCTCTCTTGGCCTCAGTGTGGCCATATTATGGAGGAAAACATGAGAGACAGGTGGGTTCCCCTCAACTTGCACAAGTCCCCAAAAAGTTACCAGCAAGTAATGCCTTAATGCAAACATTGCCAGATCTCATTGTTCAGCTTTTAATATCCTCATACTGAAATGTTTTCCCACCTTATAAGGTATCTGCCTTCCTGCCATGATTTCCTTCACTAGGGAGAGTATTTACAACAGTGACTTTCTTTAAGTGCCTCAGTTAAGGGGCAGTGATATATTTCCTTCTTACTATTCCCTTTATCAACTCTTTGGATTATGTTCTTCTTTTTAATGTATACAATTCAAATTCTATTTCTGGTTATGCAAGTTAGGCAGCCTTCTGGGATGATACGGCCTTTTCCGGTGCTGTGATCTACATGGATATACCTTCCTCATGTTATTTCCACTATTAAACTTCCCTTCAACAACACTGAGTGAACGTGTAGCAGTGCTGTGGGTCTTTTCTCCTTTCAAAAACATTGCTGTAAAAACCTTGAAGTAATGCAGTTATGCTAAAACAAGACACTGTGTGATACTATAGAGATTTTATTGCCATTGAACCAGAGAAGTCCATCACTTCAATGCATACATGCATTTACTTCTGTATTCTGGTGCCTTCACTGCAGCACTGACAAGGTGTGATAGCTATGGGTAATGGTGTACCTTCATTTGGAAGCACAGAATTACTTGCCTTTTTTAAGTTCACTGAAGTATAAAGCTGTAATTTTCTTGCATGCTTTTTGTCCTTCAGTCAGCATCATGGACCATTCTGAAGGTTACACAAGTAAAGATGACAAATCTTTTAACTGACTAATGAGCTACTGGTGGTCGCTTTTGATCATTCTTTTCCTTTTATCCGATGTTGTAGGCCTCTGAAGTCTCTCGAAACAGAGGAGTTACTCTGTTGGCCAGACCAGGCAATAGTCTTGTAACAGCTATTCGAAACCAGCACCATCACGAGGCATTACCTCTGGGTAAGCCAAGTTTTTCTTTTCTTCTCAAAGCAGTGCTCACAAAGGTGGGGTTTAGGACCTCTCATCAGCTGCATGCACTGCTTTGTGTTGCCCTGTGTCTCACTGGTAGTGCAGTCAGTGTGCCTCTGCAGAGTCATGGTGACATGGCAAATAAAGCCTCTGGTTTGTTTTTACCTTTTCCAGCTTACAATGACAAGATTGTTGCATTTCTACGCCAACCCAACATTTTTGAGATGCTGCAGGAGCGTCAGCCCAGCTTGGCCAGAAACCACGCACTCAGGTACTGCTTTTTTCCAGACTGCTGAACTCTACTTCCAGGAAGCGCTTTTTGTAGTGGGGAAAACCAGATTCCAGTAACTGTAGTACAAAAGATGAACTTGGACCCCCTATGGAACTGTCACCATTTTAAAGAGTAGGTGGGAGCCACCAGGATCCATGTGGTTACTATAGTTATTTATCACAGACATCCAAGAAGTAAGAAGAACCAAAATAAATATGGGCAAATAGTGACATGTCTAATTTCTATTCTAAGTATTACTGAATAGCAGAAACTCCATTTTCACCTGCAATTATCACTTTGCTTTTCAGGAGATAGAGTTAAAAGAGTGTTTGGATGGAAGTCAGCAGCAAAACCCCAGTAACTCCAGCAGAACCAGATTTTACTTCGTGGTTAGATTTACAGCCCTGTCTGGATATAGTCACCCTAGATTTTATAAAGAAATAGGAGCATTATTATGAAGTGGATTGTACTCTTGTCTTTAATCTTTCTCACTTGACTTAAAGGTAGTGGTTTCCAAAGTAGTTAAATTGTATCTTTCCTTTTCTTAAGCCCTTTCCTATTATTAAGTCCTTTCCTATTAGATTTTTAAAAACAGAAAAAAAAACAGAACCAATCACCAGTACAACTTAAACTCATTCAAATTCCAAAGTTTGAATTAATTGTTTTTGGCCAAGGACATAAGTTAGTGTTAATCAATGTCAGTAATGGCCATATGCACCAGCTGAGAGTTTGCCTGAGTTTAGGTTGTACTGTGCAGCCAGAGGTGGGGCTGCAGGACTGCTGAAGGAGGACAGGACCTCCAAATTCCTGCAGTGTGCTTTCTGCCAGTAGCCTTACTGACTTGTCATTTACCTCTGGGTGTAAGGATTAGACTTCCCTTCTGGAGGAATTGATACATGCAAATAAAAATGAGAGAGAATGAAAAATACTCTCAGTATTCAAGATGTACATTTCTGTAACTGAGAATTTTTTATCTTCACCATCAAATTATTCCAGACTTTTTTTTTTTCTCAGCTGTAACTTGAATTCTCATTTCCCAGAGAACAGATAATGCTTTTTTCTCCTTTTGAGCAGAGAACAAAATTGACCAGTGATAGGGACTAGACAGCTTAGCCAGTGCATAATGAGATTTGTAACAGGATATTGAGCCTTTTGCCTCCAGGTCATTGCTGATAATACCTTGAGCCAGGAGTGAGCCAAGCTACTGTCCAATGCTGATGCAGCAGGTATTAAGCAAACTCCTAGGATGCAAATGTCCATCTTTTATGGACCTTGATTGCAGGGTTCTAAAGTACATCCTTGACTTGAGGTAGAATATTTTGACTTAATACTAGAATAAAAATATTTGGAGATCGCAGTGCTTTAGAAACACACTGATAGGCTGGGGTGTAGATGTGTATCTTCCATGACCTAATCTCCTGATAGGATCCTATCCTATGTTTTCCAGTCCCTATTAATAAAATGTAGGGTTTTACACATGTAACACGTATTTACACCATATAACCTCTATGTGATTAATTCATATCAAGTATATATTAGAGTGTTATTTCCCAGATGGAACTGACAGAGGGAAAGGAAGAGATATTAATTGGAAATTCTGTTAACAAAAGGTGCTATCTTCGTTGTAGGCGTTGTATTCTTCTGTTGGTGACCTGACGTGTACACATGAAACTGGAGGACTAAGAATCATTCTGTCTTTTAAAATAGGGAATAAAATATCTTCTTTTTGGATCAGTAAACTGAGTGATAGAGATAGATTTTTTTTTTTTTTGCAAGTTTGTTAGGGAGATTAGAAAATGAATCAGGCATATAGGATGTTTGCCATCTTTGTAAGGAGATAAACAGAAACTGGGAAAATACCGAAGAATAACAACTCTATGCATGGTTCATGCCATGATAATGTATTTTTTTTCTGGTTTTGTATTTTTTTTTCTTCTCTTCTCCATAATATCACTTATGTTTCAGGGAGAAGATCCATTACATTCGGACAGAGGGTACACATGGCCTTGAAAAGTTGTCGTGTGATGCAGATTTAGTAATTCTGCTGAGGTAATCAATTTGATCAATAGCATAATGTCATTACTTACAGTACCAGAGAAACTATCTGGCTCTTTGTCAGCATAATTGAAAAGATTTTGTTAAATCAGGTCATACTGATAGCCATCCAAAATGATTCAGCCAGAGTACATCTGTCAATTTGTATTTCCTGGAAGGCACCCTTCATCAGTGCAATAAATCCAGCCAGCTCGGTCAGTATGGCTGTTACCATCAAGTAGCAGATAAGAAAGAATCAGATCAAAACATTTCCTTTTAATGGAAAAAAAATCTTATTTTGTAAAGAAAGAAAAAGAAGAGAGGAAAAAATCCCTTGTCTTCCTCAGTACAATAATGTAGCTGCTCATGAAATCGATAGTTTTACTACAGCAGTGCTACCACACATGCGTGAAACCTCCATGTCCAGTGCAGTGAGTGTTTTTTGGGTAATGAAGATAAGGCCTCAGTTTTTACTGGAGGCAGGGAGCTTGGTCTTTAGGTCCTACTTCTCCTCAGCACAGATAAGGACTTATTTTATTGTCTTGGTCTGAGATGGGAAATGTTGCATTACCCAGGTAGAGTTGGTGTGCTGTAATTGCCCTGCCTAATGCAAGAAGTTTACAACTTATTCCCACCATTTTAATTCAAGCAGTCAAAGCACTGAACTACATGAAAATAACCTGAGAAAAACAGCCTGGGAGACAGTGTGCATCTTTACTTCTCTGCTGATATGTTGAAGGTGTTCCTGTGTACTCACATCTTTGCTCTCCATCAGAGGGCTGAGCCATTGTGTTAGCATGAAACCTCTATTAAAATTCATTTTGTTCTTCATTACTAGTGACCAGGCTGTCTTTGGGAAATGTATGGATTTTTTGAATCCATGAGTTCAGAGATGCACCCAAATATCTGACACAGTGAACCTGCACCATACTGCATATTTACATTGCTTCATGTGATGAATGTGAACTAAATTTCTCCCTATGACTTTTTCCATGCAGCCTTTTTGAAGAGGATATTATGTCCTACATACCACTGCAGGCTGCCTTCCATCCGGGTTACAGTTTTTCTCCTCGCTGCTCACCCTGTTCATCACCCCAAAACTCTCCAGGTAAGGAGATGGGGAAATTAGGACAAAATCATGCATTTGTGGTATTTCTCCTAATAAATGGAAAGGGGCAGATCCAGAGCCAGCATCAGCTGTCAGCCTGCTTCCAGTGCCCACTCCGAACTGATCCCAGGTGCTTTTTTTTGCTGGATCAGTTTCCAGTGCTGCTGTGTATCTATTGAAGTGCTGGCAGTAGCTGAAACACAGATCAGAAATTGCCCATATGGAAGAAGGTATTTTCCTGCTTTTTATATCATTGGAAAGGATTAGGATAAGAGAATGATGTACTCCAAGCTTAAGTCACTGACCTGGAAGCACATTCATATTATGTGACAGCAGCAAAGAGCAACTTCCAAATTGGGGGTGTATTGCAGTACTTCCAGTACTCCTGTAAAGTTCAGTCTCCTCCACTCAGTGTTCCAAAAACTTCTCTTCTTCCCAAGGCACATCTATTTTAAGACCTGAGGGGATCATCTTCATCATCTAGCCTGACCTCCCATGTTGAGCCCATTAACTTAGGTTTGACAGGAAACATATTTTCCAGAAAGACATGCTGTCTGAGAAGGTTATTTCCAGCTGTGCTACATCTCTGTAGTTACTGTTTATGCTATAGAAATTTGAGGAGCTAATGTCTCCCTTTTGCCAAGATACATAACCCCCACCACAGTCTCACGGCGTGGCTGTGTCCAGTGGCCATTTTGAGACAATCAACACAAATATGATCTGAAGAAATCCATTTTTGGCTGCGCTTTTTGAACATTCATTTAAATTATCTGATTTCAAACAAAGATAAGGGACAAGAGAAATTCAAATCTTGGATGTGGCTGTGGAAAACAGAAAGGTTTTTGATGCGAAGATGTTACATACTAAACCCTTTTCTACAGGAGGACAGTGTTTTGTCAGAATGTCCTATTTGCATTAATGAATTTTGACACCATTGTTAATACAGTTCCCTTCATCTACGTCAGGACAGGTCATAAGCAAGTCTCTCCTACAGGACAAAACTCCAAGTATTTGGCACAAAGGTGACTTAGGAGACTGTTCTTGTGAAACCCAAGAAGGGCAAGTACTCGTTTCCAGCAACACACTGTCTTCTTGCTGATTTCTGTCCTGGTTATAGAGCCCATGAGAGCACCCCTTCTCTTTTGTCCTGGGGGAAAACAAAAGGCCAACAGAAGAAAGAAGTGTTGCAAGGGATTCTCTTTGCACTGCATGTAAATATGCCTGTCTTACCAGCAGAGACAATAATGTCCTTCCCTCATGGCAACCATAATACTTTGGGCTCCCACTAAATGTGGTGGGGTTCTTTTTCTTTCCTGTGGAGCACCTGCTGCCAGATTTCTCATGAAAGGGCTTGTTTTTATTGTCTTTTGTAATGAGATAGGGAAATGGGATTTCATGAATCTGTTCTTTGGCCCTTTATGGCATGGCACTTGTTTATACAAAAAGAATAATTAGCTACTTGGAGAATGCAGCCTTCAAAACAAAACAGGTTCCAAATTGCTAAAAAACCTGCTCTATGTGTGAATCATAATAGGGAAATGTAGTATTTCTTGCTGACAGAAATCCTTTTTGATGCCACAAAGGGGTTTTGTGTTGATAGCTGGAAGTGTTTAATATACAGTCAGATTAACCCGGGGAAACCCGACTCTGAGCTTGGCTGGGGTGCCAGGCTCCAGTGAGAAGTATTGCTCTGAGTTTAGAGGTTTAATCCTGCCAAGTAAGATCTCCTGTACAGTGCAGAGGAGAGAGATCGCGTGAAAGTGCAAAAGAAAAAGAAGACTTAAATGCCACTGACCATGAGAGGCAGATATGCATGTCAGTCTTTCTCATGCCTTTCTGATCCTTCAGTTTCCATTCAGGTCAATCACAGCTAAAGGCTGAGGCTACACAAGGGCACACACAAGGTGAGCTTAACAGTACTTTTAGTGAAGAGGATACAGTCCCTGGAAGTTCATTGCAATCATTGAATTACAGGAACTTTAACTCTATTGATGCCAGATAGAACAAAAATATCACTGAGTGCACTGTATTCCTGGTAAAAAGTTCCTAACACATTTATTAACCAGTTCTGTCTGGAAACATAAGCTGCATGATTTGGAAGAATGTCAAGGCCCTTACACCTTAGGATGCTGTTCATTTTCCCTCCAGGGCTGCAGCGAGCAAGCGCAAGAGCACCTTCTCCATACAGGAGGGACTTTGAAGCCAAGCTGCGCAATTTCTATCGAAAACTTGAAGCCAAAGGATATGGGCAAGGTCCAGGGAAAATTAAGTGAGTATTAGTCTCTCAATTAGTCTAACATGTCAATAGCTTTGTCTTTTTTCATTCATTATCCATGAAGACAGTGATAGGGAGTGTGAAACACCCTGTAGATTGCATTTTTTACATAACCATCAGGGCGAGATACGATCTTCATATACCCTGCAAAAGAGTGACCTTCAAGAGGCTTTTGTGTGGAAGTTTTACTTTTTAAAGATTCATATTCTCTTACACTCCCACTTCCTACCTATTTAGCAGGGATGTTCACATTCCTACCTATAATTTGCCAGTAGGAGAATTATCCTTCAAAGCAAACATCCACCAGGTATTACCAACAACTGTATCATTGTAATGACGGGATGACTCCAAATTCTTTGGATCTACATATCAGTGTAACTCAGGACCAGAACATGATCCTACAGAAGTTAGTCTGTACATGCAGGTTTAACTTCCCATAGTTCTTTGTGTTGGTAGCCCTCCTGGATTTGAACTGGAGAGATTTCTTCAGTGCCAGTCTTCATGTATTGTGGGGTTCTCTCTCATTTGGTCATGGAGTTTCTTTCCACATGTCTTGTTAGTTGGCTTTTGAGTCTGTACCTACTTGTGCTCCATCTAGTTATCCAACTTTGCCAAAGGGCTGTGTGTTTGTAAGGTATTTCCTGGGCATCTGGTTGAATTTATGCCTCAGGCTGGCTTCCTACCAAAGGACATCTGTTGTGAAAAACAAAAAAGTATGAAGCCAAGCAATTTATTCCAGGCAAATATCATCAACAAAATAATCTTACAGAGCTGAGGAATCCTAGCTGGTGGTTACCCATTTTGGTGTCCTGCTACATGGGTCCAAGGCAGACATGAAATATATTTTAGAAGGTCTGTCTTAAAATGTCCGTGAATATATGAACAAGAAGGATTTCTTGCACAGATGGTGTGTAAAAGTACTATTCATTAAGTTGTTTTAGAGATTAGTATGGGAGTGAGAGATGTGTTATATAAACAGAGGCTGATAACTCCTTTTGCTTCCCCCACTACAGAAGCAGTATTTCCATGGACATTCACTGGATTAAATCCAGGAAGTGTTTGGGGCCAATTCCAGAAAGCTGTGACTTCATATACACAGGAAGCTCACAGCCCACTCTACCACAGAAATTTGTATGTATGGTTTGTTGCAGAGAGTCTTAGCAGTAGAGCAGCACTTTTAACCTAATCATGACATTGTGAGGAAATTCACCTTGGAGGCACATAGGAAAGTCTGATGGAACAACTCCTGAAAACCCGTAATGGTCAAGTAGCACATGCACTGGCAGATGCCGTTTTATTAAGTTCTCTGAGAACCAATGTCTCTCTTTACAGCTGTTGTTTACCTTCAGCCTCACAAGCTCACACAAGACTCAATAATCAGATCTTTATTTCTGCCACCCTTTGCAGGTTAATTATACGGCGTGACCACTTGCTGGAAGGCACCTTCAACCAGGTAATGGCATACTCACGCAAGGAGCTCCAGCGGAACAAACTCTACGTCACGTTTGTCGGCGAGGAAGGGTAGGGAACCACAGAATGCTTTCGGTTCTGAAGTAGCTGTTGTGTTGCAAAACACCAAGTTGACTAAGGCTGAGCCTCTCTTGTTATGTAATGTTTCTTTGGTTTTGTTTTACCTCTGAGTAAGTGATTCATCTTAATCAACTCAAACATTTGTTAAAAATAACAATAACAATAATGCTTCATTTTCCTATAACACCTTCCATCCAGGCATCTCAAAGTGACAATTTGAGTGGTTAAATCTAACATCATCTTGTTTGCCATAGATATTTTGACAGGCTGGAAGGGAAAACTCAGCTACAGGCCAATGTTTACACATTGAATCAGTCTCAGAACTATAATTAGAGAGCAGACCTTTATCCACTTTGTTACTCTAACTCTTCACGATGTATCTGGTTTTGCTTTAAAAATTTTTGCTTTGTGTGCCATCTAATGATCATTTGTTACCCATATGCGGGTTTCTTGTTTCCACCTGAAGTGAGAAACATGAATGCTGTTTAGTCTTTAAAATTTAATTCATCCAGTTGGAATCTGAAAGCAATAGAAGTCTCTTGAGAAGGCCTTTTCTCAGGAAACTTCCTACCACTCTTACAATCCATAAGCCATTCTTGTATGATGAAAGCCAGCCCCTGACCTTTTGTTTTCAGATGTAAACACAACCTTTCAAAGCCACCCTGGCTCACCTCAAGAGATTCATTGTAATTGAGACTTGATCCACACGCTTTTATAATGGAAAGACCATTATGTGCATGTTTCCAGTGTGCCATATTACAAAGGCCTGAAATTGTATTTCAGTAGCTTTGCATGTAAAGTTTCTTGTTTTCAAAAACCACATGGGTGGGATTTCAGTTCCAAAGGTACCAGACAGTACCTGAGGCAACTCTCAGCGTGTCCAGCGACTGCTGACACTCTCAGCTCGGAGATGTCATGGCAAGTGAAGGGCTTCTGCCAAGCTGAACTTGTGTCAGGACAGGTTACGTCCTGTGGAAAACAGAAGTTGCCAATCTCAAAGAGTCACTCGGTGACCTCAGTATCAGCGGGTTTTTCACTCTTACTTCTTATTCTCTATGGATTTAATATTGTGTAACAGAGGTCATCTTTCACAGCTGGTTTTTGCCTCTGGCTTGCAAGTAAAGCATAAACATGTAGCACTCTGTAGTTTGTATTTTTGGAATAGCATTCTGGAATGCTAATACTGGGCAAAGTCATATTGTTTTCTGCGTGGCATGCTGTCCTCAAGAGAAATTACAAACCAATTTGATGTGCAAATTCATTCATTCTTCACTGATTCATTTACATCTGAAGATACATTCCTCCAGGGTTTCTGCTGCTTAATGCTAGTATACATTCTGCTGCAGGGACTCCAAGATGCCAGTTCCCTAGTGAAGAGTTGATGCTGTATGGCCACGTGATGCTGTATGGGCAGAGTTTCCCACGTTTCAAAGAAAAAGGACATTGAAAATGAACTATAAAGGCTTTATGATGAGTTAGTGTGTTGCCCAGAAATGCAATAGCTAGTCTCTTCCATTGGAGGATTTTGAATCAGACACATGTTGTTTGTAGTTCTTTACTCCAGCCATTATCAGGCTTAACCCAGTACTTTGATGTCCACAGAACCAGACCTGTCCCATGGCTGGCACTAGTGGGTCACGTGGGCTTGTTGCCACCCTCTTTTGTAGGTGTGGCTTTAGTGTCATCTCATGATCCTAGAGCTAAAGCCCCTCAAAGAGAGAAGTACTGAATCTCCAGACATAAAACACAGGAGGATGGGCCCATCTGCCCTTTGTCATCTTTCTAGTTGCACAAATCAATCATTCAGCCCCTTTCACTTATGCTTCTATAACTTCTTAGTACAGAGCATTCTGATTCCATTGCAGAGCTTTCCACTTACTTTATGTTTGTTAAGTAGAAGGAAGTAGAAGGTGTCCACCTCAGAAAATCTTTTGGCACACGTGATATATGCCTACAGATCATTTCTTCATATTGCTACATGTAGGTTTATTTTAGATTGAAAAACCTATCTATCATTATTAGAGAATGATCTGTTTTTAATAAATCCACCACAGCTTTCATTTCATGCATTCAGGGAAAATTTTTGGTCTCGTTTTCCTTTTTTTTTCCAAGTTGAGTTTAAAAAATTAAAGGGAAAAAAAGAGGCTCTCTATAGAGCAAATTCGTACAACAGCAAAGCACAGCTTAAGGTGTACCACGTGAAAATAGCAGAAAAGTAGTAGGGCTTGAATTGAACAAGCAAGGAATCATCATTCTGTCTTAAGAGACACAGTTCTGCTGGGACTTGGTCTTGTTCAGTGATGCGGCTGGTGTGGGGTCAGTAGCTCTGACCCAGGAAGCTGTGACCAGTCCGGAGAGATGGTCCTGTGAGGAACCGTCTTCCCGGGTCCCAGTGTCTTCCCTCAGCCGTAGCCAGAGTGCCCTTGCAGGGAAGCTGTCAGCTCTTAGTGATTGTCAGCTCGTGATTTCAGCTCTTTGCTCTGCAGGGCAGTCTCCAGGCCAGACTAGGAGGAGAGAGACAAGAGACCCGTATAGCTGTTCCGCACGGGGTAGCTTTATTAGTCCATACTCCAGCTAAGGGGAGGCCAGGGATGAGCTCTCTCTGCCCTCACAGGGGTAGAGGGCTAGCTTTTATAGGGATACAGGGGGTGGGTGTCAGAGGGTAAAAGCCAGTGGGTTACAAAAGATCTGCATAGGGTCTCCCAGAGGATTCTGGGTCTGTCTTCTTCTCACCGTAGCTGAAAAGTGGCTGCCTTCCCAGGGGGGTCCTGCTGGGAGGTTAAGCAATCTCCTTATCTCAGCAAGGCGTCCCTCTAGGGCAGGGGCTGGGCATACCCCACAGTTCAGCATAAACCTTTAGGTTATACCTATAGCTAAGAAAGCATCCTTGGGGCAAGAATTTGGTACATCTCGGTGTAGGAGAGTCAGAGCAATTTCTGCTTTAGATGAGGCTGTCTGGTGTGTGAACCCAGACAGTCAAGTGTTCACAGGCAGTTCAAACCCACTCACTAAGAAGCTACCCTTCTGCCAGCCAGCCAGCTGAGGCAAGGCTGAGCCTTGTACCTCTGGTTTGCTAAACTTTTGGAACAAAGGAAAATAAACTACTTAGGGGACGTATCCCAGTTATGGTTCCTCCCACGTCAACCTGGATACTGGTGAAGTTTTGGCATCACAACTTGTTCATGTCTCAGAATCAAGTTTTGAAAGGAGAGATAAATCATGTTAGAAACACTTGACTGCACAGGCCACTGTGTTAAGACAGGAACCAGTGTAGGCAAACCTGGGAAATCCGCTCAAATGGTAAGGAGCCTCATTTTATCTTTCCTATGTTTTTCTTTCCAGGTTGGACTACAGTGGCCCCTCCCGAGAATTCTTTTTCCTTCTGTCTCAGGAGCTCTTCAATCCCTATTATGGGCTGTTTGAGTATTCAGCCAACGACACTTACACTGTACAGATCAGCCCCATGTCTGCCTTTGTTGAAAATCACCTGGAATGGTAAGAACATTTTATGCAGAACTGAACAATTGTTTCAGAGCAATAAAAAAAATGGAAAAGCAAAACAAAAGCTGCCAGTTTAGACTAGAGTACATACAAATATTGCTAATTCTGGGAAGAGGTGGGGAAGAAAGTTGTGAAAAGGAAGAGAGGGGGTAAACATAAATACAAGAGCAGTCTCTGAAAAAGCAGTCGTGATGAAGTACTACTATTAAAATGTCCTGATGGCATTACATGGGACTTGATGTTTGTTTACTTTTGTGTGAATGTGAAAAGGACAGGGATAAGAGCTCTGCTTAATCAAATCCTCATCTCCTTGGTCCCTTTCTAAGAAAAGCAAGTGTGGCCTGTCTGTACATCACACAGCATTGTGCTTGGAAGGTGTACAGTGTTCTCTGAGAGCCACTCTGATGCTCTGTTCCTAGCACATGCCTTAAAAAAGACCCAGTGAAAGCAGTTTCCCTTTTCTTCCCTGACAGAGTGTCCCTGCTTGTCTGGGGCAAGGCCAGCAGAGTGAGCAGATATTTTAGCTTACTAAGTATGTGTGCAAACAGACAAATTGCTGATCTTGTTTCTTTATCAAAAATTCTGAAAGCATATTGTGATGTCCTCATTTTCTCTTTCTGCCTCCAGATCCGTCTGTCTTTGGGAGCTGTTTTCACTTTGGTAGTTTCAGATGTGGTTCAGCGGAGCATGGGCTCTGAGCCCTGGGCATTACTTGGTCCCTTGTGGGATTTCATTGTGTCAAAGAAATGCTACCACATGGGATTGTTCCTATGATGGTTTCCTTTGTCAATCTCACTGGCTCCTCTCAGAGGTCCTTTTTTTTTGAAATGGGAGGCAGTTCAGGCCCCTTTTAAATTGCAAATAGTACACATTTCTCTATTCTTGTAAACAGATCCTCCTTTTCTTGGCTTACAGCAGGCATGAGATCAAGAACAGTTGTACCATCACCTCTGTTAAAGTTGCCAGGGGAAAAAGGGACGTTGCTTGGGAGTAGCATGGTTTCTGACTTGTTGGAATTTTTTTTGTATTATCACTTCCAGCAGTGGTGCTAACAGTGATCCTTGCTTTAGATTGTTCCTCTACTGACATGAGCAGGAAGAGAGCAGCTTAGTTCTTACAGCCTTTTCACCTCCCACTGCAATCCTGTTCATTAGACATTATGTGGTGCCTTCCTAGTTTTCAAGAAGAAATACAGTCTGTCCTATGTCCTATCTTAATAGACAGCATGGATAAACTTCTCATTTAGGAGGCTGTTATTTGTGGAGATGTATTTTTGCCTTCCAGGCAGTGGACCAACTAGGCAGGTGCAAACCCATACCATTCTGCCCACATGGTGGCAAAGCTGAACATTATGACCTCTGTGTCCAGAGATGGTGAAATAGGCCCTTGCTCTTATGTGTTACAAACACTGTTGTTGCAAAGAGTTGCAATTTTCTTACGTGATAAATTCTACTGCAAAACATATATGCTGAGTTTGATCCCTTCATTTTGTCCTTCTGTGCCTTGAGAGATTTCAACATGAAAGAGGCAGGTTTTTGAAGGTATCCTGGGCATATAGAAGCACAGAAAGACATCTAATATGATTTCTGTAGTGATTAGCATTTAACTCAGAAAACAGCAGCAGTTAGACACAGGATATTTCTTCAACTACACGTATCAATCCAGCTTCTTGCATGCAGAATGTTATTTAGCCTTTGGACATTTTTAATTTTCTTATTTTTAAGAAAGACAAATTGGGTCTCTTGGCCTGCAGAAGGAAATAAATGCTATGAATGAAGAGGTTTGCACATGCAGTATTGTAAATAGGGCGAGATTGCAGGACCCTAGGGAAAGATAAACAATCCAGTCAGTGCTTGGAAATACTTCTTGAACCTGTTATGGAAATAATTGCCTGAGACCAGCAGTTTTTAATTACCCTGATAGGTTTCATGATTGGCTTGTAGATATCTAGACATTCTAAATGTTTTTATGCTGTCTGTGTGACTGATGTCAGCTATTCATGTGTAACCTTAGAGTCCTGTGTTCAGAAGTCTGTGCAGCCAGTGAAGATTGAATTTGGACCAACCTTCTTGAAACTCAGAGTTTCTCCCATTAAGGCTTTACAAGCTAAATTCTGTGAGGAGATTGTACTAACTGCCTTGTCATTATTTGTTCCTGAGGAATGGGCTTTTCTGATGTTTCCAGGCTTTCTTCATTCTCCTCAAAGTCAATGCTGAAACTTCTGTTTCTCAGATTTACTTGTTGATAAGATTCCAACAGAGCCTCCTCCCTGTAACATGCTGGAAATAGATTTTACTTTCCTGTTCTCCGATCTGTTATGAAGCACCAGCTAATATAGACAGATGAATCAGTTTGAGAGTTCCAGGGTCACAGATAATTTATATTCATAGTCTTTTCAAAGCTTGAAGTCTGATGTCAGTCATGAAAACCACACAACCACAATTGGGTTAGATTTGCAGATTTCTTCAACTGTATGCTTTTTGGTGCTGTGGGGCCTGTTATTTATGTGAAATCTACCCTTGACATGTTTTTCTCTATAGTACTTCTGCAAGACCTCTCCAGACACAGCTATATTAAGAAACAGGGCTGGCAAAAAAATGAGCTCAAAATTATTTTACGTTTTTGCTTTCTTAAGTGAACAGTGGTGAATTTGAGATAAATACAACAAAATGCAAAGATTTGAAGTTTCATTCATATTGGCAGAATTGAGAAATACACTGCTCTTTCTCCCCAGCCTAAAAGTTACTGTTCTGCCCCTTTTAGTGGCTTATTTCATGCTTTCCTCTTTGTACAAACAGCATTCTGAGTCCAAAATGAGCACATCAAAGCACAGACTAGTTGTATGTATGCCAAGCTAAGAAAGAGACATAATGACTGGAAAATATTTCTCATTTATGGAGAAACTGAGATTTAACACCTTTCCTCCAAGCTTCCATTGAGTAAGACTTTTTCCTTCAGTGAACATATGTGCATGCTGAACACACAAAATATAAGATATCACACATTTTTAAAGTTATAATATTTTAAATCCCCCTGTATCTGAAAGGACAGTTACAACTCTCTAGATCAAAGAAGTTTGATGATACATATTGTTATCTGCATGCTACAGGTTGTACCGGAAGCTCACAGCCAGAAAAGCTGCTTTTAATCCGTGCCAGTAGTGAGCCACTCTATCTGATCTAGGTAAACGTGTCTAGCTTTTTGCCTAGATAGTTGAATACATCTTCTGAAATACATTCCCATTCGAGGTAGTTCACCCTTTTCCACGTAAGTAGGCAAAATGTGGAACCAAAGAAAGAAATGTGAAAACAAGCCCAGTCTCTACATAAAAGGCCAGATGGCCTAGACAGAAAAAATCATTCACAGACATTCATTTGGAGATCTGAGGGATCTTAACTTGAAACATCTTTTTTCTATGTTTTCACTGTGAATTAGTGACAGCATGGGTTTTTGTAATAGTTAGGCATTTGTGGACCTTGCTGTGACATTTATGCAGCCAGGGAGCAGTACCCCAGTGCTACAGTTGTCTTAGAGGTATTTACAGCTTGCTAATCATACTTAGCATTCTGTATCCATCTCAGAGAAGCCCTGTCATGTTTTGTTTGTTTTTCTTTACATGAAAATGAATGCACTTATTTAGCAGAACCTTGTTAGAAAGTTGAAGACCTGTGAGTAAAATAGTTTTGCACAAAATCCTACTGAAGACCAGAGACATGATGATATAGTCAGACCCAATGCCCAGAAGCTGTAGATTTATTCCTGGCCACATTGTCCTAATGAACTTAATGCTTAATACTTAACTTAATGCTTTAGAACTGCTTTGGGGCAGGACTTTCTTCATTCATTTCCCATAGTTCACTTTTCTTTCTTCCCTCCAATACCCCTCCTCATATTCTAGTCTGTGCCACTGAGCAGAGTCAGACAGAAGACTTGGATGTATTTCTGCATCTCATTCTGCAGGCAGATGGAAGCCTGATGCACCCACTCTCCATGCAGACAAGAACTTGCTTTCCCAGTGCTCCAAGCCAGCTGACATGGTCACTGCAAGGTTGAGCTGAGCAAATACATGCTGTCTCCCATCAGGGCTAATTTCTTCAGGCATGGCATTGCCGGGGTTGCTTTTGCATGCTCTGGCAAGTGTGGCACATGGGCAGAGGCAGCTTTGCCTGCACGGTGCTGTGGGGGCATAACCCCAGCCAACCTCTGAGTGTCCCTTTTATTTATTTCATGTAAATGAGAAACCGCATAAGCAGCACTATTCATCTCTAGCGTGCCAGAGAATGCAGGGTGGGGTTTTTTCCTTTTTTTGTTTAAGTAAACCCAAGGAGAACCGAGAATGTTGCAACCTCAGCTGTCTTTTCTCCTTAGAGAGCTTAGTTGGTTTTCTTACCCCAATTTCCTTAGGAGTTGTGTCTTGTGCAATTGCCCTGCCTATCCATCAGACAGATTCCTAATCAGTTTGAGACCTGTCTGACGGGAAGGTAAACATCTTGAAGATACTAATTTCCTAAAAGGTTTGTGAAACTTGGGTCTGAGTAAAGGACAGATCTGCAGAAGAGTGGCTCAGTGAGGTGGTCTGGAGAGCTCAGCACAGATCTGTTCTGTCTGTCCTCTCAGCTGGCCAGGCAGCGCGAGTGAGCTGACAGCTCCATCACAGGCACAGGCTGCAAACAAGCCACATCCTCTTGCTCAGTAGCTTGGGGATGTGAGACAGAGCTGTGCAAGCTCAGGGGAGACAGAGGGGAGAAACTGGAGATACTCCAAAGTCTGGGAAGTGCTAGCAGAAATACATAGGAGGAACTGGGAGCTGTTGCACTGTGGTAATGTAGGGCCATCAGAGGCAGATCTATAGGAAACAAAGCTCCCTTAATCCTTCTACAAAGAGATTGACTTATTTCAGTTAAAGTGTTTTTAAAGTAAGTGACAAATTACCTCATGACCTAATGGGTTGTATTCAGATGCTGACCAGCTCATGGGATGGATTTAGGCACACTCCGTGGCTCTTTATAGAAACAGTGGAGAAATGTAGTCACAGCATCTAAGCAGGAGGTCTGCAAACAGCCAGTACTCCTCTCCACTGACTGAAAGGAGCTCTTGGGAATATGTGGTCTGAATTACTCATTAACCTCTCTAACTTTTCAACTGTTGTGGCAGGCAACCTACTATGGCCCAATACCTGTTTAGTCAGGGAGTCAGAAACACTAAGTTTGGTTTTGGGCTCAGAAGGGCCACTTGTGTGGGTCTACATTTGGGGGAGGAATTAATTTAGAAGACCAATTTTGCAGTTGTCTTGAAAGGGCCTATTTATGCTAAGCACTGAAAAATCATTCTCTTAAAAATCAGATAAAGCACCCCGGAGTGAGGCATCAATCTATATCCAGTTGTTTTTGAAATTAGATGACTGCCTCTTTGCCTCAGTTTCCATCTGAAGAGATTTCCTAGTATGTAATCAACTTGAATTCCATTTGATGTACAGTACTGCTCTGAACTGCTTTGAAATTCTCAGATGAAAGGCACCATAGAAAACCAAAGCATTTAATGTTATGTTACACTATAAATTTTAATTACTAGCAATATCTTATTTTAAATAAATTATGTTTGCATGAGAAATTTTCAAGCACTATTGTAAATCTTCTGGACAAGAATGATATTAAAATAAATGTGCAGCTGAAATAATTTATAAGACCTTTTCACTGTGTGAAAAGAGTATGTTACTGAAATGCCTTCTTGCTGCTGTACTGTGATCTTTCTCAGTGCCTCCTGTACTTAAGTAAACTTTGATTTTCCTATTAAGTTTGATATATGACTATATCACATAGAGCCTGCCTCAACAGCTGGTTAATTATTTATTAAGGGTCATGAGGAATTGGAAGATTAAAGGCAAACCAAAACTGAACGAGAAAAAAAACATTCTTCTTAAAGAATGAGCTTGTACAGCAACCATTTTTTCTTTTAAAAAAGGTTCTGCTTTATATTTACCTTATTCTTGACTTTCTGTCTCTTACTACAGAATTTTTTTCCAAGCTCTTTTGAGGATCTGAATGACGTTGCTTTATGAGTTGAAAGAAGAGATGCCTCTCACAGTCTCTACCCCTTTCCCTCCTCTGAATCTCGTAGTCTCTCTAGCACTGCTTCCAAATTAGAGTTTGGTTTGAGGGAAAGGCGGGTGTTCTGTTTTGTTCTGTGTTTACAAAAGTCATATTTGTAGTTTTTACCCATGCTTAGGGCCATTTAGTCTTTTGCAACATTGCAGATTAAATTTGCTCAGGGATGGGAGGCTTCACATGAAAATCTCTGTAGTGTCTGCACCTTGCATGTGGCAGAGGAGAAAATGGTAAAATCCACGCTGTCCCCAAGCACGTGGGCCTGCAGGGAAGCAGCAGGATGGGCAGTGATCGTGTGTGTATTGGTAGTGGCAAAAAACCCACAGGGAGTGATGAATGTTGTCATATCTCTTGTTCCAGCCACGCTGGAATGGCAAGGCTGAGCTGTCACTATGAAGTATTGCTCAGTCATCATTCCACTCCTTATTTCTCACCACATTTTATTCAGACTTCGGTAAGGTAAAGAAAATTCAGCTAGAGCAGGTGTAGAAATTCCCAAGATAACCTTTTTTTGTTAGTAACATGATTCATACATCAAAAGAAAGACTGCTTGTAGAGCAATATTGTTTTCAGTAAATCACCCAAATTAATTTTGGGTATTTTTGAGTAGCAAAGGCATTTCTCTTTCTATAGGCCTCTCCCTGGGATGTTTTGAAAGTTAGAAGTTTCATTTGTCCATTGAAAATTATTCTTAGTTTCAGTATGTTACCTTGCTGTTACATTAAATTCCAGAAAAAGGGAATATTATAGATTTAATTTGATCTGATATGTGTTTTTAAAGGGAGAAAGGTAATATTTGTCAGTTTGCCCCAACTTGAGATAGCAATATTTTTCAAAATCTCAATAAACTTATGGAGGAAGAGAAAAGTCTTTACCTGTCCACCCTCTATGAGAAAAAGTTCATGTAATAGCAAGAATACAGAACTGTACATTCAGTATCCTGTGGCTCATTGAAGGAAGCTTTTTACACTCTGGCTTATGACTTCCATTCTAGAAAATGACAGACTGGAAACTGGAATTAGTTAATTGTGTTGGAAAGATTTGTAAAGAAAAAGTAAAAAATTTTCTTAGACTTCAGAACACAAATGCAAAGGTTCTGCTATTCTGCATGTTCCCAGAAGAGGATCAGAGTGGTCAGTTTGCAGTGGTATTAATAAAAGTTGGAGGTATTCAATGATTTGCAAAACAAGACCTAAAACAGACTGCCAAGCAATTAATAGCATGTCTGAATATCAGCACACAGATTTCTGACTTTACTCAGTTGAGGATCCTCATCCTGAGAGACAAGGATCATTAGCTGAGTTGCAGCACAATGCAAACCCAAGTGTGTGGCTTCTGGACAGGGGTGGTAAGTCCAGAGGGCTCTGCACTGCCCGTGACCTGTTTGCAGTTAGCTCAAGGATATCTGCATCAACCCTCATACCACGGGGTAAACATTCCTGGGTGCTTACCAGGACTTTATGATGAGCAGTCTTGCTCATGTTTAAATACCCCAGACAGGCTGGAAAGGATGTGCCTCCTTTGACCGAGAATAAGTCAGTTATTGTGGCTGCAGTGTTTGTAGTTAGCCATTGAAGGAAAATGTGCAGTCATTCAGCCTGTGTTTTTATGACCCTCTTGTCTGGCAGATGACTAAATCTGTGGATTTTTCCCTGTGGTTGGACTAGTTTGTTTCAACACTTGGCAAAGCTATGGAAAGCAAACATAAGTCATGCAATGTTTGAAACTTCACCAATTCATAAATTTGCGAAGTGCCCACCAACAACTTTTCCAAAATCTTTGACTGAGAAATCAAAGTCTCCTGATGAAAATGTTCTTCTGCTTGTTTGAAATAAAACAACACATAAGCATCAGACTGAACTGATGATAAACTGGAGATGATTGATTGACAAATTTATGTATTGTTTTATAGAAGATGAGAAAGTAAAAAAATGTTAAATAGACTAAACCACTAAAATGGAACAGGGACTCAGAGGACTGTGATTCCATTGCTGTCTCTAGTACTTGTTTTCTGGATAACTTCAGATAAGTTGTTTTACTTTTGTTCTTAAGTTTTGTCAGTTTTCAAATGAAACATTAGTGCTGGTCTCCTCTGTAAGCTGATCTCCCTGCTTTGAGATTTGTCAATCAGCAATAGTGTCCAGGATCTGAGAATCACAAAATGTAGAGGTCTGTTGACTGCTAGCCAGATCATACCTCATGATCATACCTCAGTCTGTATCTCCTCTGTAGTTGCTGGGCAGAGAAGTGTTTGCCAAGAATCTCCCAGGCCAGTGTGTCTTATCCTTTGTACCAGCAAGAGGAGCTAAAGCCTGCAGGCAGCCTGGTTTCTGATGGAGGTTAGTCATGCTTGTGCTGCCATGTTCTGGCAGGCTTCTCCCAGAGGAGGATGACTGTACATTATAGTCCATGAAGCTGAGAGATGGCTCTGCAAGCAGTGATGGCCACTTCAGCACTCGCCACACTCCTCATCTCCCCTTCCAAACCCCTGCACTCGTGGAATGTTACTGGGAAAATGATACCTAGCATGGATTTCTTATTACAGAGAGAAACCATGCTCATTTTTTTAATCTCCTGATTAGTTTAAAGGCAGACCTAGAAGTCAGCTCTCCATTTCCAGTCCATGAAGTCTCTGCTGCTCAGACAGCCCGTGACACAGAGGCTGGCATGCCTGCAGTGGCCCCATGCAGAGGAATACCCAGAGCTGGATTAGCTTAGTTCTGTACTTGCAGTAAGAACTTCTGGCACAGTTCAGCTGATGTGCAAGAAGCCAGTGCCAGCCACTTCAGCATGGGGCTTCCTGACTTGGCTGCAATGCTGAGCAAATGCAGCTGTAACCCTTTTTCTGTGTGAGCATTTATCTAGAGCTACTGTGTGGAGGAAAGTAACCATTTGATAGATTGTATTGAAGAGAAACCCAAGGGGATTTTATGAATCCCTTATCTACATTATCTTTGCCTCTCATTCTTCTGGATAAAGCAGAATAGCCTGCAGCTTTTGCCATAATTCATGCTTTCTTCTCTGTGACACAATTAGTCGTTTAACCTTTCCTGGCAGTTATTTTGTGGTGGATGTAGCCAGGATATAAGGAAGATGAAAAGACATTTTGGGTGAACACATAGCTAGGTTAGTGACAAAGAAAAGACTTGAAGGATCTGATTAGGTTAAATAAAGAAGCAGTAGGGTTTGGATTATCTCTTTGTTTTTCAGTTGCTGGTAAATTAAATTAGGCTTCAGGAACGGTTTGAGGTTTAGTTGCTAATTTGGGATGCATGAGCTCCAGAGATTTAGAAGGACATGGATAGTTCACATTTCCATCACGTGTAAGCAATAGTTCTTTTTCATGTGGTTATTCCTTGGTACTGAGAAACAGAAATGTGTTCCACTTGCAGATAGATCCAGAAAATAAAAGTAGGATTATCACTTACTGAAGTGCCAGTATTGTAGTGGCCTTTTGCAGCAGAAATGTATGTACAAATCAGCAATCTCTCTTTATGTGAGATTGGCTCACATAAAGTTACTCATCATATGAAGCTCCAGTGCCCAGAAAAAGTAAAAATACCTTAAGAAAGGCTTATTTTCACCTGAAGAAAATTACCTGTTCAGGATTTGAAATGTAAAGGAAATTTATTTGTACCAAGTTGCTTTTCTTTCTGAAAATCACTTTTCCACCTTTTTTTTCTTGTTTAATTTCAGTTCTTGAGTGATGTATCTATATTTCCCACCCTCTCTGAGCACTCTCTTTGTACTTTATGACAATGCACAAGCAGGCCTGCTGGACTGTTCCACTTTGCAATTGGGGCTGCTTAAGAGAGGCTAGTGCTTTCTTAAATGAGTGTAACAAATTTCCTTGAAAATATCATTAAAACTCCTAAGTTTTAGAGGCAAAATAAGCAGACAGGATTATCAAAGAGATGCTCATGGAATATGCTCCTTGATCTTTTGATGCCTGAATGAAATGCCTTGGCTCTGAGTAGAACATATCCTCTATTAAATCCTGGTCACATTTGCTGGGGCAGCAGGGATCAATCCCTATAGACTCTTAACTATTTAAAGTTCATCAGTTTCCAGGCTGGACATCTGCACACACACTTGCTCCATGTCAGTACTCCTAAATGTTTTCTTTAAATTTTAATTGAAAAATGGATTGAAAATGAAGCTTACCTGACAGAATTTTCTATGGTTTCACATAGAGGAAGTATGGAGTTTCCCCTTAAAAACTAAGTAACTGTCTGAAAACCTGGAATGAATTTTGACCATATATGAGATAAGGTCCATTTCAGTATTTAGAACATAATGCACAGGAGGTAAAACCAAAACCTGGTTGGGTGAGTCATTACCATTCATTCAAAAGAGATATGTAGGGATCTAGAGTAAGTTCTCACATGGGATGCCAGTGTGGTTAGATATCAGTCAGGGCAGCATTGGAAGGTGCCATGCAGAGGTGACGCAACATTGTGCCTTGGTCTCTCTAAGGATTCTGCATATTAGAAATGGATATAAGAAAAGAAAATGAGCCAACAGTACTCTTGTTACTTCTTATACTGGAATTCTCCTCTGTGACTAATTTAGAAATTATTTTACCTTTTCTCTTTAATGTGCTGAGACTTCACGAACTTCTGCCTCCAGTCTTCGTTAAGAGCCATTCCTTTCATATTAATGACACATGAGGTCATCAGATTCCTGAACTGAAGAGGCATGGTGCTGGAATGCCACAGCGTCCACCTCTGAGCCTGCAGATACACAGAGCACATTTGCCACGAGGCCAAATGACACGGTGGCAAAGAGGAGTCTGCAGAGTTTGCAGATGCAAGTCAGATAAAGAGAACGTGTGAGCTTTCCCAGCCTGCGTGGCTCAACCTTCCTGACAAAAGAATGCTTCATGTCATCCCATTAGTCCCTTCAAATGTTCTGTCATTCGAGTGGGTAGGGGTTAAATATGCACACCAAATTAAAGAAAGGCATTTGTTAATGAGGGCTGATAGATAGAGGTGTGGATTTGATCCACTGACAAGGTTTTGTAGAGGTGACCTGTTCTGCTGCTAGATCATTGCTCTGTAGGTGTAGCTCATGTAGGACATGTTGGTCATGTCCTGCGCTGAGCCAACACAAGGATGTGTAGTACCAACATCTAGACACAGACCTCTGGAGCATATGCCTGACACGCTGCCAGTATTGTTTAAAATTCATTATATATGAGCCTAGGCAGAATTGGTGTAACCATCTCTCTGGTCAACCCTTTTTGAAAAATACGTGTTCTTAGAACTTTCTTGCATTAAAAAAAGAAGTTCTTAATTTATAAATTGCTAGTGCTGGTGATAACACCAAAATTCAGAAATCATTGACTCAGTGCATTTTCCTCCACGTTATGTTCCCCCCTCATATCAAAAGATTGCAAATCACAAAATTTTAGGCTATAAGAATTGATTTTTAGTTCCTTTAATCAGCAGTTTCTGGCCTTCAGGTTGCTCACCAGTGTCTTCATAACAATGGCGGTTTTAATTGTCCTTTAAAACAAGCTGTACCACAACCTCTTGAATCCATAATGCCTGGTTTCCTACAAATCTGTGTTTCATGACTGAATTCTCTGTTGTCTAATAAGATGCATGTTCAAAGTGAAGTTTTTCCCATGATTGTGCCTTTCTAAATATTTTCCTCTTGTTAGATTCCCTGGTATCTAGTAACGATCGAGATTAGATCCAGTCTCTCCCACTGTGAAAGGACTAATAGGCTCTCCAGCTGCATCCACCTGACAAATATCATTTGCCTTCAGAAGAGCTGCCAAGGACAGAAACCCTGGACCACAGTGTAGCCTCATTTGTTCAACTTGTCTTTCAGGTGGCGAAAAGTTCATCTGCATGATTAAAAAGTCAAGAGCTTTAAAACTGGTGCAACAGAAATTTCCCTTAGAGATGAAAGCAAGTCTTGTGAAAGGAAGGTTATATTTTCAAATTTGATATGAACCATATTTATGTCTCTTGAGCCCTACTTTGAATATTTTTTCACAAGCTACTGCATCAAGAAGGGCACACTTAAATGCAGCTGATGTGTTTGAGTGAGATAAGGTTTGCAGGATTTTCAATCTTTTTAATCTCATCAGGTGTTTCCTCTATTTAGGATTTGAAGTTTCTTATACCATAGCCAGTTTAGCCCACAAGGCATCGTTCCCAAAGCATTCCCAATAGAATGATAAAGATGGTTCTTCCTCTGTACACACAGATTACAATCGTTTCACGGTACATCATTATCCATCTGAATCCAAGGAAAAACTGTCATATAAAGTAGCACTCCATTCATTGAACCAGTACAGGGAGAGCCCTGTACCAAAGGGTCATTGTTGGGTCCGGCCTTGCTCTGGTGCTGTATGACAAGGACCAGAGTAAATTAAATCTCCTATGACTCAGCTGCAGTCAGAGGAAAATTTCTTGCCTAGTTGCTACTACAGCATATGGATTTGTCTCTCTCTGAGTACACAGATGTGCAGTAAGTATGCAGAGAGTCCCACTGAGGGGAATGAGCCTGGTATTTTGCAACAGGCTGTTGTGGCTGTTTCAGGGGTACCTGAAGCCTCCAGAAGGAAAAGGAATTAGCTGGGTACAGTGGAAATTCCTGCAAATGGGTCAAAGAGTAGTGCTGTTAAAAGCCAGAAAGCAGGTGCACACAATGTCCTTTTTGAGTGGACGAACAGTGTCAATAGGCAGTCAAACCAGAGCAGCTCCACTGCTCATTAATTCTGTCTCTCGTTCCACCATTTCCTGTTCATTAACTCCCTCCTGCATTTCCCCTCTCTGCCGGAGCACATTACTCAGACTCAATCATTGTCTCCAAAAGGCAAGGGTGTTGAAAGAAAAGGCCAGAGCAAGGCCCTGCATTCCCCACTCGAAAACTAGCTTTTCTGCTAGAAAGAAACCAATCAAGCATTTTACACTTCCTTGGAAAGATAAGTGTAATTCAGGCTTAAGGAAGGTATGTGCCCTCCAGGTAGGATTTACCTTTGTGCTGCTTATTCTGTCAAGAAAACTTGTTTTGTTCTGAAAGGACAGTCTTACCCACCTCTAAATCTCACCTGTGCTCTAAATCCTTCAGGAAGAAATAAACACACGAGTCTGGCTTTGTTTTAACTGGCTTGTCTAAGGAGGGCAATTTGTTTCTTCTCGCCTTTTTGTAAGTTTTGATATATTTTAAGTGGGACTGCTATGCTTGTCTGAGTGTAGTGGCAGCTTGATGAACTCTATGGACCCGGACACAGATAAATTGTATATTTGTTCTCTGAGAATGGCAGCAAATGCCTCCTGTTGATAGGTATCCATTGGCTTACCATGGTCCTTGTTTTTCAGTGCTGGACCAGAGGAGTGTCATCTCTGGTCCCAGGCCCTGTCCAGTATGGACAAGGGGCCAGAGAACCTTCTCCTACACCACTCCTCAGAAGAGAGTCAAGTATAGCGAGTCTCTGCAGAGATATCAAAGCTCTGTGCAGGGGCAGAAGGGTCTGTGGGCTGGAGAGCTCACATGCTTTGGCCACACAGTGCTGTGTCTTCTGGGGTGATACGGAGCTGCCAGAGAATACGGTCTGTAACATAGCTTTTTTTATCCATTATATTGACAGGCACCAGCAGTGGCAATGT
Organism: Aphelocoma coerulescens; assembly: GCF_041296385.1. Taxonomy (NCBI): domain Eukaryota; kingdom Metazoa; phylum Chordata; class Aves; order Passeriformes; family Corvidae; genus Aphelocoma; species Aphelocoma coerulescens. The sequence continues at coordinate 61,478,097 of NC_091015.1, read as the reverse complement.
TTTGTTAATTATTTCATCTCACTTATCCCAGTCAGTGAGTACTGGACTTTTGCTACTGAGTGCCACTGCAAGGGCTGGAACTGTGGAACCACGGACTCCCAGTTCAAGCCAGCTGTGGTGTGTCCCTGAGGGATGCAAGTGTGAAGCCAATCTGATGAACCACACAGCCCAGAGTTCTCCCCACATGTTCTTAGGCTGACAATGTCAGGCTTGGACCTTTCACACAGAAATGCTGCCCATGGTTTGGGATGGTTTGATACAGTTCTGCCACAAGGCATTGATTCAAAATAAGCTCTCCATTAACAGCCCCTGTGACGTGTGCCTGTAGCTGTAAACACCTTGGTGTAGTTGCATGACCCTTTCATGTCAGCTTTGCAGGAATGCCCTCAAAGCCAGGCAGAAGTGATACAAGCAGCAAGGAGAAAACGGACACTTTTCACACATTCAAGCAGTTTCTTAGGTTAAGCAGTGTTCCCAAATCTTTCTTGGCAGTTCACTTTCAGCTTTATTCCAGGTGGCTCCTGCCTGCCCAGTTCCTCGCAGTTGAGTAGCTGTGGGGTGAGCACTGTGGTGAGGAACACCCCCAGCATTTTCATTCAGTGCTCACTTTCAAAACATACGGGGATGGATGGGGGTGAAGAACAAAACCAAAAAAGCCGACACGCATTATTTAGGTCAAACAGACTTGATTATGGATCCTGAAGGTGCTATAAAACTGATGGATTACAGGTTCAGCATTTCTGGGATTTGAGCTGTCTGGCTTCCACTGTGCTTTCATTGTATCAGCTCCCCCTTCTTTCTTTGCTTTTTGCTGGAAGCCTTGCACTGGAGCACAAGTGAAGTGAAGCAGGCCCTAACTAGACCAAACAGCTGCCTTTTGTTGCTGCTGGGGAAACAGCTGTAAGGGGTAATATAATCACTCTTCTGTGGCCAGTCAGCTGCATATCATAAGCACCTTTCTCAGATTCAGGGGACCTGGAGGCAGCTCCTGTGGTGATGTAAATGCTAATTGAGCCCACAACAGGCTATTTTGTGCCTCATTTGACATGCTAAGCACTTGTTGTTCTGTCCCATGAGCATAAAGTTGACTGAACAGATATTCTTTGCCACCTTTATTACAATCAGACTCATGTGTCATTCATGTGTCATTCATGTGCAGGAGAGGTCTTTGCACTGGTTCCTGTTAAGTGGAAGGAATGGTTTCTACACTTTTTAATATGTTTCTCATCTTTTGTTCAAGAAAACTTTTCTGCATTATCAGTCAGTTCAGACTTGGAGTGCTCTCATTTGGGGTGCTGGATTTTTTTTCCTTTCCTTTTTTACAAATAAGCAAGTTATGATTGGGTGTTGGGGGTTGTTTTTACAAAAATCAAACTCACCTGAACTCACACCAGTTTTGTGTTTTTCTGTCTGAGATGATTGATTTAAAAGCAGGTTTGATGGAAAAATATAGAATAAGTCATAGGAGAAATCATAGGAAGAAAAATTTAAGAGTTTATCATCGCAAGTCCCAGATTATAATGGGCAGGGCACTATTTGAGTGTACTTGTAGTGAGGCTGGGGGTTGTTGTTCTTAGAAACAAACACAGGAGTGTGTAAATACTGAAAACAGCTGAGCAGCAGAATTTAGAAAGTGCTCTGGGAACAGTGTGCCTGAGCTCTAGATGCTGATTTTAATGTGTCCTTGGTCACAACAGTTAGCTTATTTGAACTTCAGTTTTCCCCTGTCAAGTCAACTCACTACCCTTTTAAAGTACTTTAAAGCCTCATCTCGGACAGGGTTGTAGCTAGTCAGAAACTGGATATACTGAGTCTCCAAATATCCTTTGCAGCTCTTATGAGATAGCATTTGTTCTGCTGAGGTGCAGTATTTCAGTATTTCCCTGGCCAAATACTGTGTTGCATGTAGTCAGTCTGTATCAGAACATTGAACAAGAGATCACAGAAGGCGAGTGTTCATTGGTTTGGCACAGGAGAGCACGTAACATGCCAGCTGCAAGTATGGGTACAGTAGGAGGTGGATTGGATTGAGGAGATCCATTATTGATCAGATATGGGAGGAGTGGCATTAAGTATCTGCTCAGAAAAAAAAAAAAAAAACAGGGAATAACTGTGGAAAACTAATTTAGAAACAAACAAACAAGCCCCAGTTGCTACCTGTGTTTCTATACTGGAAGTCTTGAGTTACACTTCATTTACTCTGCATTTTTATTTCACAGGTTCAGGTTCAGCGGTCGTATTCTTGGCCTTGCTCTCATTCATCAGTACCTTCTTGATGCTTTCTTCACAAGGCCGTTCTACAAAGCACTACTAAGGCTGTGAGTATAACCATGCAACTGTGAAGAAACTGTGATCCCACAGTGAGTCCTGCAGAGACACAGACCCTCAAGGAGTTGCTTTGAGTACATTGACCTTCAAGTTCTTTCTGCTGTTGGTTTGATTGTCTGCGATAGAAAATGAACACATTTTAATTTTTCTTTGCTTTCTCCAAGAATTTACCATTCATAAATACTATGTTGACGAAAATATGTAACATTTAGAAACACACATTAGAAAGTACTGACACACAATTCAAGAGTTTACTACTGATGAAAAGTTATGAAGATTCAACCTGGTGGAAGACTGAAAAGCATCTTTGATGGAATGAAAAATAGTAACAAAAGAAGGAGGGAGGTTATATCAAGCAAAAAGTACATCATTTGTCATACCTCACTGGTGGAGTAGGTTTTCATTCTGAAACACAACTTGGGTTAATTAATAATGTTAATGTAGATATAACCAGTGAATGTTTTTTGGTCTTCTCCTGTCTTTTATTTTAGTAAGCATAAGCTACCAGTAATGCATTACTTTCAGTTTGAAGTTTATAACATTAATTTGGATTGACAATCAGTCTCTTTTTAATTGACTGAAGTAAGACAAGGTACATAAAATTTGCAACAATAAAAAAAGCTGTAAGTATTAACTCAAGACTGCAATTAAATGCTAAAGAGCAGAATAGAGCTTAGCTGAAATAGTTCATCAATTAAGATGATTCCAAATCAGCAAAGATACCTGTCTTAACAGTCCTTTAAATTCGTTATCATGTTAGTTTTTTTAAACTATGATTATTGCTGGGGCACAAACACTCATATCTCTATTGTACCTGACCTAGTCTGAAAATAGGCTGAAACCTAGGATTCTCCCTGCATCCTTATTGCCCCTTTAGGGAATTTGAAACCAGGCTGCTCATAATATTCACTTGTCCTTTCAGCAGACAAGAATGGCTCCTTATTAGCAGAAATTTAGGCTGCCTGGTCTGCCAGTCCTGTCTCAGTCCTGTGTGCTCACCTGGCAGATGATAAGTAATGGAAGCAGCCAGGCACAGCATGGTGGGGTTGAACGGGCATGTGTGCTGTGATGTGCAGGGCATCCAGAAAATCCACATAAAATCAAGCCCCAGGGGTGTCTTCTGAGAGCAAATAATGCAGGCAGCCAACAGATTTGGCCTTGAGCCCAGCTATGCAAAGCAAACAGTTACTGAACCGCTTCATGAGGGTCTGTGAAACAGGCTTTGATGTTAGCAAAACTAAATGAACTTCAGTTTTATGATGGATCTTCAGTAAATTTGTTCACATGCTTAGTAGGAAATCATCCTGCCAGTAGTCACAGGGTCATACCTTTTTTCTTGTCTCACAATCAGGCCGTGTGATTTAAGCGACTTAGAGTACCTGGATGAAGAGTTCCATCAGAGCTTGCAGTGGATGAAAGATAATAATATCACAGATATCCTGGATCTAACCTTCACAGTGAACGAGGAGGTGTTTGGACAGGTGAGCACAGCTATGCAAAACATCTGAAAAGCAAATTTGAAGCTGACAAAGTTGAGCATGATGAACATCTTTCTGTCAGAACAGATCCTTTAGCCTTTCAATAACATTTTCTTCTCCTACCTTCTGTTTCTTTCAAGCCACCTGTTCCAAGGCAGATGTTTATTCTTAGGGTGTATAATATACAATACCAGCCCCCCTAGAGGCCTATTGAGCCACACCCTGATGAGCATGAGGAATTCTCTGGAGTGCAGCTCTTCTCTCCGCGGTGTAGTTCACACAGATGTGGCATTTGGGGAATGCAAGCAATGTAACTTAAAGCTGATGTGACTGAAAGGATGGGTTAGGAGGGATAAAAAATATTCGACAGGTGGTGTAGGACCTGGCAACCCTCACCGTTATTTTGTCTAATATCTCCCTGTTAGTTTCTGTGTCTCTTACTTACCTTGCCCCTACTTAACAACTTGGTATGTATATCCATTTATTGTGCTTTCTACAGCTCAGCTCTGCCTTAGTCAGACAATTCTCTGTAACCTGGCTGATCTGGGTCACTATAGCCTTAAGTAGAGCGCAACACTGGCTTAAGTGCAGTCTGGCAACCAGAATAAGTGTCTCCCGTGGGATTCTTTGGGTTGAACTGAAGCTCTGGTGCTCTTTGCTGTTGCAAATCATTCTGGATTATAACTGTCTCTGGAAAGCCCTGGAGGGATTCAAAGCAATATTCAGACCATGATTAAGGATCTCCAAGGAGATACTGAAAATTAGAGAGGCTGAAGAACCAAGCTCACCAAACACTACAGGGGATGGAGATAACTTGTAAGGAACAGACACACAATGTCAAAGGGAGCAGAGAGATCAGGTGGAATATACAGAGAATGGCTCTCAGCACTTGACAATAAAGTTTCCAGGAAGGGTTTGCACAAACCTGGGGTAGTTCTGTGAACTAGGGAAAAGTTAGACTAGTTTCTGAGGGGAGGAATTCCAGCCCTGTGAGTTAAAGGGTTGCTCAGCTATGAGCTTGAAAGTAACAGAAACCAAGCAAGGCTTCAGGGGGTATATTAAAACTGAATTTAGCCTGCATATAGCAAAAGGTTACAAAGGATAAGCAGAGTTAAGGGTAGATGAAAAGGATGGGGCAGAAGAACTGAAGTGGGAAACCCCTGTAGGAACCATAACACTGTTTTTCCACAGACTCAAATGCAGGAGTTTTTCATGGACTGGGAACTGAGAGCTTGCATGACATTGAATTGACAGTACAGTGGTTTCCCTGGAAGGTATGGCTACATAAAAATAATACACAAAGGCAGACAGAAACCTACAGACATATTCACAAAGGCAGATGAAAAAAAATTGTATTTGCAAGAGAAGACTACAAAGTTGAACAAGAACTGAGTTGCTGTGATGCATCTGAGAGTAACATTTGGCACACTACTTATTTGTTATACTCTCCTCACAGGAAAGAGAAAAACAGTTACATAGGAGTCTGTTGTGGAAGATAAGAGTTGGCTCCAAAGAGAATAGAAAAAAATCACAATCTGTTGTAGATACTGTTGTATGAAAGCAAAAGAACACTAAAAGCCAGATTTTGAGGCTGTTGTCTAGTACATTATTTCCTATGTACTGGACACTAACCTTGCTAGAGCTAATGATGGAGGGAAAAGTTGCTTCTCACTGTGAATTACAACCGTCAGAATCCAAGAGTCCTAAGTGAAAGTAAGATTTCCCTCCTGAAACTTGCTAAGTGCTGAGAGCAAAATAACAAAGAAATTGCTGTCACATTTTATGCTCACAAATGGATCCTAGTTGGAAATTCTTCCATGCCAGGAGTATCTGACCACTTAAATGCCACCTGAGCATTACTTTGCTTGGTGCACGTGCAAGTGTAGATCACAGTAGGAGCTCTGCTAATATTTGGGAAGCTGGATTTCAAGGGCTGGGTAAAAGAAACAAGAAATATACTGACTCCTTGAGAAGCTGTATAGTAGATGGTTACAGCCCTTTTGTCCTGCTTCCACAATGAGTTTATTATGATCCAGTCACTGCTGCTTTCATATTTTCTTTCTTGTCTCATCTCTGATGTGTATTGAACTTCTAAGGCTTTCAGGCCAAATCCTCTTTCTTGGTACTTTCTTAATTAGAATTTACTCCAGATCAGTTCCAGCCTTCTTGCACATTGGAACCTGGAGCACTCCCATAACAGCAGTGACAAAATGTCAAATTGAGCATTACACATTTTTACTGGTGGGGACTCAATGACAATTTGAGAATTTCACTTACAAGACAGAAACCTGTCAGTTGCTCAAGACCCAAAGTACTTTCTCGTGCTTTTATCCAGTAGAAAATGTTCTTCCAGGCCTTACTCTGAGCTCTCTTTGTGGGCACAGCCTGTCTCTGAGCCCTGGCAATTGTTCCCATCAGGTAAAAGGAATGAGCTAGATTGGTTGAAATGTCTTCTTGCTACTCTGAAACCTGATTCTAAATTGTAGCTCACAGCTGCAGTTAATGCCTCTAAGATAGAGGGCCCAAAATAGGGACACATTACTATTAATTGCTAGGCTCCAATTATAGATAACTAATAGTATTTGAATTTATATGGATAATGAGAAGTTGAAAAAATCAATAGTTTTCTAGATGTTTGTGGGAAGTCTTGAAGGAGACTTTGAACATCTAGACTTATGGTCATGCTTAAAGCTAGACAACGATTAGTCTTTGGTTTTGCAGATGTATCTTAATGCCTTGCAGCCTTGAAGAATACAGCATGGCAGCTGGGCCAGAGCCTTGCTTTCTGGACAATGCAGCATTGCTTGTATAATGGTGATGCAATGATTAATGTTTGAGAATTTAACCTGAACCAGCTAAGAATTCCTAACTCCTTCCATCCAGCTTTACTTGTTTTTGCTGTTTCTCAACAAAGCTACAGATTAGATGACTCAGTCAATATTTCTTAATTCATAATATTGCAATAGGTCCCTGAAGTAAAGTGACCTAAATACTGCCTATGCTGTGTGCTGTCTGTTGGGCTAATAAATAGATAATAATATAAATAATACTAGTAAAGAATATGTATTCATACAGTTCATTTACTGTTGGTGGTGGACATTATTGCTATAGCAGCAGAAAACTGAAGAGGAGATCAAAATATTCTTCTTTTTAAATCCACTAAATTGAATGTGAAAATAATTGCAAGACAAATACAATTTTCTGTCACATGGGAGGAGTATGTGCTTGCTGGGTAGGATCCAGACTGATTCCTTAAATCGCTTCTCAATCTCAAGCCTTAGTAACCCAAGCCAACTAAATTAACTATTAAAATGCAAAGAAATGCTGCAGCTCTTGCTTAAAATAAAGTTATTTACAGTACAAACTCTTCTCAGGTTTAGGTGGCTGATACAAAACTCTGAATCCCTCAGTGACTATTTTTTATCTGTGCAAGGTTGCTGTACGGGTCTTGTTTTAGGTAGTGTATTTGGAGTATTCATTTTATGATACTTTCTTTAGCTGTTGGCATTTCCAAGTAAACACTTTTACTAGCAGTTGGGGAAGGGTAACACTTGTTGCCTAAGAGACAAGTAGATATCCCTTCCAATTGGCAGGTCCCAAAAAGCAGTCTGCCTATCCCAGTACTGTGATTGTCTCTCCATCCTGTTGTTTCCTGTACTATTGCTTGGGTAATCTCATGTTTGAAACACAACATGATCCATACGCTGCTACACCACTGTTTATCTTTGTTCTGTAGGTGACTGAAAGAGAGTTGAAATCTGGAGGGGCAAATACAGCAGTGACAGAAAAGAACAAAAAAGAGTACATCGAGAGAATGGTTAAGTGGCGAGTGGAAAGAGGAGTGGTTCAGCAAACAGAGGCCCTGGTCCGTGGCTTCTACGAAGTGAGTAACAAAGTGATGCTTCCACAGTCATCCCTTCCTCATGTGAATGAGAGTAGCACCCTGGTTAAACTGTGCTTCCTTGGTACCCTAGAGAATAGCTAAATACACACAAACAGCAAGGAATTGGAGTTCTTGGATCTCTAGAGACAGAGACCTTGCATATGGCATGTTTAGGACTAAAGGAGAAAGGAAAGAAATATGTCTTCTGAATATGATAAAGCATTACTTATGATCAAGAGTTAAGAAGGACACTGCTTTCCATTCACACTGTAAGAGAAGTAGGCATTTGCAAATTTTGTTCTACCATGTTTTGGGTGGTTTTGGGTTAGGGTTAGGGGCCCCTGGCAAAGGAAGATTGTGAAGAATTGTACACTTTGATGAGAAGCTGATGAAACACACTGTATCTTTAGGGATTCGTTCCAGTAAAGTCAGTCCTTGGGTGCAGTCCAAGCTGTTATCTTGCTGGTGATATTCCTGGATGCTGCTCCACTGTTTTCCCTGGATTTTGCAATTCACCTTTGCTGAAGACCTGGATCTGAGAACATCTTTCTGGCAGAGCTGCTACAAGGACTGGTTGAAAACCTGTGGCTTTGCTGACCAACCCACATAGTCACCTATTCTTGCCCTTCCCTAATCACACACAAACATGTGAATGCAAACATTCAGACTTTGTTAGGATAAAGAGCTGGGCACCAGCACCATAGGTTTATGACTTTGCTTCATTTCCAGTCTGAACTGTGCTTACATTTTTGTTCCAGGTTGTAGACTCCAGGCTTGTCTCTGTTTTTGATGCCAGAGAACTGGAGCTAGTTATAGCTGGCACTGCAGAGATAGATCTCAATGACTGGCGGAACAACACAGAATATCGTGGAGGTAAACTGCCTGCTCATGTTTACTACTATCTTGACTGTTGCAGTCTAAAACATGGAAGTCTTGCTCCATCTTTTCCTTCTGTCATTCCTAAGGGAAATGCCCTGTTTTGTCCAGGAAGTTATTGTGAAGAATAACTCCTGAAATAAAAAAAAGTAAGATCTCAGGTTTGGATCAGCGGGTGTTGTGGTGTTATACTACTGAAATTGCTTCTGCTATTTCTATCTGGATCTTATCTATTCAATTCCTGCAGACTTAGCAGGAGTTTTTACTATTAAGGACTGAAAAGGATTTGCAGAATTAGATCTAAAAGTTACAAGTCATCTAAGATGACTGTGAGTGAATTCTTGGCCTCACAGAAAGTAGTTCCACAAGTCCTCCTGGCTTCAGCAGGCAGCTGAAATCAGGAGCTGAATTTCACAGTTGCCAATTACATTTCAACAACACACAGATCTTGCTTAACTGTCCCCTCAGCCTAAACTATGTCAAGTTGGATTTTTTTCCTTCTCTACTGCTTGGCCTGGTTTTGCTTTAAACAATGATTTATCCAGGCTGTCTTGGATGATGGAAAAATGTGAAATCCATCAGTTCTGCACCACAAGTGGAAAGTCCCTGAGATTCACATATCCTCCCCTGAAGTACAAGGTTTCAGTCTTTGCTGATCACTGCCCAGCCTTTGGGTTACCTTGAAATATGCAGGTTACCACAAGCACAGCTGGTCTCCAAAGTTATTCTCCTACATTTTTCTATTTAACTTTTGAAACAGATTCAGCGTGGTATATGCTGGCTTTCACTAGCACAAACCAAGGCACAGAGTCCCTCAGGAGGGAAGTTTGCCAGGGAAGGGCTTGTGGCAGCAAACCCTTCTCCGTATATTGAACACTATTGCAATCCAGAAGAGAATTTACTTGGGAACCAGAAATTGTTAAGTTGTTAAGACTCACCCTGTGTGGTGTATTGCAGTTGGTCTTTAATATCTCATGCATGTAATCCCAGTTCTTGCCAAGAGATTAGTGAGACCTGAGTGTACCTCGAGTGTACCTCAAGTATATATTTGAGTTTCAGGTTCTGAAATGAGTTAGTGATATTATAGTATCCACAGCCAGGACAAAATGGAAGCTGGGACCTACTGCTCATGAAGAACAACATATATTGGTAGGCCAGGATCTTTCCAGTAGGAGATCAACTGCCCCATGCTAATGGGAGCATATTTCAGTGTTGCAGTTCCCCATTAGGAGGGAGTGATTTTAATTTTTCTTGCTTGGTGTAGGTTACCATGATGGACACATAGTGATACGGTGGTTCTGGGCAGCTGTGGAGAGGTTTAACAACGAGCAGAGGCTGAGGTTGTTGCAGTTCGTCACAGGAACATCGAGTGTGCCATACGAGGGTTTTGCTGCTCTCCGAGGGAGCAACGGCCTGCGGCGCTTCTGTATAGAGAAATGGGGGAAAATAACCTCCCTCCCAAGGTATGTCCCAACTAGGACTTCGTACCAGAATTGCTGTGAGAAACATAGGCCTGGTACTTTGTTGCATCTCCCTGCCAGTTAATGAACACAGTAAGGACACCTAAAAAAACAACAACAAAGAAACAATTATCAGTTTGTTGCTCTGTAATTACATTCAGAGGAAAGTGTTTTATTTTGTTGTCTTTTTGATTTGCAGGCTCAATTTAAGCTTCCTGGAATCCTTGGAAATGGTTAAGATAAAGATATCCATGGGTTCAAACCTAGTTCTCTTATTTTGTTTCTAGAACAGATTCAGCCCAACAGGGGCCTGTCAACTGATTCTGTTTCCTTTACTTCCAAAGTGCTAATAAAAATAACTTATGAATTTACAGAGACATGAAAGCCAAAATCTGCCTCTGAGTTTTGGCTAGAGACCTGAGTGTACTCCCTTCATTTAGTATGATGGTTCCCCTTTTTTGTAATGAAGAAGCTTAGTGACGGGACTTCTGATCACATGGTGATAATATCCAATTTGTTGCATCTAGTTCAGTTAGCCAGCTAGGAGCAAATGAGCTATAATGTCATACAGAATCAACAGACTTGGCAGTGCTTCCCAGAGGAGTCATCTTCCTTTTCAGAACAAGGGGACAGGGGCACAAAGGGGTGGACTTGTCTCAGGCCACCCAGGAGAGCCATGGCACAGCCAGTGATGGATTCAGCTTTGAGTTCTGCTTTACTGCTTTATGGGTGACCAGCACTCATCCTTCCTTACTGAAGTGAGTCACCTTTTCTTGAATGTCCTTACCGTTGCCTGAGGCTCTGCCCCATTGGGATTACAGAGCATTTCAGTACCTCTGAGATACTTTTGCCACAGTGGCCCTTTTACATCACGTGTGCCCTCCAAAGGATGCTTTCTTCCTGCTCTTATAATTTGCTTTCAGCTACACTCCAAGGGAGGCCACTTTTATGGCACAGAGCAAAAATTTCATAGACCTCGCAAATATAGTCAGACAATCAATTTACAAAGGGTCTGGTCCAGTTTTCTCATTACTTGCTCTCCATGTCGTTTACCTAGAAACATACTATAAGACATGGACTTGAGCAAACCTCAGTTCTCTGGAGAGGGAAGGTCCAAATCTGGTCACCCTCTCAGTCCAAGTCTGCTCAAGCCTATGCTCATACAGTGGGGAGATGCAGAAACTGGACCCAGGGCACTATGTCAGAAGGTATTCAGAGCTGACGTCTTATGGGGACTCCCTCTAAAGTCAGGAAATGGGAGTGTTTTTAAGGAATAGTTCATCTCACCTGAACACAGACTTCTGAAATAGCTCAGCTGAGTCACAGCTGGTACATTTTGATTTATGTCCATCTACCATAAAGACTCTACAGAGATTATATGGAGAGCCAGAGCCTACATGAAGCTAGATGTGGGCACTGAGATTTAAAACCAGATGAAAACATGTAAGGTCAGTGAGATGACTCACGCCCTCCAAGCTTCAGCCAGCAATGTGGTAAGAAAGCCTGAGAGCAACAGTTTGCTATTTGTAGTCCAGATCCTCCTTTTACAGTATATATATATATATATATATATAGTCAGGTTCTCTGTAAGGGTTTCAGAGCTTACTGAGGACCTTCCTGCCTGTAGACAGTCAGCAACCAGCAGTCACAGACTCTGCAGCATTTCTGTAGAGCTCTCTTTGCACTCCTTCTGGGGTGGAAAGGGGTGAGAGGGGAGGGTGGACCTTGGTGCATGCACAGAAAATGCCCTGGGCTGACCCATCAAGTTCTGAAAAGGTAATTGGCCCCTTTCTGCTCTGCTTAACTTTCTTTGTGAACCTAGGCATTACTTCTGACCCAGATTCAGTTAGCCCCGAGATATTCACATAAGGATTTTATGTTTGTCTGCTGATCTCTGAATGAGTTGCTCTCCCTGAAAGAGGCCTCCTTTCCAGGTGAAAGTTGGTAGCACTTTTTAGAAGTCTTAGAGCTCTGCATTCATTTTAGCCAGGGGAAAAAGGAACAACACTTGCTCATGGGGAATAAGCACAGCTTGATCGCCGTGAATTATTGCCTGCATTTTTATAAAATTATGGGGTGCTGCCAAGTATACACAGTGCTAAGAAATGTGTAAAACACGCAGGCTAAACCTGGAGGTTCCCTAAATCCTTAGTTGAGCAACTAAATGAGTATTATTTAAACCTTGTTTTTTAAATACCTGATTATGGTTTGCCCATGTTTATTTAGATTTATTTACATACTTAAGACTTACAGGCTAAAAAAAAGTCATATGTCATATCCTGTGAGCCTGTTAGTCCTGTGACATGAGTGTAACTAACTTAGCTGTTTACAATAAACCACAACAAATTCCCTCTTCTCTCTAACTGCTGTACAAAGTGTTGAGAACTTTTAGCTCTATAAGGAGAGTCCATGACTCTATCCCTTACTTCTGCTCCAGATGGCTGAAGTAGTTAGACAAATCTCCCTTACATCTTGTCCTCGCACTTTGGCAATGGAGCCTGCAACCACCATTTGCTTATAGTGAGCAAAACCACCTAAACTAGATAGTTCAGTTCTGTTTGCACTTGCAACAGCAACATGGTATGCCCAGAAAAAAGGCATGGTGTAAATTTCTAAAATGAAACGCTTTTCAGAGAATGACCACTGATACATGACACTTAGACTGTTTCTTGAAAGCACTGAAGATAAGGAAGATTTTTTCAGGAAGGTTAAATATCCAGTAACTTCATTCTGAATTGGTGAATTTGTCCGTTAGTACCAGTTCCCTGCATGAACAGGGTAATTGTGCTGTAATATGTTCATCTAAGACAAAGAAGAGTAAGATTACACCAGTATTTTATTTCTGGAGTGTGCACATGTGCCAGATACATTACTCCTATCTATATTTACTTTTGAGATCACATATGTTAGAAAGTTGAGGCACCATACAGCTCAGAGATGCTGCTCTAATCCCAGCTCTTCAGATGACGACCCTAAAGCAGGTTCCAAAGAGACTGCCAGCTTTGCAGACCTGTCAGTGTAAAACTGCATCATGGGTTCTTCCAAACTGGTGTAGCTTGTCATATAAAATAGCAGGTTCAATTACTTGTTCATCAAGGTTGAGTTTTACTCTTCCTATGTAATATGCAAAGCTTTGCCCCAAAATGAAGGCATTACACATTTAATTGGTTGCCTGAGTAGAGATGGTTGGAGACTTGTTGCAACTATAGCCTCTTCTGAAGCAGGAAGCCTCTCTTCACCTCTTCTGAGTCATGCAGGTCTTTAAATTGAATCAGTTTTAGTAGGAGTTCATCAAGAATGGATTCTTGTTCCCTGCCAAGCACTAATGAAAAGCCACTAGTTTGAGCAGAACTCCTGGCCCAAAACAGACCTGTGCTAAGAACTAGCAGTGCTTTCTACTATAGCTGTAGGGGGCAACAGTTGTCTTTTTAAATCCTCAGCTGGCAAAAGTGTTTGGTGCCTACAAATGCCACTGTCCCACCTTATGGTTGTGCTCCTCACCTGGCAAAAACTCCTGCCAGCTCCAAGACTATGTCTGTTTGAGTATCAAGTAAGGACGGACCTCAGTATGCATCTCAGGGATTCAAATAATCACATTTGACGCAATGAGGTCACTTTTCCCAACAGTGCTGAGCTGCAACTACCCTTTCATCAGAAGAGCTTTTCATTCAGCAGTGTAGTGTGTGTTATGTGTTATACAGATTACCAGTGCTAGTAAATATCTGATCTTTTGTAAGAGAATTCTGTTCCTCTCTATTGGATGATCAAGTATTTAATCACCATGGAATCCCATATAATAATTTTTAAAAAGATTGTGTATGACTACAAAGAACTTTATTCTCAAAATTTCCTTCTTTCCTGATGGACTGAGTGCATGGCATTTGCTGTCTCTTACCTTTCCTTATATCCCATCCCTCTTCTCCTTCCTCTTTTTTCGAATACAACAGCAACATCAGCTACAAATCTACATTCATCTATTAAACACTTATTCCCAGACAGCATATAAGTGTTCCTTCTTACAGGCAAAATGAACAAAAGCTGCTACATGTGGGTTCTGAGATTGATAAAGAGGGGTTTGTGGGTTCATTTAATAAAAGCAAGGTGAAAAGGAGAACTGCCCACTTTCTGCCTGACAGGCATGTTTATGTTAGAATGCAAGCCTTACTTTAGTAGATAGTTTCAAGCTATAATTAAGATAGGGTGGGGTTCTGTGCCCACTTTTACTGCCTTTGGACTCTCATCTTTATGGGGAATAAAGGAAAAAGAAAAGAATGCAAAAATCTTGAAAGCTTATACTCATAATTTTTAGAAAGAATTCTTAGAAGAAAAGAAATAGCATAGCACTGTGAACAATGAGCAAGATTAAAGGTTCGAGCCCACCAAAACTATATTAAGCAATAAAGACAGACAGCCAGGAAGAATGAAATTTTAAGTGGTCCATTTACTGCTTAACTTACTGGAGAATGGAGGGCATACGAGGGTCAGAGTCGGTTTACATTCCTTTATCTTGCATTTTCTTCTGGAGAAGCCAGAATCCTTCCCATAAAAGCTCTTACCAATGTAATTCTTATTCCAGGACTCACATTCCCTGAACACCCTCTCAAATGTCAGCAGGCTTATGTGGTAGGAGGCTTAAATCAAGAGAAGAAATATTTTCTCATTGCTGTGACTACTTCTTGCATTACTGATGTAATGTTTTCACCCCTATATGTGTGGCAAGTGTTGCCTGGATTGTGCTTACTGTAGTCACTCTCACTGAGATCAGTAGTAGGAGGCCAGCATGATTCAGGAAGAATTTACCCCTTTGGAGGATGGGACACAGTTAGACAACAGTGGGTATTATGGAAAGTATCACTGACTTAATTGCCCTGTGTACTGCAGTATCACACAATATATGATGTAAACCAGACAGTTTTGCATGTAATTATCTTTATGTAAGATTGAGTGGGTTTCACAGGCATCATTGGAGTTGCAGTAGATCCACATTAGTTTCACAAACGAGAATATGAACTCAGATTTTGCCCTTAGCAATGTATTGTGGTTTGCACCGTAAGTAGGTAGAACCTAACCTGGATAGTGCTCCTGAAATGCTGTTTCCATTTCAAATTTGATGACCTTTCTTTGAAGTGCAAGTATTTTTTTCTGTAAAGTTGTTTAAATGGAGAACACAAGAGTGTTGCTTGGCAAAATGTTTCTGTGTTTCTAGACATGTTAACTTTTTTTCCTTTCTTTGCTCCCCACAATAAATTCCTTGAGACCTTCTATAGAAGAGCCCACATCTGTAAACCTCGTAGTAAGAAAAGGAATTGATCTTTTTTCTGAGTTTGACTAGGTCAAGGATGACTAAAAGTCAACAGCATTGCAAGGTTGTTTCATAACCAGTGTGAAATCAGATGGATAATGATCAATCAAGATAAATGTCTGCAAGAAAGTAAACACTAGAGTCAGTGGCTGTGGATACATCTGTACCACACAATAGGATGCACAACAGCCATGTCTGAGATGCTGTTGTCTCAAACAGTTAAATGTACCCTGGTTGAGTACCATACAGAGATCTCGTTCTGCAAAACTACATTAGCAGAATCCACACCTGAGCCACCATGGCTATGCTTCTTCCAGTTCTGGAGCCCAGCAGCTGAGCTCCTCAAGACTGGCTATGTCTTCATGTGGCTGTCTTGCCTGTGATAAACATGTTCAGAATGGACTACGAGAATCCTTCTGTTAATTAACTCCCAGTGGCTGATATGTATGGATTGTAGAAGCAACTTACATTGCCAAAGATTGCTGAGATAAACAATAAACAGTGCAGGGCTACTCATGGATAATACACATGAACTGCATGTTTAATTCAAGAGGTGAATTAAATAGTGGCTTTATTAATGTTCCTTTTTCACTAACTCAGGCATTCCCAGCTCATTTCCACAAAATTCTGTGTTTATTGTACTCTGTTCTGAGACTGACCAGCTAACAAATCTTCATTCAGAAGGGGAAAAAGGATGGTAAAAGCTCTCCTAATTGGAATCCTGTAATGCAGTGAAGATTACATGCCTCTGGCTATTTCAGTTGCCAGGTTGCTTTTAATGATTCACCACTGGTGCTTGATAAAATTCTCCCTCTGAATCTATAAGTCTCAGGCTAGCCTATCTACTAGCATTATGTCTTTCCCACTTTGTGGGTGGCCTAAGAGATGACTAGCATGGTTTCATGTAGTTTTCTCCAAGATAGCTCTGCTGCTTCAGTTTAACAGAAATAGCACTGAGTTAAATTAAGTATGAGATAGAAGAGCTAGAAGTAAAACAACTCCATGGCTTCTAAAAATACTAGGGGCCAGAAGCTCAGACATTGCTAGCCATTGAGGCTACATTTCCTTCTGTACAGTTTTGCCAATTCACATTTTTCAGAGTGAGGAAGAGGAAATAGAAATATTGCTAGCATCATGCAAAACTCTAAGCTGACTGAAAAAACCTGAAACTATTGTACTGAAAATGTGTCCCTCCCACGTCCATTTGTTGAATGAGCTGTGCAGTTTCTCAGTCAGTTGAAATGGCTGAACTTTTGGGGCAGGGACTGTTTCTTTACTCCACATTTGTATAGCACCTCACACAGTGAAGTGCTGTCTGCCTCTGGGTCTAATTGCTGCTGCCAGAAAAGCTGCAACAAGGTGAAGGCACACATGGAACCCATTCCATGGCTTCTTTTGAAGGTGCTGCCATGTAAATATAATGGCAGGTAAATATAATGGTAAAACTAGGGGAAGAGATGGTCATCAAGTTTGCAGCTTGCTCTGCACAGAATATTTTGCTTTTGTCTTGGGTACTACAAATAAATAATGTTTAAAGGCCAGACTTGCAGCAGATGGCCAACAGCTGACTTGCAAGAATATTTTCAGCAGCCTTCCTTCCTCAGTTAGCACATCCCTGAATGGTCTTTTAGCAGTCAGGCCTGCCTCACTGCAAACACATGCTGAGCCCATTCTGTCACTGTAGTCCATCGCATTGTGTTTGTCCACTGGTGCAAAACTTATTGGCAGCTCATGTTGGATGTACAGATGAGTGCCATTTTTAAAAAAAATCTTGACGCAACCAAAATTATAGCAGTGAACTTCTCTGTCAGGCCCTATAACCCCAGCTCCTTGGTGACCTCCAGCGTTCTTCTCCCTCAAGATCCATACAAGATCCCTGCAACATCTGAAGCAGGGATATTAGATGTTATGTTGATACTTAGCTTGTGTCTTCTGTATGAAGTATTCATGTGTATGTGCACCTACATTTCAGTACCTCATATTTTGGTGGAATTCAAGAGTTTTACTTTGAGTGAACTTGAATGTCTTGAGTCTCAGTAGGAGCTGGTTTTCTCAGTTCTTATTTTCTCAAGTTTTTTAGATTAAGCTTAACATGTAGCATATATTCCTTTTGCAGGGCACACACGTGTTTCAACCGTTTGGATCTTCCACCCTACCCCTCATATTCTATGCTGTATGAAAAGCTGCTGACAGCTGTTGAAGAAACTAGCACCTTTGGACTTGAATGACGGGGTTCAGGCACTTCTAGTGTTTTTATGGCTGATGATATCACCTTTCCTGTCCACCATCATTTGATCTTGGTTTCCCATGTTTTTATTTTTGAAAACAAAACAAAAATCAAGATTAACAAAAGCTGTGCATGAAGAACTGCAGCCCTCTACGATCTAACCTTCATGCTTTCATCCTCTGTTTCCAATGGACTGCTAGTCTGTATGCAATAGAAAACAACTGTCTCAAGGTTTCTGTATATCTCTACATACCTCCATTAATAACAATGAAAATACAAATGCAAGTTACACTACACTTGACCAAATGTTAATAAATGTTTACTTCCACCTACGTTGATTAAAAAATAAAAAAAAAACCTCATCAAGCATTCCAAGCTTTTATATACCCATATCTTCTAAATCAAATCACAGCCCATCTTACTTCTTAATCATTGAATCCAGTACTAGGAGCTGGTCAAATATATCATCATCCATCCTTATTTTCCCTGTATGTATTGTCCATCTGAAAGACACCTATGAGCAAAACTGAAATTTTTATATGTGAACTCATGATCCACATCAGTTGCATCAGCTGGAACTGGCCCAGATACACGGTGCAGATAAGACCTTCAAAAACTAAAAAAAAACCAACCTGTAATGCAATGCAAAGCATAACGGCGATTGTTATGATTATTGCTTGCCAGTACTGGAGAGAACTTGCACCTCAGAGCTACTGGGAGGGGCATCTCTATTGTAATGTTTACCACACAAGAAGCACAAGGTTGTGCACACTCAAGAAGGATGTTTTATTATGTAGCAAAAAGGACAAGGCTCCCTTACCTTAGTATTGTATATGACAAGGAAAAGGGGAAGTAAGAAGAATGTTCTACTCTTATGAATACCCTTGAGTTCTGTTTACCAGATCTTTGTTTTCTGATGTTTAAAATGTTCCTTTCCAAATGACAAGTCTAGACAATCCCATCCCCTGTGTCAGAAGCCATTTATTTTCTGTTAGGTTGGGCTAATCTATGGTTGCTGGGGGCAGTTTTCAGTTCTGTTGTTTCTCTTTTCTTGTTCGGTGGAATAGTCCATATCCTCAAGAGTGGTTTGTTGTAGACAGAATGTTTTCATCTGGGGTCTGTCAAATGAGAAGCTGCAGTGAATGAGGGTGTTTGTCAGGTATGAAGGGAACTATAACTTTCTGGGGGTTAAGATTTTGTTGCACATCCTCTTGGAGGAAGCCCAAAGGCGCTCCAGTCATACTAGGTACCACTAAACTAAAGATCTTGCTCTTGTTACTGCAGACAGAACCCTCTTCAGTTTGGTGTACTTTCCAACTCTGAAGCCGGGGGGAAAAAAAGGAAAACAGCAGTAGGCTGGTCTTCAGATGGATTTTGCTGAGGCTGTTACAGTCAACCTCACTGCTCTGATTACATTCTAGTCATTAATCTTTGTTGCCCTTGTTTTCCAAGACTAATCTCAGATTGAAAGTGTTTGTCTTAACTGGGAAATGGAAATACCAAGTATCTTCTGACACTAAATATGTTAAAGGATGCAAGAAATGCAAAGTGAGATTTGTGAAGGTAAGTGAGAAGGTAACATCATAGTGTCTAGCAGCTTGCATGAAATATGACACCCCCTTGGGGGCTTGTTACTGGTAGTTTTGTGTTAGTTATGCTTCAGATCACTGTAAAATCAGGAGACCAGTTCAAGATCTAACACATCTAATTCATCCTAAGTTTTCTCTCCAGAGAAAAAAATTGGACTCTGCTTTCTCATATATTTTTATGGTGGTTGTACAGAACCTCATCACACTTGAAAAACTGCATTCTGAGAGTTGTAGATCATTCTCCTGCTTTTATTCTTAGGTCAGTAGGTATTTGAAAGGTGAAGGACCCAAAAATATATTTCTAAGCAAAGATTTTTTTTTTCTTTTTTGTTAATGGTAGATAAAAAATTTGAAATACTTAAATTGCCCCATTCATTCAATTTCTGTGACATTTCAGCCACTTTTATACTAATTTACTGTATGGCTTTTACTGAGAATCTATTTTATAGTATGTTGTTGTTATATTACAGTTGCAAACAGAGACTGCAGCTACAGGCCAGCTTCATTGTACCATGCACTGAAAATTATGTTTAGTGTTTCCATAAATGAGCTCTCTTCCACGTGACCAGCCCCACTGCACAGGAGAGATGGAAAAATTAATGTTTTTCTCAGAGCATCTGTCATGTGCACATGAATTCCCTCAGAATATGGGGAGACTGAACATGAAATCTTCCAATATATGTAATTCCTGCCTCTTCACCTCTGGGCCCCCAAATCCAGTGATTCTTGTATGGTTCTTAATTTATTCCTGGTTATGTTATAAAGTTACCTGTACTATGTCAAATGTTGGATGTCTTCCAACATTAGAAGAAAAGAAAGAGAAGCATCCAACTGGTTGGTCCATGTTTGGCCAAGGAAAATCAAGAGCTGACTCATTAATATAGTAAAAAAGTGAAAAAAAAAATCCAATCTTTACAATGCTGTATAGTTAAATTTTTTTAAGTATTTTAAAACTATATTTTATTACAAAAAAGTGAAACTATTTTTTGTAGCATAATAAAAGATGTTTGTATTTCAGAGACAGCATCAAGCTCCACTAAATGAAATACAGAAGGCTTTCTCCTGAAATTCTTCACAACATTTTCTGGCACTCATCACACACTAAACTAGATTATGTTTGGCAAATGCCATCTCAAGCACCTTGTGTGTTCCTCCTCTGGGAAACACAGAGCATAGCCAGCTACTTCCCATCAAAATTCTTGATCCAAGTTGTCTTTCAAGCACACAGCCTAATACTTTTTAGAAGTTGCTTTCTGAGTTGACAAAATCATGCAGATTTCCTTGCAAGTTTTTTGGATCTAAGGCCAGGAATAGAGACAGTTGACTGTTTTCATAAAACAAAGAGAAAGAAAATGTTGTATGTGGCTTTTCTTGCATTCTGCCACTCAAGCCCTATCTCTCTTTCTTCCCAAGTGTCCTACCCTAGTAGGTTTTCAAACTGCAACATGATCTTTAGGATATCCGGATCAACACTTCACAGTGTTTCTCCATTCCTTGCATCATGCCATGGGCAGGATCCAGTCCCAGCCTGGAGTGAAGCAGAAGCCATGCATCTGAGGTGGCATTGCAGTGGCAGAGTGAGGCAGTGAATGGTGCTAACAGGGGAGAGGGAGGAGCCTACCTCCCTTGGCCTGTTATTTAACCTGCCCATTATGCAATTAATTGACTTCGTTGTTGTGCGTAGGCAAGATGTACCCTTCCTTGTTCATCTTTTGATTCAAGTGCTGTTACTCCCCAGGTCTGCATCTTCATTTGTAAAACGCTGACTGTTGATTACAGAAATTCTGGTGTCATTGTTTCCCCACAGGAAAGACTAGAAGATATTCCACAGGGCAGACTTACAGTGAAATAATCTTGTCAGCTCTTTCACCTCAGTTCCCTTTAAACCTGGTGGTGGCTAGATTAAGATACGATATCAACATCAGTAGATTTTTAAAATGTAAGTGAAAAGTGGAAGAGCCAATCTGACAGCTTTCACGAATTCTAGTTTTCAGTTGGAGCAATGAATACTGGCAACGGTTTTAGAGGGTCCATATGTTTCTCAAAATGATTGTCACAATGTTATTAATGGTAGAGGGAGGGAAGGAGGTATTTCTGTTTTTGAAATCCTGTTGCCCTACTAGCATTAATCTGAAGATAAGAGAATGGAAATAGGTATTTTAAATCATCAGTTGGTCTTCCACCTTGAAGTAGTCTCACTGACTGTTCAACCACATCAGCTATGCAGGATTTGATCCAGTATTAACATCTGTATCTTTGTGTTAACAGCGTCAGCTCTAAACCTTGCAAACGCTGTCACTTCAGTCTGCAATAAGTTTAATGAGCATTCTGTTTCAGTCTGTGCATATTCAAAACTTGACTTTTATGTTCCAGAGAGATCCATGGCTATCACAAGGCAAGAAGTGAATGGTCCAAACTACATCTAACATCTAATGGAGAAATCATGAGTTTTGTACAGGTCTGACACAGGGGACGTTTTACACCCAGTTTGCTCAAGTGCCCATGAACTTTTGAATGAACTGTAGCTGAGGTTTGAGATTGTAGTCTAGTCTGAGAGATGGCCTGTGGGGAGGGGAGTGTTTGTTGGGATTGTGTTTTGTTGTTCTAGTTTCACTGTAACAAATAGTTGACATACCTCTAGTTGGAAACAATAGGATACTGAGTTTGAACGTGAAAAATGAAACTGAAATAAGCTAAAATTTAAACGCACAGGGGGTGAGTTAAACTCGTCCTTCACTATTAATCTTTTGACAGTCTGTGAAATTTCAGAAGGACAAATTTGACTGGAGATCTTTTTAATTTCTGTTGAAATGATATTTGCCCTGTCTCCATAGTAATATTAATAGGGCTTCCCAGTCAAGATTAAACACTTTCATTCAAATGCAGACCAACAGATCTTTCTACAACAAATGCGGTGCTTTTTTATTATTCTTGCTGTACCTCAGTGTTCATTGTTAAAAGATAAAATTACTGCAATATACTAAATCTGGGATAGGTTTTCCAGTTATCAAGGTCCAAAAGATTGGATTGTTACTTTCTCACTAGTGAGTCATGTAGTTCTTTTGTTCCAGTAGAAAAACAGATGCCTGTAGATAGTAGATACTAGGTATAGTAAATATTGTACCATTAGCCAAATTCCCTGCAGCTTCCGATTTATCTAACGGAAATGTCTGTTACGGTTTTTGTTAAAGACTACATAAAGTCAATGGCAGGAAAGGTCCTCATTATTGGACTGATTTTGCTTATATTGACAGAAAAATGTCACATGATACTCAGGCTGTGCTTTCTATTCAACCATATCACTTATAGAGGAATGTCAATAAAATCACTTTGTTATGGCATTGTGTGGACTGTCTATTACAAATAAATTATTTCTTAGAGGATGTATGTAAGAGTGGGTGGAAACTGGCATTGTCAAAGGCCACTAATTTCAGAAATTGCAGTTCCAGGATCATGTCTTTTCCGACTATTGCATTCAGGACCTTCCACTGCTTTTATTCAATTTTTCAGGGTACATGTCTAAAACTTGAGATTCTCCACGTAGGTGTGCGTGACCAGAGCCCCCATGCTCTCCTGCCTTGAGAGCCTGTGAGCTTATTCCTCACTATAGCAAATGTCTGGTCAAACAGAGAGACAAAAGCAGTATGTATGCTACTTACACATACCTTGCTTCTAGGTATAATTACTGCATTATAGGGATGAAATGCAACTGCAAGGATGATTTCTTAATAGCATATGCTGGATCTGCGCTGTGTTGACAGCACACACATAGCAAGATGCTCCAGCATTCTCAGTATGTCACACCCATTTCTCTCCTGCTCGTCACTGTAATATCTCCGGCGTGTTTCATTAACACATTCCAGGATAGATTAACACACCTCAGCTACACCGTCAGCAGACACCTTCCTGACCATACCTGTTTTCTTACATAAACAGCACCCCAGGAGGGATCATGGTACAATGGGAAGGATGGGAAAGCTGAAATATGAGGCACTGCTTCTATAAGGAAAAATATAAATCCATGGAAGATATTCCAACAGAAGTGATGAGCATATCTTTCACAAGACAAATCAGTAGCAAATGTGAACCTGTGTGATTCTGAGAACTCTTGAGAGCGCCTCTGGAGCTGGCACTGCATTTCATCTCGTGTGGAGGAGCACAGGTCCACGAGCCTCAGCGCTGACTCTCCTTCATCAGGGATGGTGGTGCTGGTGGCAAGAGTAGCACCCACCTGTGCACGTGCTCAAGAAATCCAGACCTCACAGCTTTATTCATATCCTGTGTGTGTGACTGTGCACATGAGTGAGGAAGAAGTGAGCAAGAGGGCATTTTGGCACTAAGCTGGATTTCTCTGCATTGTTCACATATAAAGGCAGGGAAAATCTATATTGACTAACAAGCTGTGAAATGAGGTGCTGATCATTAGGGTGCATCAGAGGTGTCAGTTTCTGCAGCAGTGATCTGTATACCTGGCTGAAACTATGCCTTTTACTAGAACCCATTCGATGATTCCATTCAAATTCTATGAACCCATTCAAAGCCAAGTTGGATACAGTCTTAAGCAACCTGCTCTAGTGAGAGGTGTCCCTGCCCATGGCAGAGAGGGCTGGGACCAATTGGTCTTTAAGGTCCATTCCAACCCCTTAACATTCTATGATTCTATGACAATTACTGAATTTCTGTTAAAATAGAGCAGGAGTCCACTTGAAGCCTCCACGGGTACATCAGGTGTCTTTCTTGACGTGCTAACAAAACTCCATAATTCTGTAGGATATTACAAATCAATTAGAATCTCTTCCTGCCCTGTGGTAGCAGTGTCATCGTTTTTTTCTACAAAGGACAATAAATCCACGTGCAGCCTGATGTTCATCCTTGTGCAAGAGGCCAGACTGGACAATAGCTATCATGTCTGGAAAACAAAGGCACAAAGGATCTGCTGTGTCTCCTCTAATTGTAAATCCTGCTTGAACTGCAAAGACACACTCTTTTACTATTTTTTAATTTTAATTCTGGTAAACTTGAAAATCATTTTTGACTGAAAATACCTTTCATGGAGCTATCAAGATGAAGAGTGTGTAGCTGTGTTTAGTTCCTACTCTCTTGAAAATAAATTTAGAAGAAAAATACTCAATATATTATTCTACCTGAAATACAAGCCCTGGTTCTTATTTGTATTAGGTTTTGATGTAAAGCAGATTTATATTGTTTTAGCTGTAGTGTAAATGAAGCTCATCCCCACAATGCCGTGTTACAGCTCTTTGAGATTGAATAGAATAGAAGTCACAGGAACACAAAGAATGCAACTAATGGGGTTTTTTTTCCTGAGTTTCTGGCAAGTAGGATTTCGTATAATTAATTAACTGCTATGGTACAAGAAGATAGTAGAGCTGCCTGGGGGAGTTTTCTGTGCCAATGATAAGCAATAGTAACACTGAGGTCACTTGCCTTTCCTTTTGTGAAGAGTAATACAGTTTAGGAACATTTTACTTTTTAATTTTTTCAGTATGAAAATAGAAAACTGATTTGGGTTATCTTTGTTTCCCACTTACAAAATTAACAAGTTGTAAAGAAAAAGTAATTCTGTGAAATTCTGCGGTATGACACTGAAAATGTGTCCAGTCTGTTTCAAAATGGACCACAGACAGCAACTGAAAAAGCGTTGTTGGATGTGATTTCCTAATGCTCGTTTTCCAAGATCAAAACAGCATACAAAAATAAACTGCATATGCTCCAATTTTTCTGCTTTCAGCACTTCATACGCTGCAGTCTGTAGACAAAGCAGTACAGGTTCCCAACCAGCATGCCACATGGAGTCATCATGTTTAGGTAACAGCTTTTCAGGAATGCAGCTGGGGCAGCGCAGGAATCTGCTTAGGAACTTTGTTACAAGCTGTGATTTGACTTCAGTATCTCTTAGGTATGTCTTGGTACTGAATGTGATCGGTGACTTTTTAAGAATGACTGAAATTAGTAATAGAGATTGTTATATAAGATTATACTTACAGTGTGTGAGGATATGTTTACTGACAGTTTTGGCACCTTTGGCAATGGAATATAAGCTTCCCTGCTTTAGGCATGTAAGTTAACAGCATTAGTGGTATGTGCATTGATTAGCAGAACTGGGACCTTAGAGTTTAACCCCTGCTTCTATAGTATGTAAAGCTCACAACATGACTTTTGAACATTGTGCTTCAACAATGCCCTCCAAATGTACAAACTGAAACAGTTTATGCTCTGGACACAGCCATAAAATAAGTAGTGATGCATCTTGGATTTTGTAAAATACAGTCAATCTACTTTGTAAAAGATTGATTATCCTAGGCACTGCAGAGAAGCTTTGGAACTGATCTGAGGAGCACCCAATGTAGTGCATGGGGACCCATATGATGTGTCTTTCAACTGGTAAGTTAATATTATAATAACATATGTAAAATTCATATTCAAATGAGAATTTCTGCAAAATATGAACCTGTGAGAGTATCTGAAAAGGTTACCGGTAGCTTCCCTAAGCACAAGTTTATTCATTATTTATTTGATAAAATCAAACCCTATGAGTAAAAAAGAGGAATAAATCTTACTGTAACATGAGCACCAGTTTATATTAAAACTCTCACAAATATAAAAATAATTCAGCATGGTGGTAGTAATGATGCCTACTGCTGCCACTTAGTGGAGCCGTGCCTTCCTCCCTTAAACTAGAAAAGAGAAGATTAATAACAATTTTAGTAGTTGTTGCAGCTGGTAAGAAATATCCATTTGTACAAAAGTGTAGGAGGGGAGAGTTTTTCGGTGGTGCTGGGTACTCAGAGTTCTTGTATAAGTGCTTTTACGTGATGACAAGAGGCATTTGAAGAGGACAGGAGCAAACCCCCTGAGGTGAGGAATGTGTACTCTTCCTGTTGCCTCACAGATAAAACCACCACATGAAGAAATAAGTAGCTTCAATGCAAAATAACTAACTTCAGAATGGAACTTCACGAGTCTGCAGAAATTCCAGCCAAAGAAGTTCATGGTTCTCTAACAGTACAGAAGTTGAAAGGATGAATTTAGCATTTCAAAAAGAAAAACTATCTCAAATTGTATGTGCTAAGCTACAAATGGTAAGATTTCATACTTCTGTAATAAATGGACCATGATGATGATGGTGATGATGATGATGATAATGATTACTTCAGGTATCTCCTCTATCATGTACAAGCTGCCTGAATACATTTGTATTGGAAAGACAAACATCCTATGATGATCAAACTAGAGTCAGATTGATATAACTGAACAAAGCTTATGTCCCTATGCAACACTTTTGATCCACCTCTTCAGGGCAGAATAGAAATCACTCTCTGACTCCAGTGCATGCAGACATAAACTTAAAGGGACATTGTTTTTAACAGAATACCTGTGGTGGTATCTTTCACCTCACCTCCTGCTTCTTAGCTTGCAGGCCAAACACAGCTCATGAGAATGAATTCCTTGGATGTGACTGCCAGAAAGAAAAAAATATATATTGAAGTTTAGAACAGTGGATGTTATCTGTACCAGCAGAAATTAATATTTGCTATGCCATCTGAGTGCAATTGAACATACAGCAGCTACTAATATTTGAGTGATTGAAGCCAAATATCCAAACAGCAGAGAAGAAGCATATATGTTTTACCAGCAGGTAACACATGAGAGGAACCAGCCTAGGTATATCTGTTAGCTTATGTCTAGATAATTCAAGCATTGTTCATATCCACACGTATTTCTCCCCATGGAGATAGCACATATAAGTTTATGCTGCAGTATTTAAGCCTGAGATCAGTGCTGCTTTAGTGCACAGGTGAAACTACAGTGAGTCATGAAGCTTATGCTTATCCTTTATAGAGGGACAACTGAAATTAATACAGCATGTATCAGCTCCACAGTATTCTGGTACTACTAGGCAAAGCAGAGCCTGTTCTATGGCTAGTGCATAGTAAAGTGGGGAAAGATGCCAGACAGTGAACACAGCTTCACCAAGGGCAAGTCCTGTCTGACCTACCCAGTGGCCTTCTATGATGGGGTGATTCCATCAGTGTACAAAGGAAGAGCTACAGATGTCTTTTACCTGGATTTCTGTAATGCCTTTAACATGGTCTCCCACAACATCCTTCTCTCCAAACTGGAGAGAGATGGATCTGATGGGTAGACTGTTAGGTGGATAAGGAATTGGTTGGACAGTCACATCCAGAAGGTGGTGGTCAATGACTCAGAGTCCTGGACATCAGTGACAAGTGGTGTCACTCAGGAGTCCATATTGGAACCTGTGCTATTTCATATCTTCATTAATGACACAGACAAAGGGATCGAGTGCACCCTCAGCAAATTTGCCAATGACACCAAGCTGAGTGGTGCAGTTGCCACACCTGAGGGATGGGATGCCATGCAGAGGGACCTGGGCAGGCTCAGCAAGTGGGCCCGTGGGAATCCCATGGGGTTCAACAAGAACAAGTGCAAGGTGCTGCACCTGGGTTGGGACAGCCCCCAGTACCAACACAGTCTGGGGGATGAGCAGATCAAGAGCAGCCCTGCCCAGAAGGACTTGGGGGTGCTGGTGGATGAGAGGCTGGACATGACCCAGCAATGTGCACTCACAGCCCAGAGAGCCAAATGTGTCCTGGGCTGCATCCAAAGCAGTGTGGGCAGCAGGGTGAGGGAGGGGATTCTGCCCCTCTGCTCTGCTCTGGTGAGACCCCCACCTGCAGTGCTGCATCCAGCTCTGGGGTCCCCAGCACAGGAAGGACATAGACCTGGTGGAGTGAGTCCAGAGGAGGCCACAAAGCTGCTCAGAGGGCTGGAGCACCTCTCTTACAAAGACAGGCTGGGAGAGTGGGGTTGTTCAGCCTGGAGAAGACCTTAGAGCAGCATCCCAGTACTTGAAGGGGGCTACAAGGGAGATGGGAGACAAACAATTTAGCAGGGTCTGTTGTGATAGGACATGGGCTAATGGTTTTATGGGGGTCATTTTAGATTAAATATAAGGAAGAAGTTTTCTACAACGAGGGTGATAAAACCCTGACATATGTTGCCCAGAAAGGCAGTAGATATCCCATCCCTGGAAACATTCAAGGTCAGGTTGGACAGGTTGGTCAACTGATCCAGTTGAAGATGTCCCTGCTCATTGCAGGGTAGTAGGACTATTTGTATTCTGTGGATAATTCTTTTTAAGAATGCAACAGATCTGTCTTCCTAAGCCCAACAGAAAGAATTGCTAGATTTTTAAAGGCATTTAAGAATCTAGAAGTTATTTTAAAATACAGCTAGGGAACCTTAATTATCTAAAAGTATTCTGAGGAAGGTATGTTCATATTTCAGAATCAGTAATTGCACTAATTTTCATAAATTTTTAGCAGGGTCCCCCCAGAAAAATGTGATTGTGAAAGTAAGTAAAGAAGAAGAAAATGTCACAAGAATTGAGTATCTGAAACCTTCATTTAGGATTAACATACCTTTAAGATCCAATGTATTTGTCAGGCAAAAACCTCTTCTCTCTAATAAACACCACTGATATGTTCTTTCAGATGTAACCATTAAATAATCCCTGTTTAGTCCAGATTTTATTGTTCAGCAGGAATATCCTGCCTCTGCTACAGCTTTCACAACTTTTTGAGTGGAAAGCACAGTGATACCAAAAGTCTTTAACCCTCTCTTACTCGACATACTAGTTCTGGAATTTATTCCTAAACTATAGATGATTAGAAGGATGGACCACCTCTCTTGTGAAGAAAGGCTAAGAGAATTGGGAATGTTCAAGCTGAAAAAGAAAAGGCTCCAGGGTGACATAATTGCAGCCTTCCAGTGCCTGGAGGGACTCCACAAGAATGATGGAGTTTTTACAAGGGCATGTAGTGACAGTGAAAGGACAAGAGAGAATAGTTTTAAACTGAAAAAGAGGTCTACATAGGATATTATGAAGAAATTCTTTACTCTGAAGGTGGTGAGGCACTGGAACAGGTTGCCCAGAGAAGCTGTGGGTGCCCCATCCCTGGCAATGTTCAAGGCCAGGCTAGATGGGGCCCTGAGTAACCTGGTCTAGTGGAAGGTGTCCCTGCCCATGGCAGAGGGTTGGAACTAGATGATCTTTAAGGTCTCTTCCATCCAAAACCATTATATGATTCTACTTTTTTCTGCAAATCAGATTTGGCAGTATGTGAGTGAGGGAATTCCAGCAAAACGCCTTGTCAGCAATTGTACTCCCATCCCTGATCAGTGACCCAGGTTTGGCCTGAATCCTTTCCTGCGTGTTGGCCTGTTTCCTCAATAGTCTTTTCTCCTCTGTGCTCTGGATGTTGGCAGGAGATTCCATGCCCTTGAAAGAGACAGATGCCACAGAACTGCCTTGATGAACGACAGCCACGCAGAACAGGTCTCTTTAACATGTACATTAAGTAAGCCAGACAGTGAAGGGCTTGAGAAGTGAGCACATGCCTTTCTCAAACCTTTTCCAGTTAGGCTCATGCCAAATCCATGAGGCAATTCCCACCGGCCTGCACAAACAGATGACTAGGAGGCGATTCCTGCACACCTCACAGAGACACGTGGATCGCAGGCACGCATGGAGGAAAGGTGCTACACACACCCTGGCTGTGGGAAAGGCTTAACTGAGGCTTGTGCCTCAGACACCACAGGGACCAAGGCTTCATCAGGTGGGCCCAGGTGCTTTGCCCCATGCAGAGCTGCTGCTGCCCCTTTTCGCCTCGCCCTCTGTCCTCGATCCCCAGTGTCCTGAGCCCAGGTGCCCCACATGGCCATGCCCTCCATCTCCTGCAGGTTCACCCCAGGCTTCGCACTCACTCCCTGCTGCTCCTCAGGGCACACCTGAGTGCCCACAGAGTGAGGTCCTGGGCTGGGGGATCACAGAATCACAGAATCCTTAGGGTTGGAATGGACCTCTAGAGATCACCAAGGCAGGGTCAGCTACAGCAGGTTACACAGGAATGCATCCAGGTTGGTTTTGAATGTCTCCAGAGAAGAAGACTCCATGACTTTCTTGGGCTACCTGTTCCAGTTCTCTGCCACTCTCAATGTAAAGAAGTTCTTCCTCACGTTGAGGTGGAACTTCTTGAGTTTTAGTTTGAGTTTGGCCATTGCTCCTCATCCTGTCACTGGGGACCACTGAAAAAAGACTCTGGCACCATGCTCTTGACACCTACCTCTGTCATATTTGTACGTATTGATTAGATCCCCTCTCTGTCTTCTCCTCTGTAGATTAAGCAGGCCCGGCTCCCGGAGTCTCTCCTCTTAAGAGAGATATTCCTGACCCCTGATCATCATTGTCACCCTCCACTGGACCCTCTTCCGTAGCTTCTGGTCTCTCTTGTACTGAGGAGCCCAGAACTGCACACGGTGCTTCAGATGTGGCCGAATAGAGGGGGACGATCCTCCATCTGCTGTGACTCGAAGATATCCAAGCTACGAAGGGAGGCGGGCCGGTCTCTCCTCAGACACAGCCTCCGCTTTACGGGGTTTACTTAAACCCGGGTGAAAGCGAAACAGCGACATTGACCCGCCGCTCCCCGCGGCCGCCGCCAGGTGGCGCTGCCCCGCCGTCCCGCCTCAGGCCCGCCCGCCAAGGTGAGGCGCGCGAGGGGCGGGGCCTCGCGGCTCCGCCCCGCCCCCTCGGCCGGCGCGTGCTGCCCGCAGCCTCCGCGAGCCGGCGGCAGCGGCAGCGCCCGGAGCGAGCGCGGGCCGGGACGGACAGGGACACCGGGAGGGAAGGGGAAGAGAAGAGAAGGCGAAGGCGTCGGCGTCCCCCTGTCGAGGGAGAAGCCCCGCGCCATGAGCCCCGACGAGAAGCCGCCGCCCGGTCGCTCCCGCGGTGACCGGCCGCCGCCACCTCAGCCCGCGGCCGGGCGATCCCGGCGGCGGGGCGGGCTCCTGGCGGAGATCCGTACGCCCATCCGCACGGAGCCCTTCCAGGAGCGGTACAGCCTCAGCCCCGGCCGGGAGCTCGGCAGGTGAGCGCTTCCTCCGCTGCCCCGGACGGCGGGGGAAGGAGCGGGGCCGGGGGATTGTGGCGTCGTATCCTTGGGGGTCCTGCCGGGGTAGAGCCGCGTCCAGCGGCATCCAGCGGTGGGCTGTGCCCGCGCTGGGTCAGCTCCGAGGGTGTGCTCATGGCATTGGCTCGGCTGGAAGAGGGTGCTGGGAGGTAGCTGTACCCCGCAGCTGTCTGTCTCTCCTTCTGCTGAAGTCAGCCTCGGCTCCCCAGCCTTGCGGATCTGGCTGGGAAGATGCTGTGGTGTTCCGTGGGAGCCCGTGTAGAGTAGTGGGTATAGCTCTAGATTTCCATTGGAGATGGAAACCTGTCCCTTTAAAAAAAAAAAAAAAAAAGTAGTATTATTCCCTAGAGCTTTGTAAGCTGTGATATGCGGAAAAAACAACTTTATTGGGATAGCATCTCCTTGAGAATAATCTAATGGTGGAACTTCTCAAAGAGTTAAAAAGCTGGTTAAAATCTTGAGTTTGGAAGTGATTCCACATGTAAGGCTTAGTCCATGTATAATTTCAACACCTGACTGATAGAAAGTAAGGTTTAGGGCAAAACGTCTCATTAAAAGGTTTTTGTGTCTTGGGAGCTACATATGTGGAATTTCAGCACCACTGAACCAGTATTTTTGTCTGAAATTCTGTCACTTCTTATTAAAATAATGATAGTATTCTTAGAATTACATGTGCTTAATCCAAAGATTGTTCTGATAAAAAAGATTAGATGGAATACCACGGGATATATGGAAAGATATCCTCCTCAATGTATGTTCTATTGCAAGTTATGCTAGCTGTGTAATTCAATTTATACAGCAGCAAAACCAACCCCTTTGGAGCTAAGGAGGAGTTTCAGCACAAATGTAGCTTCTCTAAGTACCTCTAACAAATATTTAGGTTGCCTAGGTGTTAGCTTAATGCCCACTTAGTAACTCTGATGTACCAGTAGAATAATGCCCGTTTAGACATAGTGGTCTAAAGCATTCACATGGAAAGCAGGTGGGAGAAACATCCCATGGAGTGAGAAAGCTTTTTTTAGCTTGTGACCACAATGTCCAAGGCCTGGAAACTGAAGCTAACTAAATGCAGGCTACAAATCAGTCTAAATTCGAAGAAACAGTCCAAAAGGCGTAGGAGCAGTGTAGCACAGAATGTCCTGGTATCATTGCTGTTTTGGTTTTGTTTTTTTTTTTTTATTTGAAGTTCAGATTACTTCAGAAAATATTTTGCAGTTCTTCCATGGAATTGAGCATTTCTGTCAGAGCTGGGTGATAGTCATTGGCCTAATCAGAACATGGAATAGATGAAGGTTCCTTCTGGAACAAAAAAGTAAAACTGAGATGATTGGCTTTACACTAAGAACAGGAATTAAGTACTGCTGCAAGTCTTAGTCTGCTGTTTAAACAAGTAAATCTCACCATGGCTTTTTGTGTGGAATATATTTTGATCAGAACTATATTAAAAGATGACCTTCACATGAAGGCTGTGATTTTGCACCTGTAGTTAAAATGAGTTAAGTGGCAGTTCTAAATTTTTGTCTTGGTTTTGAGCAACAGTTGCACATATTTTTAGTTCAGTCTGTCTCTCTTTAACTTCACAAGTGTTTTCAGTATCTTCTCTTATAGAATATAGAAATCTCTACATTTGAATATGCTTGGTTTTTTATTCAACAATTTTCAATTGGTTTTGTACATTTTGATTTTTAAAAAGTGGATAGTTTAGCTAAAATGCTCCCATTAAAGACTATTTTTTGCCAGCTCTGTGACAAAATGTAGGTGGAAAGTCTCTCTGCCACTTTTAACTGTCATTTTATTGATATTTTATTAACACAAATTGTTTCACTTTTTTATGTTTGTAAATTGTGTAATTCTTTGTTTACGGGTAGAGTTTATCTTTACAAAGAACAAATTAGCACCCAGGTATGGCAGGTTTTTGTCTCCGATGAAGAGCAGTCCTTGTGCACACAACATAATCTAAGAATTAAGATTTGGTGGAAAAAAGTTTATGCACTCTGTATTTGTCCATCCCATTTCCCAGAATCAGAGAAACAGTTTAAAAGCTGAACTTTAGGTAGGTTTGAGAATAACAACATGCATTTGGATTGTGTTTAAAACTGAGAGCGGGGAGGAAGAAGCAAGTAAGTTTATCACCTTTGCTGAGATCAGGGCTGCTGCATGAGCTCAGCAGGTTTGTGTGGTCTTTAGCCTCCCATTCTGTCAGTCAACACACGGATGTTGAACTTCCCAGGGCACTTGGAGCGTCTGTTTTCTCTTCTCTGGTCCCTGCGTTTTGGAGGAGGTGGGAAGAAAGGGGAACATGGCAAAGTGTTAAGGCATTGTAGTTCTAGTAATGCTGGGAAGAGAGGTGCAGGGGCTCTGGCCCCAGGTGGCACGTTAGGGAGCAAAAGTCCTGGGGGAAGCAGTCCTGAAAGGCATGGATGACTCTAGCAGAACTTGATCACAACGTCACCAGAGGGATTTGAGTGCAAACCCATAGCAAGTCAGGCCTCATTAGTTCTGCTCACAGGAGAAAAAACTGCTTTCAGAATGTAGAGCTTATGTGCTTCAGAAGGTGCTGCCTTGTTCAGTAGCTGAACAGGCATTTGCAAGTCTGTTGAAACAAAGCTGTTGGGAAAGCCAGGTTCACTTGGGAAAAATATAAAAAAACTTCATTATAATGGCCACTTAAAAAGGAAATTATTGCAAGTTCCTTAGGATAAGATGGAAATCAAAGTTTTTTAATTGAATTATTTAATATATGAAATTTTGGTCCCATATTCACATCCTTAATAATTTTACTGTCCTCAAAATCAGAATATTCTCACACAAATCTTTACTTGTGTGAGGTTTGAAATCAGACTTACCTCTGATGATTGTTTTAGGGGTGCCAATTCGCATCACTTTACTGAGATTTAAATGTTTTCAGACAGTGCTAGCTTGAGTTAGGTTAGTTTGAAGAAGTGTAACCTTTGCAGAGGGCAGGACACCAATTGCTTAACTTTTCCTCTTACCATTTGTGCTTAAGCCATAATTACTGTAAAATTGGGAACAATACATTTTTTACTACCAAGAGCTTCCTTAAAGAGACTACTATAATTATATTTAGTTGCTTTGCTCATTTTCCTCAAGAAAAAAAACTCCTAATTGTAAACAAAGTATTACTACGCTATTAATTCTTCAGCTTGTTGATGGAATGTTGCACTCCTTTTTTTATGTGAAACAAGCTATGCACATGTTGGAAATCATCATTTGTGTACAGAAAATAATACTCTTGATTCTAGAGCTGGGTTAGGCTGGTCTGTCTTTCTTCTGGAAGGTAACAGTCACCTTAAATGATTGATCCAAAATAAATGATCTTCTAGCGAAATGTGTGCACGGATGTAAATACGTCCTGTGCAATTCAGTTGTTTCTTTTCATTCCCAGTTTTTTGTTAAAGCATACAAGCTCATTCTCCAAAGGTAAGAATAAGAAATATTGTAATCATCCAAGGAGACTGAAATAGTCTTTGTTCCTGACTAGTGACATGGCTGTAGTTTCATGTGCAGGTAATGCATGTCTTAGTTTTTGGGGTTTTTTCCCCAAAAGAACAACTCTGGCATGAACTTTTATTTCTCAGGTAGCTTTCAGTAATGCGTGTCTTAGCAGTACATGACACTTGTACTATTTTGTGCCATCATACTGCTGTCCTCAGCTGCTCTCTGCAGTAGCACAGCTGGGGTGAAATACCTGTGGAACTAAGCAAAAGTGGAAAAGAGGTAAAAATGAAGAGTTGCAAGTAGTTGGTTTTGCCATTTGAGAGTAAATTTCTGTGACTAAATTATTCATGAACATCAGAAATTGAATCCCTACACTTTGTTGTTTGGAAATCCAAAATCGTCAGGGGAAAAAAAAACCCACACTTCAGAAAAAATGTTTGATATGAGTTACATAATAAACTGCATACAGTATTGTGGATCTCAGAAAAATTTTTTTCGGAACTTTATAAAAAGTAAATATCCTCACAGGAAGAAGTTATTCCTGCATTTGTTACAGTGACAGTGTTTTATAGGTCACTTTAAAAATAAGGTTAGTTATTTTAAAATATTTTTATTTATTATAAATAAATTAGGTTGGTTCTCTGTTGTTCTGAACCTAGGACAACAAAAATTAATTGGTGTGGATAAATGTTCCTGCTTATCTGATTTGACATTTGATTTGTGATTTGACAATTTTCCTTTGAGCTATAATGTGTGCCTAATGAAGCAATGCAAATTCTGTTGGCAATCTGAAAAGGTGACATTGAGCTTCCTTGTAATCAGATATGATTTATCTTAAATCATAATTCTTGAATGAGACTCTTGTGAGGAGTGAGAACCACTTACAGTTTCCCATTCTTGTCTCTCTCCAAAGCATTTTTATTTGTGATTGGATGTCTGGTAGTCTGTTTTCAATTTGGGAAATGCACATTAAGATTTTTATCTCAAAATTATTCTTCCTTCCATGCGATGTTCTCACTGCTAGCTCTTTTCAGTACACTAAAGTAGCAATTCTGTGATCTAACACTATTTTATAAACTTCTTTATAATACGTTCTGAAAAGCAGGATTTTAAGAAAAGCAAAGATGAAGTGTATGCAATGTATACTTCATAAGAATGCTTGTTAATATCTGGCTTATCTACTATTCTTTTCCAATCAAAAAGAATTTCTTTAAAAATTGTCCTTTGGCTTGACCATATAGTGGATACTATCTTTGGATCTTAGCTCTGAAATTTTCTCAGACATGAATCTAGATCACTGCACAGTAATTAGTTCTACTGGTTATAAACATCAAGTTTGTCAAGTTTGATCTTTTTGGGAATTGTATTCAGAAAAGATGAGTTCTAACAGGCAGTAGTTATAATAGCTCTAATTATAGGCATAACCATGAGGAATCTGGGCAGGATTCTTGGTCTGAAACAATTTAGAATTAGTATTTGTCAGCCGGCTGAACTCTCGTGGAACCTGTCCTTTGAATTACATCACCTCTCAGGCTTCTGGCCAGCTCAGCTAAACAGGACATGTGTGGCCACACACGGTGGTGGCTCTTGCCGTTTCTTGCTGCTCCATGAATGCTGTTTTATTTCCATAGTGACTAATGCACTGTGAAGCGGCAACCTTGGTACTTATTAGGCTAATTAACTTGTTTCCAGATAGATTTTGTATGTAATTCAAAACAGCGCAGTACTTGAAAGCTGTATTATAAAGATTTCAAACTTTTCTAAGCCGCTTTCTCTAGGTCCTTCCTGGTGCTAGAATTAAAAGCTTTTGACTGCACTGAGGCAACATTCAAGAGGAAGTTGCACAGTGCATTCAGAGACTATATAAGGAAAACAGAGAAGGCTGAACCCAGGCAGGGACCTAGATTTATTGGTATAGAGGCTTGGTATCAGGTATTTAAATAACTTGCTGTTAAAGGGCATCTCCATTTATTTTTATATGTTGTTTTTTGACAACCTACTCACCAGTGGATTTTTTTCTTGAAATGTTTTTGGTGCTAAGAACTTGAACAAGTAACTTAACACTTTTGATAAATGCATAGCTTTCTATTGTACATTAATTCTGTGCTACAAAATTATCTTCATGCATTTACAAAACTCAATAGTTTTGTCTTCATGTATATATTAGTAATTGAGAACTCTTTCCCAAAAAGTTAGATTCAAGACATTGAAAGTATATTCTTACTGTTTGTCTACCTTCACCAGACATCTGGACTGTGCTGTGATCTAGTCTTAATACCTACTGTGCTGTAGATAATTGTGCTTATGCAAAATATTATTCCTAGAGGAATAACTGTGGCTGTATCAGTGGTTACAAGTCCAATTATTTTATTGAGATTGCCTAGCAAATACCCACTTTGTGGGTACTTATTTGACTTGATTCATTTAGACTGTGTGATTTTGAAACAAATGCTTATTAAAAGCAAGCCGACCACAACTTTGTTTAGCAGTTATATTTCATGGATAGCAGTCTTCTGCCAATAGGCTGGGAGAGTGAAAACTTTGACACAAGCTGAAGTAGTTAATTTTGTGAACTTCAGCTTGGAGATGGGAGAGGCAAAAGCCATTGTAATTGTGTCCCAAAATAGATGAGTGCTATTATTTTGGTTTCAGCACCCCTACAGTAAGTAAAGAACCAAACTAAAGATCTCCAAGTTACTCCTGCAGCTTTATAAGAAAATGTTTACATGTAAATAAAAAAAAGGTAGTTTTGATTATTATTATACCTGTATGGAAAGAGCTAAAGTAAGATTACTATACTTCAAAGTGTGAGAATTCATCAGTGCATTAGTGACAGGTATTAATTAAAATACCTATTCAGTCTAAAAATCAGCACTGTGTGAAGGGAACTGAGTGGAGCAGGTGGTGTGGGACTCTTGCAGGGAAGTTAAGAGCAGCCACTTCTGCCAAAGTGCTGTGGGGGAAGTGGTGTGATGCAAGCGCTGCAGTGTGGTTTGAGCTGGCCTGGTGCATCATCAGGTGTGTGTTCCGCCGAGGTGACGCTCATTAATGTGGGCTAAGCACTCTGCTCAGCTCTCTCTGCTCTCAGTGTTCCTATTCACTTTGGCATTGCTGCAAAAATCGTGCTACAAAGCTTGATGTTACTCAAGCTGCTTCACTGTATTTAAATTATCTGTGTTCCTTATTATTAGTCTCACTGTGTAAGTAAGGGATTTTGAGTATTGTTAATCAAAAAACTCTGTCTGTTATCATTTGAGACATGCCATGGTGAAAATACAAAGTGCCATCTTGGAAAATGTAGAGTCTGGATATTGCATGGCAAATGGAGCAGGATTCAATGAGAGTGCTATTACCTTGGATATGGTGGGATACTTGAGAAAACAATAACTGGGTTACTGTGAGGTAATCAGAGAAAGCATAAATTGCTTATTTGTACATTTTGGTTTTGCCAGCTTTTTTAATTAAAGTTTTGAGGATAATTTAATCTTGGGACTAGCACAACTTGTTTATTCTGTATTTTTGAAAACCAGGTTGTTTGAATTGATTGGGGTTTTTTTTAATTCTTTATGTTTAATGGAGGTTATTTACATTCTGAGTTTCTACCTTTCGAACACAGGGATCATCACTCAGCAAGGCATCTTTCTAAATTCAGATTGAATCTTAACTGCACCCTTTAACAGTGATTTGGTTCAAGTTTCTTGAAGCATTAATTTATAAAGGCAGTGCTAAAGCTGTCACTAGGGAATGTAAAATTTAATTGTTATTTAATTTCAGGGGAAAATTTGCAGTGGTGAAGAAGTGTATCCAGAAAGACACTGAAAGAGAGTTTGCAGCAAAATTCATGAGAAAAAGAAGAAAGGGTCAAGACTGTCGGATGGAAATAATCCACGAAATTGCAGTCCTTGAGCTGGCACAGTGCAACCTTTGGGTCATTAACTTGCATGAAGTTTATGAAACTGCGACAGAGATGATTTTAGTCCTGGAATAGTAAGTATTAATAATAATTCCTGAATAACTTTATGCGGTATTTCCTTGAAACAAATAATGTAAAAATACTGCGTATCAATGTGAATAATGTAAAAGTTTTTATTGGTTGCCTCTTACCCTTGCTTAACTTCAAGAAGAATTGCTAAGAAAATGACGATTACGAGAAGTTATGTGCAATCTCATAACTACTTCAGATTATAACAAATTTCTCTAATTATGTAGTATCTTTCAAAGCTGAACTATAATTTATGTAGTTAAAGCATCTTTAATGTACACTCCCTACTTGTAAAAGAGGAAGAGGAAAGAAGCAATGAGTATCTGTTCAAGAACTGAAGTTTATTTCATTGACAGTGGCAAAGACGGGATGAAATCTGTTGTGGTTTTTTTACCAGTTATAAAAAAGGTATTGAAAGTGACATCACTGCTAGAAAGAAACTATCAAAACCCCCTACGACAGAAAGCTTGCTAAAACAGTATCTTTTTGGGGAAAGAAAGGAGGAGGATTGAGACCTAGAATAGTTTCTTTCTAAGGACACTTGACTCTGCATTTGTCTGTGTGGTTTTCTCCACTTGAGTTTGTCCCGATGGGTGTTCCAGCAGCTGTTGTGACTGTTCATCTCATATGCCAATGACTTTAGATACTAGGGCATCTAGCTGGCTTCCAAAGATGCAACCAAATGCTTGTTGCGACTGAACTCTATATTCTTGTTAAGCTCTATGGATTTTAAATAATTAGGAGACGAACAGTGAGGCTCAATAGTTCAGAAGTGACTTGTCCGCTAAGATAAATCTAGTTTGTGCAGCTCTTCTCTTACTCGATAGCAAATAGAAATGGTGAGAAATCTTATGTCCCAATCACATCTTGTTTAGAAGTCAAAAGAAACTGTATCTTTAAAGTTCAGTGAAATGGAATGAGACCATGCCTCCTAAGGCAAAATTCCTTCTATAATACATTTTTTAAAATTCACTGTGCTCTTAATGAAGTCATGAGGTATGAAATATTCAAGTATCTTTTATAATACACAGGTGTGACAGAGCTTCTGGGGTTTTAACTGCTGCTACTGACGACTCATAAATACCTGCTTTAAACTTTAGCAGAAATTTAAAATAAAATACAATTTAATTTTCTAGATCCCGTAGCATTTAATATGAGCAGTGGAATCTAAATGAGCTTTGTGATAATTTCGATGCAAAATTCCTAGTTTTCTTTTAGAACTCAATTTTCTTCCCCTTGCAAAACTCTTCTAATCTGAAGTATTAACTAGGCTGTTCAGTAATTAGCAAAATTATTGGGTTTATATGCATCAGTCATACCTTGTTTCAGATAAATAGCTGTGTGCTGGAGTTGTATATTACAAAAACAGTCTTTCCCTGACTTCAGCAAGTATGTCTGGATGCTTCTTTAATGTCAACATGTTCCAGAGACATGTTGCAACAAAACAGGTATGAATGTTAGTGAATTTCTGACATTCTGTCTGCAGAGGATTAAAGAACATACCTAGACTGCAAGCTTCTCTAGGGCTTTTCAGTTTCTATTAAGCTTGATGGTCTTTGTGGCAGATCTTTATCTCCTGAAGAAGTAAAACAAATACTTAATTCTTGGCCACTGACTTCATCTGCTAAGGTTTTAAAGTTTCCTGTCTTGTGGAATCTGTCATAAGGGCTGAGGGTTTTGCCTTCAGGAAGTGTTTTGCCTTCAGGAAGAGAAATATTAATGTTACATGGAGGCTTGTCTTTCAAGCACTATCAATTTTTGACAGAAAACGAACTTAAAATTGGCCACTGTTAATATTAAGTGTTGAGCAGTGGGAAGCAAGGAGGCATTAGAGTGTTGGCTTCAGCTGTAGCAGAGCAAATTGGGGCTGTCTGCATCCATCCTCACAACAGTCTCTGGTTTGTTGTCATAAGACCTCAGTCAGGGTATGTATGTCAGAGTTGAAGGGGTAAGTAAGGCTGACAGGGTAACAGATAAAGCCTGGAATTAATCTGTAGGTCAGTTATGTTTCTGTATTTCACTGAAAACTGAATGAATGAAAAGAATCTGGAATTTTGCTGGAAAAGGTAAAGATATAGTCTGGTAAACTTGACATATCAGACAAGAAAAGAAAAAAGCAAATTTGGTAACTTTTGGGCTTGATACCTGTATGCAACCTACCTGTCATCTTCCAATTCCTTTTGAAAGAAAAAGCAGTAGAGCATCTGATGCTTAAGAGCTGGTGTTTTTTATAAGTGCTCATCACCATGTTTTTACACATCTATGGAAGGGATAGATGATATTAGTGGGTCATTAATGGGTCAGATGTTACAGAAACCTGTAAGTGCAACTTCAAAAATCTTCGTCATTAATATTACAGTGTGAAGAGCCTCTGAACTGAGCCAGGGCCTTGTGTAAATACAATAGACTTTCGTTATCCTTGCTTTAAAAAAAGGAAGAAATTGTCTTTATCATCTTGAAGACACAGCTAGTATTTATTTGATATGCTGGATGAAGTGTTTTTTCACCTCTAGCTATATGGACCTGGATAATGCTATGGACATTAATTATATCTATTAATAGATAATATCTATAATATCTATTAATATTAATGGACTTATATAGTCTTGGACATGATTTGTTTTCCTGCTTACTGGAGGTGTGACTGGTTAAAATAAGAGTCCGCTGGCAGGAAATGGTCCATTTGGCAGGGGATTTAACAGATAGAACTTGAAGCAAACCCACTGTAATCACAAAAAACTGTGTTGGTCCAATATTTGCATCTTGTCTATTAGAGTAGCAAGCAGAGTTGTTCTAGTTAGCAGTCTCAAATCAAGACTAAAGATTTTAAAAAAGGTTTAGGGGAAAACTTCTCGAATGGTCTTAGTTACCTTTGCTTGTGTTTCATTCATTTCTTGGGCTGCCTGATTGGCAAAAAAAAAGGCAAAAAAATAAAAGCATTTGTCTGAAAACAGAACTTTTAAGACCAGTATCTACAACTTAATGCATTTGGATGCTTCTCTTCCCATGTCCTCTCATCAGATATGCATTCACAGTTTTCTCAGGCTTTAGGGACATTGGTATGTTATGGTAGCCTTACACTGGAAAAATTGCCCATAAGTGTGCTTATTATCCAGTGGTGTGCCTAGCCAAGGGAAAGAGTTACGGCTGTCAGCAGAGTGAGCAAGAACCTTTGCTGGTAGCGTTACAACCACTGTGAACAGCTTGTACTGTAAGCTCCATGTAGAGAAAGTAGATGACTTTCCATTATCTTGTAAAGATAACCCTTTCCAGAAAGACTTTTGACAGAGCTGAAGATTCAGGAAGCAAATTCTTGTCCATTGCACACTGTATATAACTCAGCATTGAAATCAAGTAGGAATTGGTCTACATGTCTGTACTCTGGTGATTTGTTACTTCTAGGTCCTTTAGAACACTAATGTAATATCTGATCCATTAAAGCTGGGGGAATGGTTCATTTCTTCAGGTGCCCTGAAATAGGTTTGTTCAATCTCTTTCTAATGATAAGTTAAATGACTGTGTTAGTGTCTCATAAGTGCACTTGAAAGAAGTTTGATGCTGAATCTCATACAGTTCATTGTTAAGATACATTTCAAGGAAGATAAGCAGTCTCCATTTAATCTAAAGTCAACATAATTGTAAGGAAGATTAATGCTCCAGACTTCCAAATGACTTTTAGCTCATTTATGCTGCTAAGTAGTAATAAAGTGTTAGCATGCTTTCAATTGATGAAGAGCAGTTGGATTTCACTTGAAACTAGAGAAATTAATAGCACAACAGTACTTTCATAAATAAATTAAAATAGCTAAAGAATTATGGTTGCCAGAGCTTTCAAGTTTGGAAATACTTCTTATGCCTCACATTTTTTTTCACACACTTAGCTAAGGGAGGGTGTACTAGAGAAATAATGCATTTTAAGTAACACTGAATTCAAACTGTTTTGCTATTAAGTATGTCCTTATCAATTTTTTTTCCAGATTAAAATGGCTTGTTTTCCTAAAAACTTTGTTGTCCTAAGGATAATTCTTTGCTTTTTTCTCCTCAGAACATTTTCTGACTAGGTGGGTGGGGGTGTCCAGTCATTTGCTAAGTTATTTCATAATGACAGTTAGAAAAACTACAGTTTAATGAAAAATGGGTAAATATTATTAACACCAGAGTACTCTTGGTCTGCATATATACAGAAATCATAATAGTGACATGCCTATGATACTTTCCTAGCAGGTATTTTGATCCCTTCTATGGTTAGATTTCTTTTTCCCCTGAAGTCTAGCTGCAAAATACAAAATAGCTGTGTTGAAAGTATTGTTAAGGAGCTTGGCAAAACTTGGCTTAGGTGTGCAGGAGAGTCTTTTTGGAGTTCATTTTGACATTGTGCATCCAACCACTTGTGACTGGCTTGGCTCACAGCTTCCTGACTGTTTTCCTTAAGGGAATCAATTAAGCTCATTCCATGGCAACAATACACAAAACGGTCTTGCAGTATTAAATTTCCATGTGATCTTGTAAAGGGTTGCTGTTACTTGTTTGAATGTGTTAATTTTTGGACAGAAGGAATTGTCCAGAAGGAGTTGTTCCATCAGCATCCCAAACAGCAAAGATCAAAAAACAAAACATTGCATGTGAAGTCACCTTCCCATGTGAAACTATTTTGTAAAACCAAGTGCCTATGGTAGCTGGGAATGGCAGTGTCTCGTAAGTCATGAAGTGGGTGTGCATGTGTGAGGGCTGTATTTGCATGTCTCACTCTTAAAAATGCTGATGAACCCAGGCATCTTCAGAAGTGTAGGGAGGGACTTAGATACTTTTTTTAAAAATAAAAAAAAAATTTAAAAGTTTCTGGATCAAGGGTTTTCTATTCTCACGTTGGTAGCGCTTGTGTCTTGATTTCACTGATGGGACATTGCTCCAACTTTTATTGTCTTGACTTTTAAACCT
Source organism: Aphelocoma coerulescens (assembly GCF_041296385.1). NCBI lineage: Eukaryota > Metazoa > Chordata > Aves > Passeriformes > Corvidae > Aphelocoma > Aphelocoma coerulescens. The sequence continues at coordinate 61,434,561 of NC_091015.1, read as the reverse complement.
ATAATTCAGAGTTCTTTAAGTGTAGTATTAAAATTCTAGGTGGCTTACATTTTAGTGCCTACCTCAGTTTTAATTAAGTTACACTAATAAACAAATTGTAGCAGATGCCTTCCAAGTAGACGTACAGCAAACAGGGCTTTATAAGGCCCCTCCACCCTCAACGTGCACTGGTTTTTCAGGTGGGTCTATTAAACGTAAAGTGTGATCCCACGTTTTGGGTATAAATCCGATTTCACAGAATTAAATAACAGAAGTATTTTTTCCTTACATGAAGTGGCAGAGCTCTACCAGCAAAATCCCAGGGCTATTGCTCTAAAACATATTGTGTTAGTAATTTTGGTGGTAGATCTTATCACTGTATGTGCATTATAATTCACTGCTACAAGGAATTAAATCACTCTTCAAGTAACATATTATGGCATTCTTAAAGCAAGAAAGTTTACTTTATGGGTTGCAGTAGATGTTTTTCTGTTCCTGTCTGGAAGATCTGGTTGATGTTGCTTTTTCAAGGAACTTGGTTTAGGATATTAGAATACACTAACCAATGTTCATTTTAAAAATGTCATTAATATCGTAATCCTGTTCAAAGCTGAAATATTACTATTTCCATGAATTAAATAAAAATGGACTGAAGGAAGATGCAATAGTGTCAAGCGTATGAAATTTTTCAAAAGGAATTTAAGGATTACTATTCCTTTGAAAAACTCATTCTTGAGCTCTATCATCTTTGATACAGAATGAAGAAAAATAATTATTTAAGAGAGGGGTTTTTTTGAAAGAAAATCTTAGTTTAATAAATCAAATTGTACTGCTGTACCAGTCAGCCAGCATATAGAACAGAAGTGTAAAACTCTTTAGGAAAGGTTAAGATTTAACCTTTTCTTTTTTTTTTTTTTTTTGGTAAGACAGTCTGCAGGGAAAATTTAAAATAATAGCAGTGAAAATACTTTGAGGGCAAAAAAGGTTTTTTTTAATCCATGAGGCTTTTGAAAGTACAAGGACTGTAGCAGCAAAGTTAGTGTAGGCAAAATGAAAATTTGAGTATATTTAAGTGTTCTTTTTCTGGGGGTACATGGTTGAAATGCACCATTTGAACTCTCATTTGCTGTTATATTCATGTTGAATGTGCCTGGCTGTCTTCAGGATAGCCTAGGCAATGCAATTCATTGGAAAAAAGCAAGCAAAGGCAGAGTAGATGGGTATGCATCAATAAGGATTAATGCTTGTGCAAAGTCATTTTTGCATGTCAGTTTGGTGTAACTGGAGAGGATGCTGTCCTCGAGGGTTTCACCACCTTTTCCTGAGGGGTGATTATAGAATTTCATGCAGAACAAAGGGTGTATGTGCTGATTTCATAGTAGTAGTTCAACAATCCATATGCAAAGCGGCCCCATTCTAACATTCTTATGCCCATTCTTGTTTTAAGATGGAGCTTCTGTTCAGTTTATTTTACTTTTGATGCTACTGGGTTGTATTGTAAAACAATTTTACTTCTCTAGAGCCATTGCTATACAGAGCTGGTACTGCATGTGGCTTCAGAGTACTTTAAAAGCATTCATTCATATCTAGTTATTTTTATATTTTTTGTTACTCTGTTATTTGTTTAAACATATATAAACAAAAGGGGAAGCAAGCTGAGAGCTAAAATTTTCAGAGCTATTTTTAGGTGAAAGAAGTTTAGAAACCTGTAATGCATCCCTGTATATCAGAGACTTCATAAACAATTCAATTGCAGACTTTACATTGATTCTTTTGAGTATGTGCAGCGTTTTGAGGAGGATGGGAGGTGGGGCTGCTTTGTTCTATGTTTACAAAGACTTGCCTTGGCCAGATTTCCATGTAGTTTCGTAAGAATGGCAAAAGGCACATCTTCTATGAAAACAATGTCCTCAAACAAATGTGGCATTCATCTGAAAGCAAAGTCAGTAGTGTTTCAAAAGTAGTCCCCAAAATTTCTGTACTATTCATATTCTCTAACCTAAATTACTAAAATCTTTGCTTCTCTCCAAAGCTGCCACACTGCAGAAAACACTTCCAAGGCTGTAAAAGCTTCCAAATGTCTAATAACTGAAAATATCATTATTGATTTATACCTCCTGCTGATCTTGCCTATACAAAAAAAAAGTGCGAGTAGGGCCAAATGGGTGCTATAATTTAGTCTTTGAACTAACAATATTCCTACTGTTCCACAGTGCTGCTGGAGGTGAAATCTTTGACCAGTGTGTGGCTGAAAGAGAGGAGGCCTTCAAAGAAAAAGATGTTAAACGACTTATGAAGCAGATATTAGAAGGAGTTTCATTCTTGCACAGAAACAATGTTGTTCATCTTGACTTAAAGGTAAGATTGGTGCTGTATTTTTCTTACTGATTTCTGATCTGTTGACTTTCTTGCTGGTAATATGTCACAATAATGCCAATTTGTAATTAACACAATTTTACCTAATTACACCTTGAATGATAAAATTAAACTTTTGGGATTGAGTAACCACCAGGTCTGCAAGCCTTTTGGGGGGTTTCTATGATTATGTTAAAGAGAAACTTCATTTGATTAAGTGAAATGTAATGAATTAAAAAGTTAATTCGCCTCGCACCTTAAATTGCAAATGAGTGCTTTGGGTAAGACCTGACTCATTTCTACATTTCAGTAAAAATTTCTGGGTATTATATGGCCATTGAAAACCAGGTTTGTTTTTTGTATTGACTTGAGTTTTAACGAAGAAGAAGGGTGGTAGTGACACTGGTGGAATAAAGTATAATGTTCCAGAATGAAATGTTCAAACAGGACTGGTAAATTAATGTGTTAAGTACATTTATAGCATTTTCTTTCTTTTTTTTTCCCAGTTACTGTAAAACCTAATTTAAATCTCTGTCATTTGCTGCCAAACAGTTGGCTAACACCCTATTGGTATATAAATTATCATGATTTACCGAAATAAGTATTTTTTCTAATTGAAAAATAGTTTTGACCTAAATCAAGGAAAAAGTACAGTTGCCATCACATGAAATCTTATGGCTAAGAAGGGAGTTGTAACAGGGATCCAGAAAACTATCTTCTATTGGCAGCAAGCTCGTTAATTTTCTTTAGCTTCCACCCATGTACTCACATGGAAGATGCAACTGTATCTCATGATGAGGTTGAACTAGTTTACTACTAAGTAAGGCGGTATGAAAAGTAACTTGCATTACATTTTTTAAAATTCTTTTTACACTTCCTATTCTCATATTTACTAAGTATATTGTAAGCTGCTGCATGTTTGTTCTGTTGCTGAGATCCTTACTTACACTTAGTTGTATTTTGGCACTATTACAAACCTACCAGTAGATTCCAGTATCAGGCTGTATGTATTTATATATAACTTAGCACGTCATTAACCATTCATCAGCTAAAGTAGATGAGCCATATTTGCACACAAATATGTCACCTAACTGGTTTTCGAAACATTTATTCAAATTATATGTGGAATTCTTTGATTGAGTCATACACACAGAATATTAATAATTGGACTAAAATAATTAATGAAAAATTTTGGCAAGTGATGTGAGAATAAGTGTTCAGAAAGACTAAAAATGAGCAGTTAGAATTCCTCAAAGTTCCAGGATGCTTAAGCAAGATACTCAGTGTCTCTGCAATGGTTGGCCATTGAATTTCCTTGAAACAAAGTGTGTAAAATTAAAATGTCCTTTGTGGACAGTATATATTTGTACATGTTTGTAGTTAAAGTTGTGGTGTTCCTTAGCACCATCAGCTGGATATCCATAACTGGCAATGTGCTGTGTTTTATATGACTTCAGTATTTATTTGCAAAAATAGACTTGGGATGTTGATTACAGCTTTTGTACAGAAAATAAATTCATAAAAAACTTACTTAAAAAAATTCCAACTGGTCAGAAAACTTATGCTATAACATGGAGCATGTGCAGTTCTCACTGAAAAATCCAGCATTGTTTTGCTGCCGTACGAAAGTTCATTAGTAGAGCAAATTGTCTAGTGATTAGGTTAATTAACATGTTTATACATTAATGCAGTGTGCAATGTGTGTTTAAAAGTGGATCTTAAATGGAGTCCTACTTGCAGTGTGATGACTTTCATGATATATAAAACTATCAGTCTTTTGCAAAATAAGGTTTATGGAAGTCTTCAGAGTATCGGCAAATAAAATGATGGAAATGGTAGAATTAAAAACCATGACTTGCAAAGATTAATTGATCCACATGCCTTGCAAGACTTTAAAAAAAGGCCCATTTTTGACAGAACTCAAAAAGTTGGATGCTCACTTTGGCCACATATTTACTAACCCGCTGTCCTCATCTTCTGTTTTATCATGTCTCTTGCTGCTTTACCTTGTGGCTTAAAGCAGTGGGGAATTCACTAAGTACTTTGTGATGGCATCTGGAAGACTTCTGGATGTTTACTGTATGTTATGCAAGGTGTTTGCCAATAGGAAAGTTTACAAATTCTTGCTAAAATGTGGGGGGTTTCATGCTATTAGTTGCACCTTTGTGTCTCTGAAGATTTCCATTTCATTTGTCTGTTACAAATTCCTTTGGAAAGGTCTATCCGATTTTCCATATGTTGCACCTTCAAAAAAGTTAAATTCTACACGCAGAAGAATTTAAACCCAAGTGGTTGTCAGTATGTAATTGTCAGTCTAATATTTATATTATAAATTTTACAAACCAGTTTTGTGACACTGACAGCTACCTTGCTCTAGCTTCTCTTTGCTCTCTGATATGAGATTTTTCGTGAGACTAAACACTGCAGAAGGAAATGGGGTATTTTGATGTGGCTTAGCAAGGTTGTCACCTGATCATTTCTTTCCAAAAGCATGGTTCTACTGAAAGACGGTTGAAATATGTAGTGTTTTTAATAGCAAAATACAATTATATAGTCCAGTTTTGACTTGGATAAAGAGCAAATATAATGCTACCTAGTGCAAATTAATTATCACTTGACAGTATTGTGTTGATGCTATTTAATTTGTAGGGTGTGCATAGATTGTAGTCAGGAGTCTTTCATCTCTTCTTAATGGTGCTTAAAAGCTTCAGAGTAAGGGGAGTCTCCTTTCTCTGTGTTCTCATTTGCTGTTTGACTTAATCTTGACTTACTTTGTTTGGTAAAAGCTTAAAGTAGTTGGGAATGGGAAAGAATTTAAGAAGTTGTGGGGGGCTGAGGAAGAAGATACTTTTTTAGAATCAGCCTAGTTTAGTATCTTTACACATAATGCAACTGGGGTATCTCAGCTAGTCTATTTTTCCTGTTTCTGACCATTATTTCTTGGATAATTCCTGTCTTTTCTTCTAGGGATCTGAGGGGTTTTGAGTATTATATAATTAGATAATCTGCAACATTAATGAAGTTAGGTAAGGTGAGGCATCGATTAGTTTAAAAATGCGACCTTTATTATGTGTCCTTAGTTCTTAAGGTATCTTCTTGAAACCAACTAAAGATACAAGAAATAAGAGGATTTAAACGGAACCTTTAAGCCTTGCTGCAGTAGAGGGGAAGGTTTTCAAACGTTGCCATTTGATGGTTTCCATCAACAATTTCAATAGTGCTTGCGGGTAAAAGCGAAAGGCCGTTTGTAGAATAGCCACCAGGAGAGCCTCCGGCCAGCGTCTCTCCTGCCTTTGTGGGCTGACAGGCATTAGGCAAACCTAGATGTATTCCAGCAGAGTGAAACCAAAAGAGAAACAGTATTACAGATGTGAGGAAATTATCTTACTTTTCTGATAGTTTGAGAGTAATGGTGTCAAGCTGAAAACTACGGTGAGTTTGAAGCTATGGCTTCTTTTAAGTTTCATGCTGTTTTTTAGGCTGGCACTTCCCATGAATCCCATAATGATTCCTTAAAATAAGAAAATTACTCAATTCATGTTAAGACTCAATTCATATTGTAGACAGGGATTTTTCTGCATAGGTGTGTTTTGCATAATAAGATTTTTTTTTAAAAAAAGACAATAAAAACTACTTGTGGCAACTGTTTTATCTACAAAAATATTAAAATACAGGGCTGAAGTGTTTCACAAAACTTTTCCATTAAAAACTTTTCCTCGTTTAAATATAGAGAACAAATATTTTTCTCATGCTTTTAATTTGACTCTTCACAACATAACTACATTTCTCACTGGGAAGAACATCTGAGAGGCTAATGAATGAGGCACAGTCAGCTTTTTTGGATGTTTGCTTTTCTAATACAAATAGAGAATAACAAATCTGAACTATAAAGAATGTGGTAATGTGCAGCTCCAAAAGCCTTTGTACAACCACCAGATCCCAGTTTGTAAAGAAAATTTAGAAAGAGCTATTCTTAATATGTAGGTTTACAAACAGAAAATAGATTGACAACATCATGGAGTTATTATCAAATAGCACAGTTTAATTCTGCAGGAATCAAAAAACTTTACTATATTCAGCTCTTGCAGTGAGGAGAACTGGCCCAAGTTTTTTTAAATGTTCTTGCCCAGGTTTATTCCTGTGTTCAAAAGCAAGGCTGTTCATGTGAGAGCATGTCTTCATGAGTTACTCTGGGGATGGAGGACATAGCAGCTCTGTGACTAGAGAAGTATAAATGTTGGTGTTACTCCAGCTGGATTATCAGTCAGTGGTTGCTTTGCTGTTCTTAGTCTTTTGTCCTCCTCCCTTTTCGACCACCCTGAAAAGTGTGGTTGATGATCCAGGTTCCCAATAAAGACTTCTGCACTTTCATGGAACTTGGGCTCACTAGAAGCATGAATGCAGTGTCAATTGTCAGCACTACCGTTTGGAGAAGTTAATGATAATGATAAAACCCAGTGTGATTACTGGCCTGGGGGTAGGAACAGTCAAACCTTTTTTTTCTTTTTTTTTTTGGGAACTTTATGCTTCAGTTGCAAAAAATCTAAGACCTGTTGTCTAAAGTTAGTTTTTAGATTTTTATTTTTAAATTGAACTAGCATTTAAAATAGTAAGGAACTTCTTAATGACCACAAAGGTGCTTTGAAGGAAGACAGCCACGATCTAGTGACATCAGCGCAAACAAGTTTATCCGAAGGTGATGCTCTTAAAAACCTGTTTTTCAGGCTGCTATGTTTTTTTTCAACTGTTCTTCAGTTAGTGTTCTGTAATACAGTTGTTTGTACTTTGAACAGGATTCAGGTTGGTTGCAACAGACATTTAAACAGGTGCAGTCAAAATAGTTTTGTGTGTTCAGGGTTTTTTAAACGATTGGGTGTTTTTGGAAACCCTTCAATGGGAGGTACTTTACACCATCTATTTGAAGAATCAAGGAGGGAAGAGGTGTTAAAGAGGTGATAAAAAGGATTAGAGGTACAAGTGTGGAGGTACTTACATGCTATTTTTAAATGACAGATATTGGCATGTATTTCCAATGTGTTCTAAGCTAACTAACAAAGGTTTGATTCTCAGTTCTAAATTGAAAATCCTGCCACACCTTTTAGCCTACGTGTCTTTTCAAAATCACCTTGGGGGAAATACATAAATGATCCAGGATATCATACTTGTTATGGGAGGCACTATTGCTGCTTGTGGTCTAAAATAATTATGCAATATGATGTCATAGACGCTAGTTTTGGGTGATCCCAAAAGTCTCCTCCTCTTGTTTTTCAGCCCCAAAATATTCTGCTAACCAGTAAGTCTCCTCTGGGAGACATTAAGATAGTAGATTTTGGCCTTTCCAGAATAATGAAGAGCAGTGAGGAACTAAGAGAAATCATGGGAACTCCAGAATACGTAGGTAAGTTGTTACTATAGGAGTGATGAATAGTCCAGGCTTCTGGGGAGCCAAAAGAGAACTTGGAGCATGCCAACCTGGCTGTGTAGTCACTGTGTTGCAAGATCAAGTTATTACTTGGACGTGGCACTGCAGTCAAAGGTGGAACTGGCAAGTCTTGCCAGTCTAATGAACTATGATTGTGTGCTTTTGTTGAAAATGAAGACACACTTTAGATGATTCTTACCAGCAGTGATAATATGTATTGTTCTGATTAAAAGTTTAAATTCACATATTCAGTCTCTGAATACAATATTTTAGCCAGCATAGGTTTTCTATTTTTTTTTTTTTTTAAAGCCCAAACCACTCCAGGCCTCGAAAATATCTTTAAGTTGTGTGGTATATCTTCATAGTTATGGGTTACAGTGCTGGAATATGCAATGTTCGATATTTCTGTTTTGTATGCAAGACACTTGCTTATGGATTCCTTAACTGGGAAGGAGACTGGCCTGGCTTCTGAAGATGACAATAAAAGGAAAATACTTCTTTATACTTAAAAACAGCGAATGATAGAAACCACTTAAATAACCTGAATAGAAATATCTTGATTTCAAAAGACTGTCATGCTTCAAATGGCTTATCTTAAATTTTACCACGTGACCATTATTGCATTTTTTAACTATAATGTAATGTCTGTATATGACAAAACCCATTTTTTTCCCCCCTGAATAGCTCCTGAAATTCTGAGTTATGACCCAATCAGTACAGCAACTGACATGTGGTAAGTTGAACAGATTAATGGTCATCATAACTGTACTGAAAAGGGTTGTTCTTTGGGTTTTTTTTTTGTTTGTTTGCTTTTAAGAAAAAAAAGGCAAACTAAAAAACTGCTTTTCTGGTTTTTACTTTTTAATTTAGGAGCATTGGAGTACTGGCATATGTTATGCTAACAGGGATATCGCCTTTCTTGGGGGATGATAAACAAGAAACATTCTTAAATATATCTCAGATGAACGTAAGTTACTCTGGAGAGGACTTTGACCTTGTATCAGAGTCTGCTGTGGATTTCATCAAAACTCTGCTGGTTAAGAAACCTGAGTAAGTAAAATGCACAATTGTATATGCTAATATGTCAGCCTGACTTAATTTTAAATGTAGCAAGTGCTAGTGTTTTCATTTTTAAAGTATGAGGGGACTTTGATTTCACTGTGCTTTTGCTTTTTATGTATATGAAAACAGAATTCCTCCATTTCCATCCAAGCATGTATAGTCCAAACGATGTCCAGATGTTAGTAATTAAAACTCAAATTACTTTCAGAAAACTGTGCGTGAACTGTAGCTTGTAGCAGTGAACAGTACACTCATTCTTCTTGCAGGTACTTTGCTGAAGTCTTTTAAAAGAACTCAGCTTTGAGTCCTTAATTTTGGATGGGTTGGTAGAGAACCTTGCCTTTTTGGTTCATTGGTACACTTTTCTCAATGGGCAGCGAAATGGAAATTCCAGGTTCCCAAATAGAACAGGTGTTTTCTGTGGAACTTCATGGGACATGTCAGCTATTGAAATGGCTTACTGCTTGTCTGTGGGAATACTTGAAGAATGTAAAGGTTGGATAATTTTTCTATATATAAGAAGAAAATCTGTATAAACTTTGAAAGTTGGTTGGCAGCATGAAAAAATATAAACTCATATTTGGGGATCTATTAATTTCCCTTATTTTAAATGCTAGAAGTTCATCTACTTGAACTGCTGTGGTCTTTTTTGGTAAAAGATAGCTGTCAGTGGTTTTTTTTTATTTCCAATTCTATCTGTCTTTAATACATTCATATCCTTGAAGTATTTTGTGGGGATCTCTTCTGCAGGGTACTGGATTTTGTATTCATTTGGACATTTATTTTAATGCTTTCCTTCATCTGCAGGGACCGGGCAACTGCTGAAGAATGTCTTCAACATCCATGGTTAGAACAAAGTGATAATCCCACTTGCAGGGCCTGGAATAAGAATACAGAAGGGGAGACCAGTGATGCCATCCAGAAAGATGCGGATTCTGCCTCTGAAAAATCAGTAGATGCTGAGAAAACTGGAGAGGAAGAATCAATAGTGACAGAAGAACTAATTGTAGTGGCTTCATATACACTGGGACAATGTAGGCAGTCAGAAAAAGAAAAAGTAACTGAGCAGAAAGCCATTTCCAAACGATTTAAATTTGAGGAACCATTACTGCAGGAAATACCAGGAGAATTCATTTACTGAACTGTGTGGAGCTTCATAGCTATAACTGGAAGGCAGTTTTTTCTACTAAACAAAAGTATTCTAGCCAAGTGAATTTCTGATACGCAATATATGTTCTAGATAAAAGAAAGTGTTTATAAATGGCATACAACAAAAAATGTGCCAAGCTTATTTTCATGGAACAGATAAACAAGATTTCAAGTGGCTGACAGGAATTTAACAAAGATGATAAACTTATTTTTGTTTTTAATTTTTATTTCTGGGTTTTTGTTGTTGTTGTTGTTGTTATTGATTGGTAACAGAGTTTTTGTTAATTATTCTGGTGTTCTTGAGAAGTCAACACTGGAAGTGTTTCAGTGACAGATGTCAATAGGAGTATTTTAGGATATGTTTTGGCATTTAATGCAAATATATAATGCTGGGTTTTCCTCAAACGCCTCCTGACTTCAGTGGAACTATCTGCTGATCTAAAACTTGTATGAGAGGAGAATTTGATCACCTGGTTTGACATACAGATTACAAAATCATCCTCTGTGTGTTTCTTTGTTTACATCAGGTCAAAGACCCAGACTCCTCTGGGTGTAGCTGCACAGTGAGATGAGCTTCTCTAGACAGAGATGCGTGTCTCACTGGTAAAGAAATCTGTATTGGAGATACGTCTGATTTGGGAGCACAGTAAAATACTGTTCCTGAGGGTGATGTATTTGCTTATTTCAGTCACTTGCGAGCCAGCAGAGAAGTTCCCTTCCCCTCCTAATGTTGGGTGACATGTGCCAATAGAATCCAGCTCAGTGTGGCTGCACAGCACTGATGAGAGGAAAAATGACAGTCTGATGTAGCTCCTCTGAAGTTATTGAAGTTCTCTCCACTGACTCTACCATGTTAGGTTAGACAGTTTGTCCAGCTAATCAGCCTTTGATTCCACCTCCTCCAGAACCAGCTGGGGCTTTACTGGGATCATGAGGTCATTTCTGCCCTCTTTCTCTTCCTCTAACTGCTGCTTTAAGGAAGAAAGGAGCATCCTTAGGCTAAATTGCATTACCTTGTTCAATATAGCTGTTAGATGAGGAGGAAGATACTGCTTCTTCTGAAACAACGAAGCACAGCTCATGCCTCCTGCTTCCTGATCACTCTCCCTTAGCCACTTGGAAAAACAGGATGTTATGTGGCCAGGCAGAGTGGGTTTAGGGAGCAGTATGGATGGGTCATAGTTCTCAATGGACGCAGTCCCTCAGAGGACAAAGCTGGCACCAACTGGGCATCAAAACTGAGTGGTTTTTGCAATGTACAGATTTGAGTATCTTGGAGTGAGACCTAGTTTTCTAAGAAGTCTTTCATATTGATGCTGTCCCAAAGTTTAATTTTTGTGTAATTGAAGTTTAGTACTATTATATTGCGTACTGTTAACTATTCAACTATTTATTTGGTTTCCTTATGCTGTTCCTTTATAATAAACTGACAAAAGTTTTCTTGCTATAAAACATTGACTAGAAATTCTTAAGCTAGTTTTTCCCTTTTTTTCCATGTTGGTACACACTTTCCCAGTTTCAGATGTATCAAATGTTCTTACTCCATTTAGTGAGCAGGAGTTCAGGGCTCTGTGCTTATGTTACAGTTCCTCCTTCACATGAAAGTTAAATGGCTTATTAATAAGACCAGCAGTACTGGGGTGATCTGATCAGCATGGCTGGAAAGGCGAGGGAAAAGCGCTAGTACAGAAGAAAGCTGAACCAAAAGCTGTGGGCCAATGAGTGTTTTTCAAGAAGGCTGTTACACATAAGTAACATTGGCTTCATTGCCAGAGGTTGGGTTGCCTTTATTCCAGCCACATCAAGGAAATTGCAGCTAAATTAAACTGTTCTATCAGGCTTCTTCCCCTATGGAATTACATATTGAGTATTCATGTAGGTAGGGCAGCTTCTTGGTCCTCGAAGATGTTCATATAAGAAAACAGCCTGTAGTGTTCAGAATCGAGTTTGGATGTATTTTATATTGTAATGCAGAGATGCCTTTCATGCTCTGGAGAAAGGAGTCGCTTGCTGGACAGCTCTGGCTGCCTCTCAGCAGGAGAATCTTTGAGCCAACAGCATATCTGTGTTATCTGGGTGTTTCTGGACACAGACAGGAGCTGACCCTACCTACAATGCGGATCTGTTTCAGCCTTGTTAGGCAGGACAGTACCTCCACAGGCATCTTTCTTTTACTCCCCAGTCATTTGCCCAAGACAATTTGCTTGGGTGAGGGGACATTGATTCATTACATTCTTCTGTGCGAGATTACAATTTCTCCCATCTTCGATCACTGCCATTTTGACTTTTTTCCCCTACATCCATACTTTCTTAAGTTGAGCAGAGCAGTGAGGTTGAAGCATGTTCACATCCTACCCTTACAAATCAATGTTGCCAGTGTTGCACACATAAATGTTTAACAACTCCTGGTTGCCCACAGCTAACAATTTGAGGGATGTATACCCACTTCACTTCCTCTTTGTAACCACAGATCATGTCTCAGATTGAGACTGGTACTAATGGAAAAGAGTAGGTGCTGAGCAGTATACATTTTGTCCTATATGTATTAATGTAGGTCAGTGAAGCTTAACATGTATACATGAAATACATACTTATTACAAGGCCAGCTTCTCTTGAATTGGCTGCTTTGAGATTTCCAGTGGGCTGCATTTCTGTTTAACTCTTTGTGCCTTAAGTGATTTTATACAGTGTTTTTAACATCATTAAGAATTTGTATAAAGTTGTGAAAGTTTAATAGTTTAAGTTGTAAACAAGGCATCTTAGATTCACACTATAGCAGGGAAAATTTTCCATAACGTTTAACTGCACGACTATCAGCCGGACCCACATGCTTGAGGCTGTTTCTCTTCCACTGTGAGTGTGGGTAAAGCTGCAAATGAGGTGTTTTTACCCTGAGCTGTAGGAAGGGGCTGTTGCAGTTCTTGAGGAGCTCAGTTACAAGTGAAGTGACATATCAGTAAGACTGGGAACAAACCACGAGCTGTGAGGAACAGCTGGTTTTCTGCAGCTCCATGAGTACCGGGGACCATGTGTACGTATGTACACAGGTCATCTGGAGCAAGCTGCTATGTTGGTGGGGAAGGGGCTGCTTGTGGAGAAAGGATCAGCTCCTTGGACCTTGTGGGCAATGCTCTCCCAGTCCCCACTCTCCAGACTGTGCATGTGCTGGCTGCCTTTGTAGCACAGGGAACGTGGCTGCTGTTTGCTCAGATGCAGGATGCTGAAGGAATGGAAGGGCAGATGTTCCTAGAGAGTTGTTATCTGTGGTTTTGATGGAAGAGCCATGAACTGTATCAATAGGAGGAGTAGGTCCAGGCCTAGGCCTCCTTTCAGTTGTTGGAATAAATAGCAAAGTCCTAATGAAAAGCACAGCCTTGTCTCCTCTTGTTGCTATATTCACCTCTTTAAGATTTTAGATTTTATAGATTTTATAGTTGCTAAATTAAATATTCTACATAATAATATTTTTCTTTTTGTCCAAAGTGGAATTTGCATTGTGATTTGTCTAATTTGTCGCATTTTCGTGTGCAGATCCCTAAATACAAAAGGGTGAATTCTAGTTTGTGATCTACCCCATGAATCTTGAGAGCTGTTGGGTCACAAATGCAAATAAAAGCTCACTGCCCGTTCACTGGTGGCGCTCTCAAGGGATGAGGAGGGAGGTGGGCCTTGCACCACATTACTCCATGGCTTAAGATCTCTCTTGAATATTTCAGGTGTTGTTCCTGGAAGACAGTTCAACGTTTTAAAGAAATAGTGCCAGTTCATTGTATTTCTGATAAGGTGTTTACTCTTTCAGGAACTTTACAATAAATGAAATTTTGTTTTGTGAACAGCTGATGGGCCTTTTGTTCTTTGTGCTTTGTGAAACACCCCTTAGCAGGATTACTGATATTTTAGTTTTCTGAATGACACATTTGTTCAATTTATACAGCTAATATAAAATGCATCAATAGTCTTTTCCACACTAAAGCAATATGCTTCCACTGTAGAGTTCTTCATGGTACAGATGTTGAATTAAGCTGTCATTTGGATTAATAAATACAGTCAGGAAAAAAATAAGTACAGATGAGTGTGATAAAAATCTCTCCTAATTAAGAAAAGGTTAGGATTCATCAAAGTGAAGCAGAGCATTAGGACAAGAGTTGTTACTGCAAAATTAGGAGAGGAAAGGGAACTACTTGAAGGGATTATCTTTTTTTCCTTGAAACACAGAGAACTTAATTACACTGAATCTTTGCTTGCTTGTACAAGTAGAATCACAGCTGAGCTGGTGATGCATTGAAATCAGTGTATCCCATCTCTTCAATTAATTTGCAATGCCAGCATACAGACTGAATTACACAGGTGTTTTTTAACTAATCCTCACAGGGAAATCTCCTGAGCTGCCAGGATATCACTTACCATCTGCCACTTTCCAGTAGCACCTTGTGAGATCCAGCTGGTCTGGCTGCTGGATGGAAGGTATTGTGGGCCTTACCAAGCAAAGAGAGGCAAAGGTTGTCTCTCAGAAGTTATTGAATGAAGGTCCTTTTTCTCCTAAATCTTCTAGGAAAGCAAATTAATAGAAACTGCCTTAGATTGGTCAAGAAATTACATTATTCTAGTGTTTTTGTACAACTAACACTACTTCAAATGAACCAAAGGCGATGGCCAGGTGTGATGTCTTCCAAAGCAACAACAAGGGCAGGCAGGTCTCCATTGTTCCTGGTGTTACAGGACTGCCCGGGCCCTGCTGCAGGAAACTTTGTAGTATATTTTGCAGAAAACTCAGGGAAATTATCTGCCTTTGACAAACAGGAAAGATGGAGGCATGTGGCAGGAAAGAACTGGATGTATCCTCATTTCTAAATGAGAAATCAGTCCAAATGACTTGTGCTCCCCGTGCAATGCAAGACATCTGCCCAAAATAGGAAGTGAACTGTGTGGCCCATAACTTGGACAAAATCTGTCACTCCTTGGAGAAACATACTCAAAAGGGAACATGTCAGCCCACTTAGCCTTTCTGAAGGCAGTGGTTTCAAAACATCTGCTTTTACACAGCCCCTGTGTGCTCATCAGCTCCAACTCAAATAGTTTCAAGTGTTGTAACAGTGCTGAGCAGTATCTGCTGTTCCTCAGCTGTAAATTAAGTCCTTGCCCTGAACAGTCTGCCACCTTGGTAGTTTCCTTGAGGGTGATGACTGCCTGGCAGAAATGATTAAAATCAAACTAGAGAATAAGAAACAAACATGCAATCCAGCAAAGGTCATGAAGATGATGTTTGTGTTAAACACCCCAACAACTGGAAAAAGAACACAAATTTTCAAGCCAATTAAAAAGAAATTATTTAACATACTGAACATGATTAAGATGATTAAAGGATTGCAGCACCTGCTAATGAAGCTGAGAGACCTGGAACTGGAGAAGGCTCAGGGAGGGATCAGTGTGGGACAGAGTAAAGAGCACGAGACAGGTTCTTCTTGACAGTGTCTGGTGTCAGGACAAGAGGCAGTGAGCAGACCCTCAAACACACAGTCTGTTTAAACATAAGAAAAAGCTTTTTTTACTGTGAGAATGGTTGAACACTGGTACAGCTTGTCCAGAGGCTGTGGAGTCTCCATCCTTGGTGATCTTTAAAACCTGACTGGACATGCTTTCAGGCAATCTGTTCAAGCTGGAAATGAAGCAGTTGGACTAGATGATCTCCCAAGGTTCCTCCCAACCTTAACTGTTTTGTGGGATCCAGGGTCTTTCATCAAAAGATTAATATTTTCTCAAAAAAAAAAAAATAGTGTTACAGTGACATGATGAAGTTAAAGAGACCCTAATCTTGCTCCCGTGTTCCTTACAGGAAAAGACTGGAAGAGGGGTGCCCAGGTGCCTTTTTGAAGTTATTTGGGCTTTCAGCAGCTGCTGGTGGTTCTGAAACCTTTGCTCTCCCTGTTTTTCTGGCGTGTTCCAGCTCCCTTGGCTGCTCCTGCTGCACCCGTGTCCTCTGTGAAAGCAGCCGCCTTGGGCTGTGATATATTTAATGGGAGCCACATGGCCAAAGCTGCTTGGCACTGAACACACCAGCCTGATGCTTTTTTCTCCTTTTGAATATGTGCATCCTAAAAGAGCTCAAACACAGAGAGGAAGTGACTTCTGAGGTTCTTCAAGGTCACGAGGTAAGAAATTCTGTGTTTGCTGACTATTAGGTAGTAAAACAAAGGCAGGGAATTGTGATTTTATCTTATCCCCCTCCACTGATTTGCTGGCTTCCAGCTCCACCCATTTCTTTCTTCCTTCTCTGGGTTCTAAGATTTGATTAAGAGAACCGTTGGTATGATATGATGATACTGCCCATTCTCACAGCTCTGGAGAGCCAATGGGTTGGCTGAGGTGACTGGGAGCCCTTAAAGTTAAAGGGGTGCTCAGGGGAGAAAATGAGAGATGGAGCGTCTTTGCAAGCTCTGCTTCCCCCAAGCAAGGTAATAATTATCTCCAGTGTTACTGGTAAGGTTTGTGTGGGGATAACTCCTCCAAGCCTGGAAAAGCCAGGGTTAGAGCCAGGCCAGGCAGTGGTGTTGTGGTGCAGCAGCTTGTGAAGCCAGCATGGGGACATTGTGTGTGCCAGCTCAAGGGACAGGGAGGTGGTGAGCAAGCAATGTGCTGCAGGCTGGGGTGGCTGTGGCCAGCTTTCCTGGACACTTGTCCACCCTGCAGCCACTGCAGGTCCCAGGCTTACTGAGCACACAGAGGTGACAAAAGGCAGATGAATGGCAGTGTGTGCCAGATGCTCCCAGTGCAGACACAGGGAGGGACTGAACAGGCTGGGGTTCCTCTCCACAGCCACAGTATCCTTGCAGATTAGCAACAAATCAAAGCTGCAGCCAGGGAAGTGGTAATTGATGGATGGGAAGTGGTTGATGTGGCTTTTTCCTGTCAGCTGTTTGATTTCCTAGCAAACATCTTCAGTGACCAAAAGCTAGAGTTGATCAAGCTCTGAGGCACCAGGTGGCCAGCAGATCTCCAGATCCCTGAGGTGTTGTTCTTGCTAGTCGTAGTGCAAGGCTAATGTTTCATATCACACGGTTTGCATTTTGTTTTGTGAAACCAGTAAACAGCAATTTCAATCAAAGCTGGGCAATGCTGTCTTTTTTTGATTAATTCTAATCCTCTCCCTGGTGTGCTGGGCTTTCATGGGGGTTGGATCAGGTCTTACAAGTGCTGTTCATCCTGACAGCTCTTTGTGAAGTTCAAACTAATGCCCACATGTATTGTTTCATTCTAAAATTGTTTATCCAAGACGCCTTTGCTGTGGCCCTTTAGCATCTCCTTTCTACTTAGGCATTTGCTTTTCAGGTTTGTTCAAAAGCCACCTTGCCCAGTTTGATGGGTCATTGTTGAACAAGAAAATGCTCACTGTTGTCTAAAAATTCTTTGCTCTAGCTCTCCCTTCTCTATATAATGCTCATGGCTCTTGAAAACTTTGCAGTACCTGTGTCCCTGGTGCATTTCCTGGACCCAAATTTGGAAGAAAAGATGGAGGGGTGAGGGACAGGGAATGGAGTGGCATAAGCTCTGGGCTTTCCCTAGCTGCAGCCTGATTAAGCATCTCTATTACATTGAATTCAAAACACTCTTTAGTCTGGATGTTCTTAAAGGCTCCCATGTTACCTCCTGGTACAGGCAGGACAGTTACTTGTATTTTTTCAGTGCCTCAGACTGTGCCTCAAGCTTTGCAATTGTTCACATGGGCAGTTTGAGGTGGGAGTGGAAATAGTGCAGGTTTGGGGGGGGGGGTTGTTAGTTTGGGGTGTTTTGCTTATTCCTTAACTTGCTTGTTGATGGGCAATTCTCTAACTGATGGCACAATCAAAATGTCTTGTGGCAGTCAGAGCAAACCATGGCAGTGCTTCACCTGTTCTGCACCCTCCTGAGAGTTTTTCTCCCCAAATGTCCTCTCCAGAACTCATCAGGCAGTGCTGGTGGGAAGCAGTGAGTTCTTCTGAGTAACCTTCAGTGTGAGCAGCGAGTCTCTTCCTGGAATTCTGAGTTGTGATGAGTGGCCTCAGCTATCTCATGAGCTTTGTAATGATAACTGTGAGGGTGCAAATCTACCTGGTAAGTGGAGTCAAGGGTGCTGATGCTGAGCTTCACCTTTGCTGCTTCATCCTTCCTGATTTAGACAAGACATTGTTGAGAAATGGGGGGAAACTGAGGCAGCAAGGGAATAGCTTTGAGAAGCTGACTTGTCCTGACTTTGGTCTGCAAAGCTCAGTTTCCTGGAAGTTTGTTTATTTATTTCAAATTCGTAATACCAGCACACACAGGGCAAAACACATGACTTCTCTGCAACAGCAACTCTTTCGCAAGATATTTATTTTAGGCTTCTGTTAAACACATGAATAAACCAGCAAAAGAAAGAAATTACAATTACAGCAATGATGAGGTCAATCTTAGAGAGAAAATTGTCTTGAGAGCACCCGCTTAAGTGAAACTGTCACTTGTGACAACTGTGTACATTCACAGACACAGCAGGATGCAATCGATTAATGGCTCCTTTGGCTCAATGGGAGGCAGAGATGCAGCTGTCTCTGATTTTTTAGCCTTCTTGCACACCAGTGCTTTCCACCAGAGAGTGGTAAATGGGAATATTCTGACCATCCTGCAGTTTCAAGGTGACATCCTGAAGACACCAGCTGACACAAACCAAAGGAGATTTTTAACTTGTAGCAATCACTTTTAACATGGTAAAGTCAGTGTAGAAACAGCTGGCACAGAGAAACAAATAATTCCACACATTCTTTGCTTTTAAAAATTCTCTCAAGTGTTTTAAAACTTGGTTTGTGAGCACCAGCTTCTGAAAGCTGTTCTCCCTAATATCATAGCACAGCCCAGATTTAAAAGGTCTGGTATGCATGTTTCTATTTGTTGCAATTCAAACAAAAACCTGCCAGCTCTTCGTAAGACATTCCTCCCCCGACCCGGTGCCTTTTTTTCCTCTCCATCCTGCGGGTGCATTCCTTGCTCCACTCCTCTCCAGCCTTGGAGCCAGACGGTGTTGCTAAGGAATTATTCTGGCTTGGAAGAGTTTGAACACTGTGTGATCGCTCAATGTGACTGCTGAAACCCTGACAGGGTACGACAGTGGTTACTCAAAGAAGGAAAATTGCATTTGTTGGAGACTGAGGGGGAGTCTTTTCCTTCCTCTAAGCTCTGCTCCAAACCCACTTCTGAGAAACTGCTCATGCTGCTTTTCCAGCTGGAAAGGACTATTATTTTGGGGTACTAAAATAGGATTTTTTCAAAAGCTCCTGGCACTGGCTCAGCTCTGCTTTTGCTGGAGTCAGTGCTGAGTACATACAATTAGGTAATTAGGCTGCCGCACCTCTGCAATGTGTCTGCAGTAGGGCTCTGCTCCCACCTCCAGCCCAGGCCGAGCAAGCGGGCTTGGACATAGAACTGCTTGTTCCCCACGCTGTGACCTGGGGGCTCAGCCCTTCCCTCGGTCACTTCGGGGCAAGCAAGAGTAATTTTGCAGTGCCTTGGCTGCCCTTGCCTCTGAGCACCCTCCCCATCCCTGTACTGCCTGCCTCTGAGTGAATGCCACTTCCTCCTGGACCAAACGAGCTCATAGACTCCAAATTTTCTTTTTTTACAGTTGTCTTCTCTTTTATAAATAAACTACTACAGACAGACTGCACACTCAGAGTCAGATGCATTTCAGTGGCTTCGGTGCCTCAACTACTCTTGCACAGAGCACTCAACTCCTGGTGTCATTTAGCTGTCTATATCTGTGTGAGTGCCGCACTGGTCTCCCCCAGAAAGACACATACACACCCTGCAGAATCTCACCAGGATGGCCTGCTTATCTGCTTCTTACTGCCAGCCATTTTACTGTTAGTTCCTCAGTGGGGTTCAAAGACACCAAGTCCTGCCTCAGCCCCACGTGAAGCTGTGCACAGGACCCTGCACATAGGTGGATTTGGTGGAGTCTGACAGATTCATGTGCCACACATCCTTTTACAAGAAGATGCCTTTTTTTTCTTTTCCTTAAAAAAGTTTGCAGAGATGTACAGAGAGCTCACTTTAAAAGAAAACTCCAAGAGATGTTTATGCACTACTGTAGTTTGACATTTTGCAATCTTCAGTTAGTTAGCTTCACAGTAACTGTGAACAAGGAATAACACGGAACTGTCTGTGAGGAGGGGCTAAGGAGGAGTGAAGAGATCAGAGCTCAGGCACCAGGGAAGTGAGGTGTGCAAGAAATGTGACTGGGGGCCTCTGGGGTTATCCCTGGTCATTAGGGAAGAGGCAAGGCCTGGTACTGAGTTTCTCAAGTCCCAGCCTAGTGGCTTTTCTCACATCCTTTTACACCTTCCTTCCCATACTTACTCAGAAGAAAAATCCAGTAAGACATGCTCATCTAATTATGAATAGAAAGCGTCGCCATGTGGCTGGTGGCAGCTGAGTAAAAGTTGTAGGTTTTGGTTTCTAAATAGAAAGTACCTAACAAGAGGTTTGCATCTAGTAAAACCTTTGAGTTCGTGTAGTAATTATTTGCTCAGTTCCAGAAACCAGTTTACTGTTGACAAAGGAGGTTTTCAGGCTTCAGTACTACAAAAATGTAAAGTCCCTTCTATATGATGTGGTATCAGAGCATCCTTCTACTATAATGTATCTGTTCTAGCACTTTTTTTTTAACCATAAGGACCACACTTCTTGGATAGCTTAAAACAACAAATCCTGTGCTTTTAGCTCATCTCGCATGGCTCTGATACAATGTGTGATTCCCTTACTGCAATCCATACTATCAGACTAGAGTTAGGACTGGTGTTCAACAGCCTCTGCACCTCTGTGAGGAGGCGGGGTGGGAGGGGACAATACCTTGGCTCACAGTATTTGTGTATGTACTGAGCTACAGTTTGCAGAACACAACACAAAGGAATGGCTCACGTTGCTGCTTCTATTCACATTCAGAGAGATGAATTCAATGTATTTCTCAACTAACTTACATTTTTGTCCTAATGAAAATAATAACCTTTCACAAGACCTTCAGACAGGAGTTTCTGCTTGATTTGTGTGTATGACCTCAGCAACACGGATGACTAAAGCAAATATCCTGCTCTACTCTTTTCTCCTACCACTTCTTTCCCATTTCCCCTGGCACCTCCCCCAGTACGCACCACTGACGGGACTGGTCCATCTCCGAGCTAATGTAGAGGTATCCCGCCGATTTTGTTCCAGAGACTGGTAACTTTATCTGCAAATGTAAAAGCACATTAAAAATTCAGCGAAGCATATTGTGAAACAAACATTCGCTCCTTCTAGTGAAAGACATAGCACCTTTTTAACTTTTACACTATAGTTATTTTTTTTACTGTATTTCAGAGTTGGACTAAGCTATTGTAACAGCTAACACGTGTGTGGCTACACAAGTATGTCTGCTCTGCCATGCATTAATCTCTCTGCCAAAGGAATGTACTGTGTTACAGCTGCAACCCCCAGGGGAAACCACTCGTTCTCTGAAATATTTATGAGCAAACACCTTTCTTTACCAGAATGCATGGTCATCCAGAGGTGACCTGCACTGTCAGAGCTTCCCAAAACCATAACAAGCCTATAAGTTGAGATCCTCTGTATATCAGTCCCTTAACACACACTGAAGCAATGAGATGTTCATGGGTTTTTTTCAGTGTCACAATTCTATCATTCATCTGTTTAACAAACAAAGCTGGAGCTGCAGCTGTGACCACGGCAAATTGCACTGGGTCTAATGCCTGAATAAAAGAAATGTTTCAGGTGTAGCATTTGCTGGTGGTGATGCAATCACACAGAGAAAATGCCAGGTGTTCACCAAAAGACCCAGGAAGTGGGAATGTTGTGGAGTCAGTAAATCAACCTGTGGCATAAAGATGATTAACCAGTTTATTTCATGAGAACATGAATACTTAGGAGCATGAAAAAGTAGAGAAGAAAGTTGATGATTTGTGTCTTGGGTGAGGTCAGTAGAAGGCAGGGTTTGACTTCACCCTGAGTCACCCAAGTGACCAGCATTCTTAAACAGTGACATAGGAAAACACCCGTGGGAAAGGTTACCTTCTTTTCAGTCAGTATATGAGATTGTGTGGGGGTTTGCACAATTTTTTTCCTTAGATATGTTTCCTGCTGCAATCTATAAAACACGGGAAAAGTTTTGGTCCAGGGTATCATGTAAGTGCAAGCCTGGCTGAAGTGAAATGGAAAGTCATTTTATGTGAGTTGGTTTAAGGTTGGGGTTTTCTTTATCTTACCCTGATAGCCACTCTCCTTTATTGTACCATCTGATCCATTCCTTAATGCCCTTGCTTGGTCCCTGGCATTCGTAACTCCTCACCAGTAAAAACAAAATTATTCCAGTGTGATGAGTTACCCTAGTGAAGGTCCTGGAGAGGTTGCTAGGGACACTTTGTGTCACTAGCAAAACAAGGGAAGGACTGTCAGTCCTGGATTAAGGGGTAAAAAACACTGATGGAAAGTACTCTTGAGGCATCACTGCTGAGCAGAAGTGGACTTGTGTTTGCTTTGCCTGGGCCCAGCCCTCAGCTGATACAAGGCAGCCTTGTGCAATGCTTCAGCACCCAGCACAGCATTCTCCAGTCACTGCATAACCTTCATGCTCAGTCTCAGGCTGGGCAGCTGTTCTCCATGACACAAACTTCCAGGTGCTCTTAAAAACCACACCATTTATGCTGTACCACAGCATGGCCCATAAGAGGCTGTAAAACTGCTCTGAACAAAGCTCTAAAAACTAGCATGGGACATATCTGGGCAGTAAAGGAAGGCAGGTGCTATTTTAAAGCTGGATCTGATACGTCTCTGAAAATGATTTTGTGGCTTACAGTGTGAGGAGGGGGCTGACTGGCTTGAGAGGTCCCTTGGCATTCTGGGATGGGCCCATAGAGCACAACACGAAGATGCTGCTCTTGCTGTTTCTAGGCTAGTAGATTTATGGTCTGGAAATCCATTCCTCTTCCAGATCAACTGGTACGGGATCCTACTTCCTTCCAGTGCCCCCAGGTGACTCATGACCTGCTGAAAATCCCCTGGCTGATCTCTCATCACCTGACATCTCAGGAAACCACCCTGTGACACCACTTGCCCAGCGTTACCCGTGCTCTTTCTGTGTCCACGCGATTGCTCCCATCTGTCAGGCGGATGTTGTGAACCTTAAGAGGGGGGGCACCCAGGGCTTCCAGGGCATCAGGATTGCTGTTCAGTTGCTCCAAAGCTTGCTGGTAGTACTGGGTCCTGGCAAAACTTTCTAGGTGAGAGAAACAGGGTAGTGAGGAGACTGTTTGCTTAAAATCAAAATGTAAGTTTCAAAAAAAAAAGAAATTTTCTCCAGACTACCACACCCTCCCTGAAATACAGTCCAAAACTATTAATTAGGAGAAATTTGGCTGAAGGAGAAAATACACCCTTACACCAGAGAAGCAAATGTTATTCAGCTCATTTAAGTGAAGAAGGCTCTGAACATAGCCTGTTTCATTCTGATACACAATTCAGCTTATGGCTGTGTCTCCCCACTTTTCATGCATTTGTAGGTTATCTAAAAGGAAGAAAAAATAGGAAAAAAAAGGCACAGGGATGAATATCTGAAACGTTCTGATAGTAATTCAATTTTTACTTTTTTTCTCTTGGAGGTACATAAAATACTTTAATAATGGAGAATATCTTGCACACATTGAGACAGGAACAGCTGCTGCTGTGGAACTCTTGGTGTGGCCTTGGTACAGCTTTCCAAGAGGCAGCCATGAAGCTACAACTCTCCTGGACAGACGCCTTAGAAGGGAGGCACAAAGCAGCATCACTCGAGTTACTGGTCAAGCAGCCACAACAGCACCGTAGATGGATGCTGCAGTGTTGGCACACGGAGGACACTTGTGGCAAACTGCTCTTTGTCAATGTCTGTTTGCTCAGTATGGATGTGAAACACTGTACTGTGATCACCAATGGACAGGGCAGAGCTGAGGAGCTGGAGACTTCCTGACCCTCCTTATGGAGACAGAGATTTGCTTATTAACAGTTTTGAGGCTGTCTTGCTGGGGTTTCTAGATCAGTGTAACTTCACTCTTTCGACATCAAGAAGGGCAGAGTTAAGCTAAGAGTGTGCAGTTGTGTAAATCCTACTCTGGGAACTTTGCCCTCACCTTTCAAAAGGTTTAAAACAAGGTGTAAGGTTTTTTTCTTGGTCTCTTGCCTGTCAGTATAATCTTGGAGCAAGAGGTAGAAGGATGCTGCCCCTTCTCCCTAATTAGAGGCATCCCCTGTGAGCAGACAGCATCCAGTTGACATAGAAACACCTTTGCTAGGCTGTGACCTATACTGGTCCTCCTGTGTCCCCCTGGCACATCCTAAGGAGCTCCAACCAAAGGGGTTGCAGCATGCCAGCCCTTTAGTACCTATAAATCATGGCTAACAGCCACTCAGACCAGGTTAAAAGTATGTTGTGTTTATCCTGCAGGTTGGAAGAGAAATGGATTCTAATTTCCTGGTGCTCCTTCTCAGCTGTTCCTTGTTAGCATCTCATGCATTAGACATTACATGCCCAACTAATCAATTTGTCCACACATCTTTTTGTAGGAGAGCTGAAAGCCTGCTGGAGTTGGCTGAGCAGACTGCTTCCATGAGAAGGGTGTGGAGGTGATGAGAGTAAGTAGAAATAGGATTACCTGAGTATTTGTACAAGCTTGCACAGAGACCACGTGCATGCAAACTTCCCTTCAGCCTGAAGGAAGGGGAGGGAAGCAATCCTCTCCCACTGCTCCCACCACTATGGAGGCCACTCGCTCCTTGCAAGTCCAAGTATGGGCCAGTTCTGTGCACTGGGCAGTAGGAACTGTGATAGCCCCAGGCATGAGCCAAGGGAGGAAAGTTCTCAGCGTGGCTCCTGTGTCTGTTTAGAGGATAGCGAAGGACACACTTGGCTGCAGAAAGTGTTCTTTTAGCAGCCTGGCTGCCTTGCCACCAAGTTGCTCAGTGGCCACTGAAATCGCAAGAGAGCCAGAAGGAGCCATTGCAATGTGCCACTTGACTGCACAGCCAAGGGATGCAGGGAACCAGCCCCTAGGCTTGCTGTGTAGCACAGGGGGTGCCTACCTCATGTGATTTCTGGATCACAGTGCTGAAGTTGAAAATTAAAAAATGCTGATGTTCTTGTTAAAGCCCTATTCAATATTTTAAAGCATAAGGATCATATTTCTGTCATGTACTCCAGAGCCTGGGGGCATGAGCTGCCTAAAATTAAAGTCTGCTTTCCAGCCTTGTCTGATTTGTTATTAATATGTGTAAAATGAAGGGGAGGTTTCAGAGCTTATCTGAGGGCTTGAGAAACAGGCTTGGCTACACTTTTTTCTGGCAGCATCCTCTGGTATCAGGATAGGTGAAAAGCAATAGCATTTGATAGCACCAACAAGAGAAAGGCACAGGGCCAAGATGCCTGTGGCACCCCCTGAGAGAGAGGCAAAGCCTATTTCTGCTCTGATGCTAAATATCTAAAAGCAGTTTTAGAAAAAATAAACATCTATAATTTGGACTAATAATGTGGATTCTTGGCCAAAGACACATAGCAACTAGAGACAACATCACCTGTCTAGCTTTTCTCTTTGTCCTGGTCTTCTGAGTGCTGCCTGATCTTATCTGTACTTCATTCAGGAGAAACTCATGATTTCTTAGCACTTCACAGGTGTGCTGTTTAAGGGCCAGCACCACATAGAGATTTACAGATAAAACTGCTAGACTTTAACACCTTCTCACAGATGGTCCAATTTTACTGCCCAGTTACAAAATCTCAGTTAAGAAATGAAACCTGCATTACTGCAGGTGAAGCTTTCACTTCACCATCACCCTCAGGAAACCTCCAAAAACCAGACTTTCTTCTGACCACAACAGCCTGCTCCCTATGCAATATCTGCCTCTGGAAATGCATGCAGCAGCACTTGGGAGAGCAAGAGCCCTGGGGATGAAAAAAGAAGAGCCCACAGATACAGAACCCAGAGGCTCAGCCACACTCCCCTTAACTTCATCTGCTTTTCACAACTCACATGCTGCTATTTTCCCCCACTACACAAAAGCCAGTGAAAGGGGCAGAGGAGAAATAAGGTTGCTAACAGCACCAAGACTTACTTTGCATAAGATTATACATCACGATGCATCCCCCGCCACTGAACAGCCCCATGAAAACAGCCATTTGCTGCAATTTTCTTAGAGAAGCTGGCATTTTTCCTCCCTGAAAAGAAAAAGAGAGAAGACATTTGTTGTAAAAGAAGGTTACTTCTTTTACAAAGGGTTACTTCCCCCCTCCTCCTCTTTCCTAAAAGCCCTTTCCAACCAGGCCTGAATGAAAGCCCAGTGCACAGGCATCGAGCTCTTGCTTGCTGGGGCCCCACCGTGCGCCCAGAAGGAAGAGTGGTGAGAACAGAGCAAACTGGGAACCCAGCTGGGTTGAATGTGTTTATTCAACTTCTTTTAGTGATGCCACCACTTCGCTAATTGCCGAGAAGAAAATGACCTCCCCGGTGTGGCTGGGGGCCAGTGCCGTGGCATTGTGGCGAGGGTCCCGGTGCCCGTGTGTTTGCTCGCACACTGCGAGCATTCAGCTCTGGGAGCCGCATTTCTCTCTCGAGTAAACTCCTCTAAAGTAAACACACTCGCGGCAGGGATGGATCTGGCCTCAAGTGGTAAGGGACAGAGCCAAGCCAGCACTGTGCCAGCAAAGATAATGGAGCCAGGGTGTGTGTATTCTGTTGTGTCATTTTTTTTCCCAAGCTGTAGATAAACAGGAAGTCTCTTGCAAGCTGTTTTTCTTCCTTCCTGTACCCCCACCCCCAGGCCAAATTTGCCCTTTTAATAAGTCACAATTTTGACATTTGCATGCATGACCCAGCAGAATAAGAAACACTTCTATAGTTTGGGTAAGAGGGGGACTGAAGAGCCTGAGCTAATGATCCTGCCCACAGCAGGTTAGTAGGAGTCAAGCTGAGTTGTCAGTGGGGGCGTAGCACTTTGCTTCAGGCTGTGGCAGGATGGGACTTGAACGAGCATCTGAGTATTGGCTTATGCTCTTGATTCTCTTGGAGTTGGGATGGGAGGGGGGGATGGTCTTGACAGCAATTTTTAAAAAACTAGCAAAAAGCTGTTCTTTTTCAATGGGCACATAGGCATATGAATAACTGGGGGAGCTGTATGGGATTCTAATCCCAAAGGCTTCACACCCCAATACTTGTCATATAGATGCCATGATGATTTTTTGCCTTTTCTTTTATACCCCTGTTATACCTTTTTACAACTTCTGTATTCTTGGTGCTTTTTGCATACATTCTTAAACTTGTTTGTTCAGCTAAGAAACTAAACATTTTAGAAGCTTCGTAGGTAGGAGTTAGTGTGCTCCAGACCCCAAGGTCCTCTCCAGAACACATTTTGTAAACTAAGCTAGAACCATCCAGGGGATGGAGGGACTCATTCAAGCCTCTCACTGGGGAATTTTTGATAGATATGCTAATTAGTAAGACCTAATTAGTAAGGCTATAGACTGTTATACCAGATCTTTTGGGGGTGTGCATTGTGGTGTGCCTTTCAGTGCATTCGACCTGGATGTAGTGCACCTAAAAATCCTTAAAATAAATACCAAGGTAAAATCCCTTTTTCCCTTCTAACCATGTTTGACTCTTGATTTTAAGACCAGGAAAAGGCATCAATATGTTGGTGTGGCTTAAGTGGTACACTCAATGAGAGCTGATTAATAAACCAAGGCCCAAACCAGTTACAGAAATGTGACCTGGGCAAGGCCGTTTGAGTCCTGCTGTGGAAACCACCTCTAGCATCCCTCAGGTATGTGTTAGTCAGGTATTGTTCAGCTGACAACCACAGTTCAGTGAGGGTGGAGAGACAAGTGTCAGGACTTCTTCCCATCATGGCCAAGTCAGCGTGACATGGGCAGCCTCCCTCTGCTCACCGCTCTGCTGACATGCCCTTACACTGATACTTGCATGCTCTAAACTGAAGGAAACAGACTCCCCAGGAAGGTGGTCACAGCACCACGCCTGTCTGAGTTCAAGAAGAGTCTGGACAATGCTCTTGGGCATCTGGAGTAATTCTTGGGATGTTCTGTAGAGGGATAGGAATTGGACTCTGTGCTCCTTGTGGGTCCCTTTCAACTCAGCATATTTTATGATTCTACAAAACTGTGAATGCAATTTGGGTATAAATTTCATCTCCTGCCCTGTTGGCACTAGCACTCAGTTGTAATGTGTGCTATTCCTAGGTTGAATGCTTTCCCTGCTAACTAGTTTCCTTGATTTTTAAGAACCTTTAGTATTTATATTTATATTTAAATTACTTCAGATTTGTGGATTGCTAGTAGTTATAGCCACCCAGAGAGGCATGTGAGTGTTATGCCTATTTTATGCCCCAAAATGCCTAAACTGTGCCATTAGTATAGTCAGCTATCAACTCTCTCTCTCCTGATCTGTTTCTCTCATGAGTTTTTTCTTCTTCACTTACCCTGGAGAACTTGAATGGCATGAGAAGTTACAGCAGAGGAAATGTGCAAGTGTGGTTTTACAGAGAAACAGTGGTAGTCATTTCACAAGGACAGTGAGAACTTTCTGCTCGCCTGTTTGTGTTTGCAACTTTCCTTAAATCCCCACAAAATCTGATTAATAACCAAGTTTATTATAAGATTCATCTGGCCAGGAGGAGGCTTTGATGCCAACACCCCATAATAGGGATGGGGAAAAAAAATCCATGGTAAATCTGGAGAGAGTATCAGGTATAACAGTTTGTCACCTGCGGCATTTGTTTTTGCCCCTTTCAAAGTTGTGGCCAGGCAAAATTTGCTTTCTCTGATTAAATTCAGGGTAATTGAATGCAAATGTCTGGGGGGGGGGGGTGCTGCTGGAATTTTGCTGAGTAAAGGTGGGAAGACAAGGAGCTCTTGCACCAGTGAGAAGGTTTTGACTGAGGCTCAGGGGACTTGCCTAAACAGCAGAAATTAGAGGCTCTGCAACTCGCTGTCAGCGGGTTTGAGGTTTGTGAGGTCTCACGGTCTGCTCACACCCAAACCAGGGAGATAAATGGAAAATAAGAAAAGCTGATTGCTGATCAGTCACATGCTCACACACACTCTCATAACCACCTCCGCTCCAGTGTTGCAGTGTAGAGATGGTGCCATCTGGCAAGGGAGCTTGGCAGCTGAGCAGTGGTGATCCCATTAAGCACTGCTGCCCCGTGCAGCACGCCTGGCTGCTCGTGCTGTGCTGCCCCTGCCCACAGCTCTCTTCTGTTGCTGCTCCTGCTGAGGCAGAGATGTGGAGAGCTGAGGTGCACCCAAGCTGTGCACCAAGGCCCTCGTTACAGTAACGGGTAGAATGTCTCCATTGCTCATTTTCAGGCACAGTTGGAAGCCCATGGGCTGGACCACCCCATCCCTGTCTAGCCCTTGATGCTCTGGTCCCACTTGTTTCTCAGCTGTTTTCCCAAGCCAGACCTATGACAGCACACTGTGGGAAAAGGTTCAGAGCTACACATTTTAACAAGCCTTTCATGACTGCAAACTTTCTCATCGTTCCCACAATTCCCTGCCAGCCTCCAAAACCAAGGAGAGAAGTGTCCTTGGAGCCCAGAGCATTCCTCACAGGGAGGCTGCTGCTTCCCTTCCCTGCCATCCTGGTCCCTTGTGAAATGGATGCCTGAATATTGCAGTCTTCAGCATCTTTTGGCACATGGCTGCTGCTGACTTCTGAATGGTGACAGCTTGTGGAAGACCAAAATGTAGTAAGGATCTGTTGTCTGCAAGGACTTGTCAGTAGGATTTCTGTCGTATGGCCAACTGTGTTTGCTGCTCCATCGGCTGCTCTGCTGAAGTGCTGTGGGAGTGGCTCACTAAGGAAGGGAAGCAGAGGTGTGTCTCCTGTCCTGAGCCTCTCTGAACATGACTTACAGCTTGCAAACTGTAGAGGCTCTCACAGGGAAGGACCAAACCCCCTCCACTTCATTTGCCACGAAGCGAGGAGCTGTAAGTATTAGAGAGAATTTTATAGATACAACAGGCAATCGCCTCCTAAGGAGGAAGTACATGCTACTATCGGTGGTGATCTCCCCTGAGAACCTGTTATACCACTAAAAGAGTATGCAAGTCAGTTGGGGGAAAAACAGACTTTTTTACAGCCAGTAATTTAAAAAGCACATTTTCCAAGCTACGCTGTTCTGCAAAGATACCTTTTCCTCCATGTTATTTGCAGTGGTAAGAAAGATTAAGTGGAGATTAGCATGCACAAAACCATGGAACCTACAGTTACCAAGAGACCTTAAATTGTTATAAATAGTGTTCTCAAAAAATAACTATTAAAGAGCAGAACACTAACAGTAATAATAATAGCGACATTCTCTTTGTGCCTTGAAAATAGCAGGATATGGAGGAGAAGGCTTGACTTTGAAGCTAAGTGTGACTCAGGCTGTTAACAAGATTTAACAAACTCCCAGGGTCACATGTGAAATGGTGGGTTACTGCAACAGTAAAGGCTGGTTTTAATTAGACTTTGTTTTCTCCACAGAGGATCTTCTAAAAATATGCTGGCTTAAGAGACTCTCCCTTATTTTGGCAAATTTGCGTTATCTGTTTGGTCTCTGAAATTTGTGTGGCAGAGGTTGGTCTCGGGCACTTCCAATAAAGGCAGGTAGTGGAGAAGAAGGGCATTTTCACCAAGCACGAACATTAATTTTATTTTCTCTGGAATTGTGCAATGGAGCTGGGGCTGCAGGTTCTATGGGGAAGGCATTTCCTCCTCCTTCTCCTTGTCCTTCTCCTCCCCCTGGTGCTACCAAATTCCTCCAGCATCTCCAGCCTCAGGGTGCTACCACAGACCAAATAGCAAACAATAATATTGCTCTGAAACAAGAGAGAAGCAACTTGATCCATGCAAACTCAGTGTGATCACTGCTGCCTATCTCCATCTGGGCCACTGCCTACCCACCAGGCCAGGACAATATAGTGCCAGGCCACCAATGGGAGCAGCTGGGAGCCTTTAAACCACCTTGAACCACTGAAATCCTGAGGTGTTGGAATGACACACTAAATAGGTGCAGCAAAAGACTACTATTAAATTAAATTAAAATTTATCAGTAGACCTGAACACAGACCTGAGCACCTAACTTCAAGGCTGGAATTGTTGCTGACCCTTCTGCAGTGGAACTCTCCCTTGGGCTGGTTGGTTTTTAGCTGGCCCTAGGCACAGCTTTTCAGCAAACCACCCAGGAAGTCACAGGAGGTGAGGGGAATGCCAGGCAAACCACACACGAGCACACACTTGTATTTCACATTCTTGCTTTCTTGCCCATCCATTGATCTTCTAAGATCTATAAGGCAGGCATCTGGCTGTAAGCCAATTTCTATACTAATAACATGCTAGGACAACATTTTAGAGACATCTTTTTGACACTCACTGTCTACAACATACCATCATCATTAGTACTCTCACCAAAAACAGGACAGTACAGCAGAAGTATTCTGACAGGATTTCAGCATGTTATTTTCCCCCCTTTTTAAATTGAAATAGCCTCAACATACTATTTACCTCATTTATGAGAGGTAGCAGCACAAATTTTGCCCCCTGCCAGCATGTTCAGAAATATCAAAAACTTTGCATGTATAGAGTGCCTTCACCAAGACCTCAGAAACTTGTAGTAAAGTTTGCTTAATTCACAGTCAACCCAAAAGTAGGATTAATACATTTTCTCTTTTTTTTTCCCCTCAGTTGTTCTTCAGATGCACTGAAAACACATATTTTGGCATTTTGGGAGGTAAAACACCTTTTTAGACAGCCTTGAAATAGTCCCTTGCAGGATCTCCTTGTGGATCAGTTCCTAGATATGTGTAGCTGGCCCTGGTGAGAATGCTTTAAGGGGCCCACTCTACATATGAGAAAGACTACCGGCAAGAAAGCCAAGAAACAGTGTTGAGCTTATTTTCTGCCTTTGCTACTAGCTAATTGACATGGAAAGGGAAAGTAGTCAATAAAGTGATTAAGGACTTGTCCTGGTTTGAGACAAAATTTGGAGGAATGTCCGAAATGAACGTCCTTTAATAGAAGGCAGGTTACAGCCACCTGCCCCATCAGGTTCAGAAAGAATTTTCCTCGGAGGAAAGTGAGAAAATATACTATTTATTTAACAAGTAAAGTGCACGCAGGCACGGGGAAAAGAAAGAATAATGCTAAATAATGAAACTTCTCGCTGTGGAGAGAACCTGGATAGATTTCAGAGTCCATTGTGTGAGGGGCTCTCTCCTCTCTGGAGCTGGGGTTCGGCGTGGGCCCTTCCAGGCCGGTGTGTAGGGTCTCCTGATGATGTTCTGGTGCTGCTGAACAGTCCAGAAGAGAAGAAGAAGAAGCCAAAGTCCCAGGGCTCTGTACTTTAGCTAATGAACAAGAAACTAGCTAAAAAAAGCAAAAGGAATGTAATTCTCTTCCCTGCTGCAGAAGTGGAGCAGCTGGGCAGGAGAAGTCAGCAAGCTTATCTGTGTTTTGAACGCAGCGCCGAAAGAATTCCACCAGCTCTCCCCCCTCTCCCTTAAAGACACAGAAAGGCACAGGATTCATGTCTGGCATAGAGCAGGCAAAAGGGAATACAGCATCATAAAGTCACCCCAAGACAGGACTCTAAACAGCCACCTCACTCTTGTATCACTTCTCCTGCAGTACACGCCACAAAGCAGTTGGCCTTCTCAGTTAGCACAAAACTTGCATGGTGCCTTCAGATATCTTAGTTTCATTTCATTTTTCTCCTCTCTTGGGCACTCTTATTTTCATGTTTCTATTCTATTTACAGAACAGAATTTCTGTTCTGCTGTCACAGACAACTTCCCTTTGTGCTCTTAAGCTGCACCGTCTCATCCGGTGGGCTCACCTGCACTGCATTTCTCTTCTTCCTGCACACCCACCTTCACCCCTCTGTGCCCTCTTCCCAGCCACCACTGTGGTGCTGAGCAGACAGAAGCAGTGGGGCCACCATTCCTATTGTCCAAGGACTCCTATTATCTCCTGCTGTCCCTCTGTTTATCCCTCTGTGAAGAGAGCCTGTCTTCCTAACTGCAGGTAACAAAGGCAGGTGCCAAAATCCTTTATTGGAAAGATGCTACAGCTTAGCTTGTTCAGTCTCTTTGAAGGCCAGGCCCATGTGCCAGCAATCCAACAGCCTGCTCCAGATCACCCTCCAACACAACTAGAGCTGCCCGTACTTTGTACTGAAATACAAAGGATGCATCGCAGAAACAAGGCACAGGGCATACTATTAGAGAACCAGGATAATTATACCTACAGTGTGACCCATTTTTGCTGCTATTGGAGGATGGCATTATAGGTTAATGCCTAATAATCTGTCATTAACATCCCTAATTGTATGTTTCTGTAATTGGACACCATGGAGGGGGGAAGAACACGTGAATGTTCACCTTTTGCGTTTTAGAGGTGAATTGCAAAGGATTTAAGAGTAAGAATTCATAAGTAGGGTAAATGAAAAAGTTGCATCCAAGGTGCAAAGAAGAAAAGATCAGTGGTGTTTATGGGTTTAACAGTGAGTGGTTTACCTGAGAAAGCTGTGGGACAGCTTCTTGGCTTCCTTGCTGCTGGGAGTGAGGTCATGAGTGCTGCAATCCAAGGTTCAAAAGAATTGCTCTATGCTGTCCCTGCGTCTCCCTGCAGCCTGCATCACAGCCCAGCTTCCAAATGGGCACGTTAAAACAAAAGAATCTCATAAAAAAATAGCAAATAGAGTCCTTTGAGTGTCTCGTGCTGTCATGATGAGAGTACTCTGTGCTTAGCAGAAAGGGACTGTCAAGCCAGTGAGGTTTTCATAGTGTGATGTCTGTTTCCTGTATATAATTTCCTAGTATAGGTTCACTGAACCTGCAAGGTAAGGGAGCAGGGAAGAGTACAAATTCACTTCTCATGGAAAGATCAAAGAGTTTGCAATTCTTTCTATGCAGTGGTAACTACTTATCTTTCTTGGCAGCTCATGGGCATTTATCTATGTCCAATACACTCATTATGTTGAAGACACTGACAAAATCTCAAAGCCAAAACCAATGACCAATCTAGATTTAAGTCAACACTAAATCCTGAGATGTGGGAAAAAAATCAAAAAACACCAGGAATCTGTGATAACCTTAATGGCTAACAGGTTACATTTTACTTTGCAAAAATAAAAGAAAATGGTGTCAGAAGTTCACAGAAGTAATGCAGATGTCATTGGGCTAGGAACTCCATGTGGCTGTGTTAAAAGTTAATACCGACCTGGAAATTTACAGTCTCTAACTCCAATCCTGATAAGGCTTATGCTTGTCTGTAGTCTGTACTTCAATAGTATTGATGCCTTTTCCTGGTCTTAAAATCAGGAGTCACACACGGTTAGAAGGGGAAAAGGGATTTTACCTTGGTATTTATTTTAAGGATCCTTAGGTGTCCACGTCCAGGTCATATACATCGAGATGTACCCCACCGAGTCTATCTCTGTCTTCGTCTTCTGTCTCCACCTCTGACCCCTTCCCCAACATTGGGTATAACATTATAGGTTTTTCTAATTAGCATATCTATCAAAGATTCCCCAATGAGAGGCTCAAGTGAGCCCCCCCCCCAAGGAACCTTCCCCTGGATGGTTCTATCTTGGTTTACAGAATGTGTTCTGGAGAGGACCTTGGGGTCTGAGGCACACTGATCTCTGGCTACGAAGCTTCTAAAATGTTTTGTCTCTTAGCTTAACAAACAAGTCCAAGAATGTAGGCAAAAAGCACTAGGAATACAGAAGTTGTAAAAAGGTATAACAGGGGTATAAAGGAAAGGGCAAAAATCTTCATGGCATCAGTATCATCCACATGCATGCATTAAACAGGCATGCAGTAGACAGTGACCTAAAAGAACTTAATGCCAGGGGGGGCAGTCACAGGGAAAAAAATGTTTAAAGCAGGAACATAGTGTAAATCATATGATGCTTGCTCCCTTGTCTGCCTCTGGAAATGAGGGGGTAAAAGATGTGGTCTGGTCTGCTGTGATCAGCACAGAGCCTGATTTACAAAGCTTTTAAAAATATCAGTGGAGCTGGGAAGGTTTGCAGTCCTGTGCCCAAACACCTTGCTGATCTAATGCTTTTTATTATATAGTATTACAACAGTACATACTTTTGGCACTTTACAAACACCCTGCTCTTATCCTTACTTCCTACTGAAAACCAAAACTAAAAAAAATGCTACCCCCCAGATCCTCAGATGGGACAAGTATATTTCAAGTACCCATCTCTATACCCTCCCAGAAAGGCCCCTCCTTCAGAAAAGAAGGACCCTACCCTTCTGAAAGTCAAGTCCCTTTTAAAATATATCAGATCAACACTTACAGATCAAGGCTTTAAAGAAAACTACTTACTTTCTAATATCTTGGACACCTGGATCAGTTCCAAAAGTTGGTCCTTGTCCATATGAGCAGAACTGGTTCAGTATCAGCTAAATCTGTTAACACAAATTAGGATCTGGGGAAAAGCTAACCTCAAAGACTCGTGACTTTTTAATAAGCATTGGGGACCAAAACCAGCACAAGACCAACAGGGATTCTGACCTAGAAACACTCTATTATCAGAGAGACAAAAAAGGGAAAAAATAATTATGATGGGAACCATTAAAAATAAAAGAAAGAAAAGAAGTTCCCATAGTACTTGAGGGTTTCTGTTCAGACAGATCCAGCTTGTTAACTTGTGCACAGAGCTGTGCAAGATGGAGAGTGCAAAAGGGCAAAGGAAATGATGGAACCTGCCACACTGCATGTGCAGCATTGGAGTCAGACCTTTGACTTCATCTGGGGAGTAGCTACAGATTTATTCATCCACCCTTGGAAAAAGGAAAAGATATACTGGATGCTCACAAGATAGTTGGACATGAATCAGATTGCCTTCCAAAAATTAGTCAGGACAAGAGGAATTTCAGAGAACAGCTGACTGCAATCCCTATTTACCTCCTCAGAATATGTGTGGGAAAGATTTTAAGGAATAAATCTCTCTCTATTTAATAATTTGAATGTGATTTCACTAAATCTTCGGTCCTTCAATAGCTCCTGTTAGGGAAGGCAGGGATTTCTTTTTTTAATTTTGAAGAGCTGGGGCAGAAAAACACAGAACAACTTCACAGGAAGCCAGTGCCAGGTCAGGCACTTGATTCCCAGAGACCTGGGCTGTTCCCTGTTCCCTGCCCATTCCCTCTCTTAGGCTAAAACATGCCAGACTAAACAGATTCAGCACAACTCCAGGGCTGTTTCCTACAGCGAACCTACCTTTAGAGATAGGGGGACAAGGTTTCCCTATGAAGCTACAGCACAGGGCTTTGTCCAGCGAGGAGGTGTGACAGTCCAAGAGATGGACAAAAGCACAGACTTTATGTACTGTTGATGGGTGAGATTTTTCAAAATGTTGTGTGCTTTGTGTGTGCTCAACAGGTGATACCTTTACAAGATCACTGTCTTCTAAAAGATCTTTGAAAACTCAGCATTTTCAAGACACATCCTCACTAGTAGCTTTCAGACAGGGCTGCTAGCAACATACACTATTTCCTCAGAAAACAGTAATCTTCAAATACTTGTATGCGGGGTTTGTTGATTAAACACTAGATTACCAAGGGCTCAACACAATGAAATTTGACAAATGTGGCATATGTGAGACACATAGGTAGGCTGTGATCCATTTCTGTTTGTTTATGTTTTGTTTTCCCATCACATGCTACTCAGCTCTGTGGTGGTGGGAATTAGAAAGCATGATGGATACCATCACTTTCATACAATATGACTCCTAGGGACCTCAGCTTACATAGAAAAAGCTCCTGCTTAGTGTTACATCCAACCTATCCATGACTTTTGCAGTTCAGATGATACCAGCACAAACAAAGCAGAAGAGTGCTTCCAGGTTTCACAAGCAGCTCAGGGACTGACTCACTGTATCACTGTGGCTAAAACTATAAACTTTGGGTGTCTTAATTCACACATGCAAAAATAAGTGACTTAACACTTCCTGGTTCCTACTTTGCTGGAAGATATCAATATTTAATGGCTGCAAAGTGCTCTTACAGCCCAAGATGTAATTTTACTTAGGCATGCAATTGCCTATGTGTAGTATGCACATGTTAAGAGCACGACAATGTATTCCAGACAAAAAAAATAAAGTATTTTGCAGGCTGGCACCGGGCATGTTGTAGGACCAGCAGAATAATTACAGGAGCTGCAGCTGGCACTTATTAGAAAATTAAAGAAGCTGTTAACAGGTCATTAATAATCTGTGACTACCTGCCTTAATGGTATTCTTCAGTCGACAGGCATGAAGGTGAGGGGGTGGAGGAAACAGTCACACCTTCTTCTAAGCCACTGTAGAAGACTGATACCCTCATTTTTCATCACTTTGTAATCTGCTTGTTTACTTCCCTCCTGGTGTCTCTTCCCACTGGCTCTTCTCTCGCTGCTGACTCTCACACCAAAGGACTGCAAGGCTCATGGCCAGGGAAGCCACCTGCAACAGCCAGTCCCAGGGGAAAGCCAGTCCTCTTTGCAGTGTCCCAGCCTGGTAGCTGTCTTCCTGCTGTTCAGAGCTGCCTGTAAACACCTCTCCGGAGTGTGCACTCCTACTTTTAAATACTATTTTGTATGTAAGGTATCCCTGTCCATTTACAGCATACTAGGATTTGTTCTCTTGTGTCTTGGTCTTTGCCTCCCTCGTGTAGGCAGATGGCTGGAGGAGGAGGGAAAAGCAACTTGTTTCCCTGCTTCTTCAGACAAACACATGCTCTCCAGAGCAGACAGATGCCTTAAAGTCACATCCAGGGCATCAATTCATCTTTTGGGTTCAGCTGTAGAGTATAAAGCATTTGCTGGCTCTGGTCTAATGCTTTTTGACATTGTCAGGCTCCCTTCAGTGAACTACTGCCTTGTAACCAACTTGACAGCAAGTATTGTTCCACATTTATTAATACTGTATGTGTTATCTTCAAACTGACAGGTTCCAAGGCCAGGCATCAGCTGTGCTCAGCTCTGACTTAAAAAAAAAAAATGCAGACAATAGCACAGACCTCCTGCTGATAGTAAGTAAATAAATAAATAAAAACATGCCTTCACCATGCTGCTGCCATATGGTTTTATCCTTTCAATCTCAACTGTAATTTTTTCTTTTACTTGAGATCTTAAAATCTGAAGCACCAGCTTCCCTGCACCCTCCTCTTTTTGGCTTTTTTTAGGAAAGGGCTTTTGGTTTTTTTCCCCTGAATTTTCTTTCAATTATTCCTTGCTCTCTCATTTGGATGCAAATCTATATTGTAGAAACTTGAATCTACATAAAAGTTAATTAACTTCAGGAACTGTTTTTCTTCTCCTCTCCTTTCTATATTTTTTTTACTAAAGCCAGTATAATTTTCTATTATTCTTAAAATGTTCGGCTTAACGGGTTATGTTTACTTAGTCAATAAGCTGATGATGTCCATGACAGGACCAGAAGTGTTTGGTTAGCAGCAGGGAGGAAAAAAAATCAATAACTCCAAGCATTTGGCAGCTTTGTGGGCAGGAAATAACTTGTATTCTCTGGTTTAAATCAATGACCTTCTTTTTTTTGCTGTTCCAACAGGAAATTATAAACTCTGTGAACACTAGTTGCATAGTGCCTTCTGCAATACACTTGTATATGCCTGGGAAAAACAGAATGTTCACCCCAGCAGTGCTCCTCTGAGGTCCCCATTAAAGAAACCCAGGCACTTTAGCACAGAGCTTTTCAGCAAGCACTTGTATTTATTAGAAGCAGAAATGGTCTAGAAAAAGATGTGAAAAGAGCTCCTCTTCCACTTTCAACAGCACCACCACATTCGATAACAGGATTGTCTACTGCAAAGCATGAAAAAATGCCCTCTTTGTAACTTGGCAAGATGTTGTATTTTCAGA
Source organism: Aphelocoma coerulescens (assembly GCF_041296385.1). Lineage (NCBI taxonomy): Eukaryota > Metazoa > Chordata > Aves > Passeriformes > Corvidae > Aphelocoma > Aphelocoma coerulescens. The sequence goes on along the minus strand of NC_091015.1, from coordinate 61,395,642 downwards.
CAGAAGCTTGCTCCTTCTACATTAAAGCTGCATTTGCACTTCTGTATCTTGCTTGTCAGGGTTACCTTAATGTGCCAGGCATGATTTGAAAGTGCTGCATTTTTGCTTGAACTCATCATTACAAAGTTTATGTTGTTGAAAGTTTCAGCCTCCTCGGCACTGTCCTTTTGCAATATTCATTTAAGGAAGAAAAAGAAATAGCTACCTTGTCCTGCCATGCTCATGGGAAGCTTTACCAGGAAGGATATGACCCAATAAAAGGATCCAGTGTTAAACCTGGCACTGAACTTGCCTTTTAACTTCTTCAGTTGCCCTGCACTGCATTAAGTCCAGTTCAGATACTTTTTAAGATGTAGGAGAGCTGGCATTCAAGAAGACAAGCTAGTCACAGGAGATGGAGGAGGTATATGACCCTTTTTACTATGTTTCTTCCAGTGTGAACACAGTACAGCCCCAGTCTGGGATTCTTGTCTAGGGCCAGAGCTAAGTGTTGCAGCACCAGCAACTGGCACTATAAAACTCCGGGACCAAAGCACCCCTTGATGTGCTTACCTTCATCCTATGCAGGAGAATGATATGGTAAATCAGTCTGGAAAATATGATTATAGTCCCAGAAAGTACCAAGGTCTCAGTTGTCTGCACTGAAATTGAACCTCATAACATTCAGGCATCCAGATTTTTTGCTTTGCTTTTGTACGTGACAAGTCCTTTCACAGTAGCTCTCAGCATTCCTCCTGTGCGCCCAAAGCCACTGGCACAAAGCTGTAGTCATCAGGTGACACTTGATGTATATTTATGAGGTATATCCCAGTTCCCTCTCTGAAACAATAAGGATGGGAATGTTTCTGGAGTGACTGAAGTGGAAGTAATACGTAATTCTTGCTCTCTTGCTTTGTTTCTATTAATTTTCCAGATGTAAAGTTGCCTATCCTGACTCTACATTCCACTCCTTCCCACTGCAAACTTTATGTGCTTATTGGGGTCTCTTCCAGAACTCCTGGCTGCTGGAGCACCCTTTGCATTTCTGAAATTTGCTGCTCCTGATTGAAGGGAACCAACTGAGAAAATGAGCTGCCTCCCTTTCTCATGGACAAGAGACCAAAGCAGCATCACAGTATCACAGAAGGGCTGAGTTCAGAAGAGGTGTCTGGAGGTCACTTTGTCCAGCATCCCCACTCAAACATGGTTGCCTACAGGTGGTTGTCTAGGATGATGTCCAGACAACTTTTGAGTATCTCCAAGGATGGAGACTCTACAACCTCTCTGGGCAACTTGTGCCAGCTCTTTGTCAACCTCACAGTGAAAAAAATGTTTCCTGATGTTCAGACCGCATCTCCTGTGTTTCAGCTTGTACCCATCACCTCTGGCCCCATCCCTGGGCACTGCTGGACAGAGCCTGGCTCTGTCTTCTTCACACTCTCCCTTCACATATTTACATACACTGATGAGATCCTGCTTGCACTTCTCTACTCTGAATAGTTCCAGTAAGCAGAGGGATAAAGCAAAGGATAAATTGGGTAGGTATTGCTCAATTCACTTTCTTCTACTGAGATGGTCAAATGCAAATGTTCCTTTCTTTCCCTGTTGTTTTCCTGCTTTCCTTTCTTCTTCATGCATACATCTTCTGAATGTCATGCTGTAACCTTTTTCCATTGAGTACCATGTATCTGGAATCTTTTTATATCACAAGTAATGTTTAATCTGGAAAGGCATGCAAATAGAATAGCTCATGTGAGAAATATGAACTGGTTTGGTTAGTTTTAGGCTTTTGACTGATTTATGACAGATTTATGCTTCCATGTGAATAAAACATAATCAGAAACTGTGGAGTGATACTGCTGTATACACAAAGAGGAGAGCTGCTCCTGTTACTCATGGGAATGCATAGGCCATAATCTAATTTTTAGAGGTTGTGAAAGGTGTGCTAAGTGACTAATTCATTTCACTAATATCTGACAAGCCACTTTCACAATGGGAAAAATTACCTTCCTAGATAATTCGGTTTTTAACAACTTATAGTTGTTATTCTCCTAAAGGTGCGTATTTTCCACTATGCAAAAAACTGGCATGGCATAAAAATGTTGATAGACTAAAAACCTGCATTTAGCTTCAAAACAGAAGTTTGTGGGTTGTTGGCTTTTTAATATGTATAAGCCATGGTCTTTGAGATTTTTGCTCAGAAGATAACCATGTGTTTCATGTGGCCTCTGTTTACAAAAAGGAAAATATATTTTCTGGGAAAATAAACTAGATTACACTGCAGGAAAAGGAGGTTTGCTATTGCAGTGTTCAAGAGTGCTCAGATGGAAATTCAGCTCCAGAACCCTGTACTGAATTTAGGACATGGATTTTCCAATTGTCTCTGTTCTTGCATTGCACTTAAACATACCGCTGTATTCATACTGAATTGAATGTGATTTGCTGTAGAAGTAAAAAGCAAGATTTTCTCTCTTTTTAGTTTAAAACTAGATAATGACTTTGCTGACTTTGGTAGAACAATTCTTGATTTATACCACAATAAGCAGGGGCAAAGTCAGATTAGGAATGTATCTCAAAGTGACAGTGTTCAGATGCATATTTAATCTTTGTTAAATGAAGCATTTACAATAAAATGCACTATTCACTGCTCTTACTGTTCTCTTGGTAAAGGCATTGTGAAACTGTGGTAGTTTTTTTTAATCTTTATAAATTTACTAATGAGGACCCACAGCATCCAAAATATTCTCTCCTCTTGTGATGCCTCTTCAGTGTAAACCCAGTCCCAGTTCCAAAATGGCAGAATTGGCTGACAGAGCTAAAATTTACCAGTTTGGTTCCTCTGCTTGAGGCTGGTACAGATGAGGAGCAATACTTCCTTGCTGTCCTGGATATTTGGATCCATTAGACACACTCTCAAGTGCCTTATTTGTTCTTTTGCATTTGTATTGGCCATTCCTTTCTAACAGGCCATTCTCCTCCACCCAAGACAAGCGGCTAGGGAAGTAAATGGTTGAAAGAGCTTGGAAGCTGCTATAAGCATGGGATTTTCCCCTGGGCATGTTTTGTCTGGGGTGTTTTATGATGCAGAGGTCTTACTGGAAGAAAGAACTGGCCCTACAAGGTCTGGATACTTTGCTGAGAGATGAATACTAGTTAGCATACATAATATCCAGTACTGGTGGGGAAAGTAAGAAGAAATCAGCCAGTTATTTTGAGCTTATGCAACAAGCTGCACTCCTCTGACTGTGTTTTTTTTCCAAAATCTGCTTGTTAACTATGATGCAGTATGTGCCATTTGTGCACAGTTTAAGCCAGTTTATTGGTGAAAGCAACAACTTTCTCATTAAACGTTAATGGCAATGTTTTGATTAGTCCCAGGGTTCTGGTAGGGAGTTAAGTCCTTCCTTCAGTAACCAGCAGTTACAGATGCAGCAAGTGTTAATAACCTCATAGGAAGCAAACTAAGCAGGCATACATTCCATCACCCAGAAAATGGATCTCATGTAGCTTTTTGAGGGATTGTTCACACTTTAAACTAAAAAAGTGTTTAATTTTTAATACGGAGATTTGGGCTGTTTGCAGCACCCAAAGCTGCAGTCCCATAATGTTGTTTCCCATTTCTCTCAGACCTGATGTTTAATGTGCTCCCCGCTATACAATTTAAAAGCTTAAAATGTCATCTGGTTGAGGAGTGCAGAGGTGAAGAAATTAATACAGGAGCAGCAACCATTCTCACACTTCTAGCAACTGTGCTCAAATATCAAAAAAATAAACATAAAAAATCATGAAATATTTAAATAGCTTCATATCTGACATGAACTTTTCATGCCACAAATGGATGTCTATAGGGAAACAAGAGTATGCATGTGGGTTATGTGGGAATGGAAAAGGGCTTCATATGCGAGTGTGACACGAGACTTTTATCAAATGTTGGCCTAAAGGCTAACTGGAGCCTGGATTTCATCTCTACACCAAATGAGAGCAGCCAGCTGCTCTGCTCCTCCTACCACATCACTGTTGCCATCAAGCCTCAGCTGGGGGAAACGTTCTGTTAAATGGAGCCCAGAAAATGACAAGGAAAACCCAAATTGAGGCTTTTGAATGGTTTCTCTTAGAGATACAGTAACCTTAAGAGATACTTTAGGGATACTGTATCCCAGAAGAAGGGACTGGTTTGGGGTTGGTTTTTTTTGAAAGTTATTTTGAAATGTCTCTTTAAGTATACAGTAACCTTTCTGGAGACTGTGTCTTTAGGAATAGAGAGTTGTTACTTTGATGGGTAAGAAGTGAGATCTTTGGGTTTTTACAAAAAAAAAAAGTAGACTGCGACTTATTTTCTTAAGTAAACAGTCAGCTTAGATGTCTGCTGCACTTTGCATTTTAGGAAGCAAATTAAAGCTGCACAAAGAAATCTTGAACATTTGTCATGGCCAAGTAGCATGTCTGTGTTTTGCAGTGAGCAGGGCTTTTTCTACTGCAGTTTTCCAGCCTCAGCGCTGCTGTAACTTAGGAAGCTCTTGAAATGTAGCCCAACTTCAGCACAGCACTAGGGTGTACTAACAAGACATAACTTACTGTAGTTTTAGCACAACAGGGAGAGATCTGGCAATGTGTGTCCTCTACACAGCATTGCACTCTAGTAACTTTTCCCCTGGCTTCATTTCAAACAGTTGTATGATAGGCTGAAAACTGTATTTTAAACTCAGTCATGCTTGATGCAGCCTTGACTTACCTTATATGGATGGAAGGTCAGTATCTATGGCTTGATTTTCAGGCAGCTGAGGAAGCAGGGAGTGTTACTTGTCCTGTAAAGCGCTCAGCATTGACATCAGGCTTTTTGGTGCCACTCCTCTAAAACTGTGGCTCAAGATTGCTATCACTCAGCCTCAAACTGGATAAAAAAGCCCTCCTGACAGCTCTTATCCAGACTCCACCTAAAACAAAAGAGAAAATGTACGAGTAGGTAGGTATCAGAGACAGGGGAAAAATATTCAAACATTCCTAAGGCTTCAACATGGCCACTCAACCTCCCATTCAAGGACATCTAGCACTGTCAGTCCTACCACCTTAGTTTTCCTTATAACCAATTTATAGTAAAGAGAGAAGTTGGTACATGTTATTTTGACATGAAAGCAGTGCCATCAAAAACCTTAAGGATCTCCTGCAGCCTTCTCCAGTCTTATTCATAGAAACCTTATGAAAATAACCACACACTCTTTTGCATTAAACTATGCCTGCTGGCTGCCGGAACAGTGCTAACAGTATTTGTAAAACGGAGGTAACAGACCGTGTTTGTCAGCCCTATAACTAAATAGAATTTTTGTAACAGACATTCCTCCTATACAGTTCTTCCTCTGTTTGTAATGATGAATAAATCCACAATAGTCCATGAGCTGGGACTTCTCGTTTGGCAGTTTATCCAACTTTTATGAACTAACCTACCTGAAAATGGCACTTCTAATGGCACATTGCATGTATCAGTCTCTGCACATGCATTATTTTGCTCTATAATTACCAGGAAGAACTAAGTAGAGGAACCAGTGATTTTTAAGATGAAACATTCCAGTCTGCAACCAAGACCTTTAAATTTGTAAGCCGTGTGAGAAGTGGAATAAGAACACCTGACATACTCCAGGTCTGGCCCTTTTGGAGTCTCCAAGGCTGTCAGAGAGCATAGTTCCCTGCAGCCTTTCCCCTGAAGAGAAGATCCAGATGTTCTCCAGTATTCAGCCACGTGCTGCCACAAAATTCTAATATTTTCATTATCTCAAAGACCCTGTGTGTCTTTGTCAGGTCAGTTAAAACAGAGAGGGAGGTTCCCAAATTTTATATATACAGATGTAGACACGTGCAGAACACACGGGTTGAGAACAGTCATTTATGTAGGAAACTAGGCTGAAATATGAACAAGTCAGTCAATAAAAAGTTGGGCAATTCTCAAGACAGCTGTTAAAAAGCTTGATAAACATTGGCAAAAGTCCATGAATGGGACTGAGCACTTGCTACAGAACTGTGTACCATGGCACCCCAACAGCAGCCTCCTGAGTACTGCCAGCCTGCAGGAGTTAATCTTACAGTATCACCAAGAACAGCCTCAACAGAAAGGAGTTTCATTCAGTGGTCACTCAGCCTTAATTAAAAGGACACTTTTCAATTAAACTTCAATGACATCTTCTGAAAAGAAGTTTTACACCTACTATATTTCTTTTGGACAAAACAGTCTGCTCAGCTGTATTCCCAGCTGTACACTTCGTTTCTCCCAGCTTGCTGGCATCTACAGCTATTTAGAAAGAAACTTAGTTATGTCAACTGCTAGGATTTTCTACAGTACATATTACATCACCTTTCCTGAGAAACTTGTCTGAGCAGATCCCTTTTCTTACTTTCTTGTTTCATAATGTCCTTCACATTCCTCTTTCAATATTTGTTGTTCTCTCTGTGGAAGCTCAGTTGCTGGCATTTTAAGGAAAGGTTACATAGCAAAAGGTTCACTAATAGAATTTTTTTCTACCTACCCCATACTCCTGGAGAGAAACTCTCTGTATGTGGCACCTTAAGAGAAAGATTTAGAGAAAGGTTTTCCTTGAGAAAAACCTACAGCATTCACTGCAAGTTTCAGAACAAGAAAATAAATTTGGAGCATAAATTACCTCGGCCATTTTAATTCTAAAGGTGAAGAAATATGGAGTAGAAAGAACAAGAAACAAAACAAAATAAGGACACCAAATTATGCTGTGGTGCCAACTAAAAAGCCAGATCCCTAAATTTTATCCTCATCCCTGATATTTGGGTGACTGTACCTCTGACCAATTTGCTCTTGTGCCTCTGCTTACGTCTTGTTGAGTCTTGGTCCTTATGAAACAGCCTTGGAAATCAACAGTCATAGATCTTTCAAAATGCCTTCTACATACATATGTACCAATTGAAGCGTGGTCCGGAGACAGCTGAAGGTGTTAGGAACCTGCTCAATTCAGGTCCAAAGCCTTCCAAGTAGGCAAGGTAAGAACGAAGAAGGTCAAGTCTGAGGACAAGATTTGGAATAAGCTGGGAATGAAGCATAGGAAAAAAGCAAAGATAGACATTTCCAACCTGAGGTGTATAAACGTGGGTGGCTTAATGCACATGCTCACTAGTGGGAATACATGCACACACACGTGTGAGCTGGCTGCTTGCTGTTTATTGGTGCAGGCTCTTGTACAGTCCTTCCTTGCAGCACGGGGTGTGTGCAGCAGACACGTACAGCCTGTTGTAGTGCTTCAGCTCAAAAACATGGCAAGGATGCTTATTTTGGCTACTGCTAAGTGGCTGAACATGAAGTTGAGTGGTATCTTTTATTCAAATGCAGCTCTTTCTTCTAAAAACAGTGGCTCCCACATGATCTTCTTGAATAATTTGAGTTTTTCTATATAAACAATGGAGAAGGAAATCTAATTTCCAGTCTAGGAAAGGAAACACAGCTAAGTGAACACTGTTAGCAAGGGCACGCATATTATCTCTGCCTGTTTGATAACCCACTGAGTTGAACAAAATCTTTTCATTAGCTGCAGTAGTCTTTATTACACTCCATTTGAATGATCTGTTTAGGATTAAACATTTCTTGAAAGACACACTGCTTTTAATACCAAAGCATTTTCCATTCCATTTGCTTCATTTTAGCAAAATGCTGAATGATCTGAATGATCTGTGTAAAGTTTAACATGAAGTGTAACTGAAGCACCCTGCATCCTGCAGAAGGTGCTTTCTGGACTTGCGTTTTTTAAGAGAACTCTGAAAAATCAACATTAAAAAAAGCAAGCTATTTTGAGCAAGCAGGCATAAATTTAGTACAAACAGGCCCTCATCTTTACTGGAAAACCTTTAAGGAGGTCATAAAAACAAACAAACAAAACAATTCAAAACCACTGTGCTTCAACAGCAAAATCATCTAAAAATTAGCTTAATCCTTTTAGGATCAGGAGTCTGGACAGATAACTAAAGCAATGGATAATAAAATAGTCAAGCACTGGTAGCCACTTAATGTATCAGCATGCTGATGGTATATAAACCATGCTAAAAGAACAGGAAAATTATTAAAGCAGAAGGCAATAGTTCATTTACTGTTCTGCTGGAATTACTGCTTAGGAAGTCACTAATACACATTTATAATGAATACTAGAAGTGAGCACAGGCAGAAACTTGCCTGTTACCCAAATGAGTATGACTAGTGCTGAACGAGTCTCTTACTAATCTTTCTTAGAGCCTGAACTTCACTTCCAGAAAGGCAAGATTATTTGGGAGGTTCCATTTTTCCACTTAAATGCAGAATCAGACACAGTGAGTTCTTCCAAGAGCTCTTTGGGTTTTGGTTTTTTTCTGAGCAAAAACAGTATCAAAGAGTAACAAAGCCCAAAGCACCTGCTTCAAACTTGATTAGCCAACCTCCCAGTTGCATGTTGGATTGGGAATTTTATTCTCTTTTCTGGAAGAAAGAAAAGAAGAGGGCAAAAAAATAAGGAAAACTAGTCCAAAGCAGTATTCTGTTCTTGTTCCAGCTGATCTGTTTAGGATTTTGTCACTGCCTTTGCTAGACCAGGAAAGACTTTTGTGTGTAAAAAATAGCACCCCTCTCATGGTACGGTAGGACCCTCTGCCCCTTTTTACAGAAATCACTCATGAGACTGCAAGCGCTTTCCCACTTTTCCTGTCTCAGGACTATCAGGCAAAGAAGCAGCTGCATCATGCCAACCTATTGGGAAACATTAGACATGAGGTGTGTCTTCCAAAAGGTCTGAATCAGGATTGCAATGCCCAAGTCAGATGCCTAAAGCAGGGAGGCAATCTCAATCCAGACTACCCTTTCCCCTTCCTGAAATGCTGAAGTTGCTGATTTTCCCAACTGCCTTTTCAGTTGCTAAGGATTTCTGTTAGAAAGGGGCGATACAGCAACTTAACTTTTAAAGCACTGAAAAATGCTGCAATGAGAGATTCAGCTAATGCTACCGAGGAGCACTTCTGTCACATACAGAAGCCCTGTGTAGGATGGGCTGCTGTCACAGGTAAATCCAGCTGGGTTAGTAACAGACTGGAAGCTGTGGCTTCCACAGGGAAAAGGCAGACTCATGACAAATGAAGGGACGTGACATAGGAAGGGAACTTATTACTACAATTTGCCCTCTCCCATTCCATTTTTACCCCTTCCTCCCTTCATATTTTATTTCTTGTCCTCCCACTCTTTTGCAAAAATCCGAAATGGTCGTGTTATAGCTACAGACCATGTCAAAGATTTGTCTCCTCTCTCCCTCTCTGAGTTAATCATTCCCAGCAAGCTTTCTGTGGTGATGAGTCAGTAGCACAAAAAAATGACAGATTAGATGTGATACTTATTTTCCTCTGCTTTTTTTTTTAAGCATGGCTGTCTCCTCCATCTGAAAGAATGGAGGAAGGGGTAATCAAATGCACTGTAGCTGGGAGCTCTAAGAATAATGTCTCCAAACTCTGCAGCTTCCAGTAAAAAGCCTTGTAGTTTTTGTATACTTTTTGCTGTTATGTTTACTCAGCAACACTGTTTTAGAAGTTGCAACATTCATCTTTAAACATTAATTACCAAGACACGATTGCTCCAAAAATCCACTGCCTGAGGCCAGGGCCTAGGAAGTGGAAAATGTAATTTCAGAAAGTGATGAGAACAAATGCTGAGCCTTTTAATTGCAGGTTGGTACAAATGACTAACAGTAAAGCAAAGCTCATTTTGAATGAATTTGTTGTTCTGCATGTCAAATTCAAAACAGCAGTGAGTTGCCTGGGGTTTGTTCTTTCCCCCTAGTCTCTTTGCAAAAATCAGAGAAACTGATGAATTTTTGAGAGGTACAGAAAGTAGTTTTCTAAAAATTCAGTTAAAATTATTTACAAGAGAGAAAGTGGAAGGAAGGGAGGAAGGGAGGAAGGGAGGAAGGGAGGAAGGGAGGGAGGGAGGAAGGGAGGGAGGGAGGGAGGGAGGGAGGGAGGGAGGGAGGGAGGGAGGAAGGAAGGAAGGAAGGAAGGAAGGAAGGAAGGAAGGAAGGAAGGAAGGAAGGAAGGAAGGAAGGAAGGAAGGAAGGAAGGAAGGAAGGAAGGAAGGAAGGAAGGAAGGAAGGAAGGAAGGAAGGAAGGAAGGAAGGAAGGAAGGAAGGAAGGAAGGAAGGAAGGAAGGAAGGAAGGAAGGAAGGAAGGAAGGAAGGACTGTTCTAACAGTCATTGGACAATTACTGTGCTCTTTTGGAGCTTCATTTCAGGGTGAAGTGTACAGTGATTCCCAGCATCTATCTCCATCTCCCTCTGTTCTGCTGAAATTTACCTGGAATCACCAACAGTATAACAATGGATTGGGCCTGCTTCACCATGTGTGGCAACACAAGATTAAACGCTGCTGTGACTCAACATCGCCACATCCGATGTCCCAGCCTGATGCCAACAGAAGCACTGCAATAGCAATGGCATCTTCATCTCCACCCTTCTGGCCTTGCTGCTGGCAGAATGGGGACAGCCCTGTGTGAGCACCTTTGCAGGGCATCAGGGGCACTTCTTTTCACACAAAGGTAGAGAACTTGTTCATTCCAGCCCCACATTGCCACACCTGGGAAAACACATCTGATGGGAGATGTGACTCAGGGCCTTATGGGTCTGAGGCTGGTTTCCTACATGACCATAGGACAGACCATACAAGTAGGATCTGTGATGGTCCTAAAGTTGCATTTATGCACCAAAGTCTGGAGGCCAAAGAGACTACAAATTGTGATACTCATCTTTTCTATTGCTCATGTTCACTGGAAAACTCCAGTTCTGCTTCTGGGAGTTCTCGGAAGCACTTCTGGCCTCATAGCACTGAACAGCTTGTGCCTGCCTCCCTGGGATTGAGAGATGTCATGCCACTTCACTTCCACAAGGGCCTTAACCAAGGGCCTTGCCAGCAAGGTACACCAAAAATCTGCCTAACCCCTCATGTTAAATCCAGAGGAGCAGAGAGAAAGTGTTCGTGATGATGGTCTGTGTGGCCCACCTCCTCTCCCACTTGCTCATAACAGTTCTGTACTGAAAGCTTTCCCCCTGTGACCTGGGAGATATGGTTTCAACACACTCTGAGTACATTCTCTTGTACCCTTCTGTCAAATAGGGAATAAAAGACATCCTTTACCTCATGGCTATTCTCACCGGGCCTGTACTGCAGACCCTTTCTCACAGGCCAGTTTTTGCAGGATGGCTCATGACCACACTTTTAAGAGTTTGGTCCCTACGGAGTGCTCTCCCTACAGAGTATTTTCTGCTCATGGGCTTGGTGGGTTTTTCCAGTTCAAATTATGAAGAGTACTAACAGGTGTATGCTGCAGGCCATCACAGCAGTCCTGTGTCAAAAAACTATAATGCCAGGAAAAAAAATGTTGTGCTCTAGAAATGGGTGAGGGCACAAATTATGCTATTGCCTAACCTTGAATAATGATGAAGCACTGCCCTTGCTGAAGGAAACACATTTGGTATCTTCCACATTTGGTATCTTCCATCCTATCTGTTTGAAGCAAACCTTGGAGCGCTCTACACAGCTGACAACACTCACATTTCCCATCGGGGATACCAATGGATTTGCTCCAGAAGAGTACTCTGACAATGATGGGTGTCTGGCATACTGACCATGGGTAGTATGAATGACCAGGAAACTCAATGCTGGAGGAGAACAGCAGTGTGCCAAGTTCAGCCACAGCATTTTCAAGCAATAGCTGTTCTACTTTGATGGAGTCCATGAAGTTCAGGAGAGGTCTCTCACTCTACTCAGCCAGAGCACCAAGCAGAACATCAAAACCAAGTGAAACACAGTGCTGTACAGCAGCCCTCAATTGGTGTGGAAATTGGTGAGTAAGTAACGATGACACCCATTTTCCACTGCTCTCTCCCACTTTCAGATAATCCAGGCGAGTCCTACATTTGTAGGGTGATGTCCAGAAGTGTGCAGGAGAACACCAGGGTTGCATTATCTCCCGTCCTCCCCTCCTTTCCCAGAAATCCAGTGGCCAGTTTCAGCTCTTTTATCACAGGTATGACCAGGAGACTGTGATGAGTCTCCTGTGGCTCTGCTCTTTTGAATGCCACTGCTGCTCTGTGGAAACCCAGCTGCCACTATGTTTTCCTGACCACCTCTAAAATGATTGTCAAGCACAGAAAATATTAATTAAATTTTAATTAATAAATTGAATACTGTGGGGTTAATTATAGCTATTTACAGGGAGTGTATGGGATTTGGAGGGCCTACCTTCTGGTGTTTTTACACAAAGTGTTGCCTCTTCCTCTAAGCTCTAATTAGCTAGCTTTTTTCTTTTTAATAGCCAGCCTTCAAATGACTGCTCAGTAGCTCCCATTTTGTTCCTCATCAGCAGTCCTCCAGTACAGCTGCTGCAGAAGGGAAGCAGCCCTGCAGTTTGCCTTGAAGGGAGCAGGTGATAAAGAAACTATCAGAAGCGGTGTAAACCAACAAGAATTAAAAAAAAAAAAAAAAGGAAAAAATTTTTTAAAAAAAAAGGAAGAAAAAAACAACCAAGAGGCCCAAGCCCTAAACTATGTCAAGCAAGGAAACTATATAAGAAACAAAGGACATGGGAAGAAATAAGAAGGAACTGCAACATCTGAAGCTGCTGCAAGGTCAAAAATGTTCTCTCTGTATGCAGCCCTCTTGTCCAGCTGCATATTCTGCCTTCCTACACATGCACAGTGCCAAAAGCCATCAACAGCAGATAAGCACCTGGGAAAAAGCAATCTGTTCCAGCACAAAGTCAACTGTGAAACTTGAAATAATTTCTCCTCTGCTCCTTATTTTCAACCTACACATTTCCTCCCTAGTGGTAAAACCTTTTTAAAATTTAAATGAACCTAATTACCTGTACTTCTAGCTACTCAGTTTATACCTATAAAGAAAAAGGGTCCTTTCAGGACACAGTTAAAGTAAAGGCACACAGTAACACACTGTGCCCAGATATGAGGAGTTTACTCCAGACAGCTTTTCAATCTCATGCCACTAGATGAAAACTAATAGTGCCTAAGAACCAGCACAGAAGAGAGTTTTGGAAGTTTGGGAATATTTTGGGTATTGTTTTGTTGGGTTTTTCTGCAAAAGTGACCAACATGATCAGTAGGCAGACCACTGCTTTTCCTCAAGTATCTGCTCCTGCCTGCTAAGTGTTCACGACTGAACGGCTGCCATGGAGGGAGCAGAGGGCAGTGGCTGGAAGATGAGGGCTGGCACAGGCACCGCAACCGGTAGCTGGCCTGGTGCCTGCCTTCTTCCTACCACAGCAGTTGGCTCCAAGTGGTAGGCACAGAAGACTGGTTTGGGCTCCTGCTGAGGTGAGACGTGGTGAAGAGAAGAAGGAAGAAAACATGTTGCATTTTTTTTCCTTTTATAACCAAGAGCCATAATGCTAGTAAGGAAAAGTGGGAATAGACTGGCCAACATGGAAAGCAGGATATCTCCAAAATTTCACATGGAACCCTGTGGTTTCTGAGGTTGGAAAACCATTGCCTAAATGAAGAAAGCTATCTTCCATCTCAAAAAAGGAAACATAATAGCCAGAATCACTCCTGCAGAAAAGCCTAACTCATCTGACTCCTCAAGCGTGCTCGAAAATTTTGTCTACTCTCCTTTGCAGCAAAACAGTTTCACTGCCCAGGGATGCTGAGCTGAGAGCCCTCCAGCACCAAGGCGTCTCCTCACCTCATGCTTCACCTGAAAGTGTTGGATCACAGTGCAAAACCCCTGCTCCAGGTCTACCTTTCACATTCACAAAGATTTCTCCAAAACAGAGAAAATAAAGTACCGTCTCTTCTTCTAGTATTTGGAGTTGTGATACCTGAGAAATGCTTGCCAGCATGTGTAATAACACGTCTGTTGCAAGACATTGTTTTAAAAAAAAGCAACCCTGCATGGTGGCTTCAGACAGGCTTTTCTCCACTTCAACAGCAAAACTAATTCTGTAATGAGGAGCTAAAGATCCTGCAGCTTCAAGCTTCTGCCCCCGCCGGGACTTAGCTGCTTATTCAAAGTCCCAAGATCCCAGTCACACCGATGACTGGTCATCCCCCAAGCCTGTTACCCGTGGGCTCAGAGGCCTGGAGCCAGGCAATGAGAGCACCGGCTTAGTTACAAGCTTAAAAGGCTGAGAGCCTTTAAGGAGGCTGAGAACCCGGATTAGCGAGGGTGTTTCCAAGCGGGGCGGCGGTGCCCGCCTGACTGGGCCGGACAAGCAAGAGCTGCCGGCAGACTCAGGCCGCCGGTGCCACCTTCCGGACACACGCGTTATTCACCTTCCCCTTCGAATACAAGAACGCTAAGGAAGGTGGCTTCATTTCACTCCCTAGTCCTGCTTTTTTTGGGTTCCTCCCCGCCTCTCTTTTAATCCATCATCATGTAGCACATAACTGAAGGGGGAGCAGCCCCAGCAGGGTGGCAGCAGCAGAATCCAAGACGGCTGCACAGTGCATCCCGCCTCCAGTGGAAAGGTAGGTACCACAAGCTCACAAAATGTTCCCTGCCTTTAGCATTTCGTCTTCTTCAAGCATTTCCATGAAACAGCCAAGCCTGGCAGAAGTAGCCACAAGACTCGTTTAAGAAACATCTGTGTATTTTAGGGATGAAAAGCAGGGGTGTGCAAGGGCATCCCGGTTAATGCCGAAGTGCCTTCTCAGGGGCTCACAGAGTATTTATTTGAGCAAGGACCAGCCAGTGGAGAGGGGTCTGACTCGCCTTGGTGGCCGATTAGCTTTAGTGGCCACGTAAGAGTGCAGATATAATGAAATCTTGCCATTTATGCCAACAGCAGTTGTGTTCTCACAGAGAATTGTGCTCTTTTAACATCCAAAACACAAACTGTTGCATGTGGCTATACCACAGGCATTTCTGAGAGCAAGGCTAAGGTTAGAGAGGCCACCTCATTCTGAAAAAATCCAAAATTATATCTCTCATGTACAGCAGCTGCAGTTCTTTCTATTTCTTATAGCTGCAGAGTGGGACTTGACCACTGTCTTCCAAGTGGCAAATGGGATACGTACACCCAACACAGACCTCAAAACTGGCTTGCAGAGTAAACTTGGGAGCAACTTTTAGTGCACAGAAGATGTCTCCAAGGAATGGTTTAAAGAGCACAATTAGGAGTGGCAGGCCGGAAAAAAGCTGTGAGGTTGGAAAAAAAAGTCTGAACTGGTAGAAAGCAAAGAGGAGCTAAAAGGAAGAACTATGGGGACAGTCAGGAAGCAGGCAGCAATGAAAAGCTGCAGGCTACAGAGTGCAGTACTGCAGGGCTCTACACTGAAGACTTGTTCTTTTTCCCCAAACTAAGGTGGAACGTAAGAAATATGGACTTTGAAGCTGTCAAATGCTTGCAGCAGCTGCAAGCATGCAGCATGTAAAACAAAGGGCCTCAATTTAATGGCAGCTTTTTTAGGGATTACCATTACATGAGACAGTGGTAATAGAGGCAATGGGCCTTATGAAATGTACACGTAATAAACTGTGGTCTGCAATGGGAACTTGGATGATCTAAGTATTATACAAATGCTGCTGTATTTCTATATTGCAAATGACACTTGTTTCCATTTCAGAGGACAGGGCTCAGCAGTGATGTGGAGTCAGGCTGAAGGACCCATAAAGCAAATGTGCAGCAACAGTAAGGCAATATATTTATTTCAGGATGTAATATTTTTTAACAGCATTTATTCTTAAATATGCACATAGCTAGATGATAAATACCAGCTGTGTGGCAATTAAAGCCACACTGCAGCTTTGATATTGCCATGTTGCTGTTATGCAACCTAGTTTCAGATGCTGACCCATCCCGAGTTGCCAGTTTTTACAGCTGGACTCTACCTTGAGTTTAGCTGCTGCACAGCAGCCCCATATATATGTACTGTTACTGCTTGTTTGTGCAATGGTTTCATTAAATTTCTTTTAATGTAGATTTATTAAATGTAACAATAAGCTACCTTCCACAACAGTAAAATCAGAGTAACTGATGATAACAGCAGTTTACTCATGTGAAGGCATCTAATTCCTACTGCTGTTAAGTCTTAGTTCCCATAGCCCTCCAGGACATGGAAGGATATGGATAAATCCCACCTGAATTAAGTTTCAGCGTGTTCTGGGATTCTGAGCCCTGAAGAAAGGGATTTATAGATGCACTTCTCTCTAGGACTGCTATATACTGTTGTATGACTTATAACAAAAGGGGTCACTGAAGTACTTCTACTCTCACTGAGCACCATCTCTATTTACAGATTTTATAATTTCCTGTCTGTATTGATTTTAAAAGCATCTTTAGCATGCAAGCAGCTGTTTAATGCATTTTGACCCCAAAGCAGGGAATTTGTACTAGTATTCCCACTAGAATGTTCGTCCTTTCGTGTCCATGCATTAGGGCTCTGTTTAAAATCTGCCCATGTCCCTAATCTCCCTGGGGAGCTTTCCCTGAATATTCAATGCTAGTCCACAGTCTGTAACAAAAGAGGGAGGGGAAAAAAAAAATAGAGACAGAGAACAGTGTTTATGCATAAAGTTCAAGAGCCTTTTCACATAAAAAACATATGCACACACAAAAGCACCTCAACTACAGAGCCTGGCATTTCCACAGCAAAGACCTGACAGTGTGTGTAGTTTTTCAAGTTAACTAATTTACAATAAGGGCATCAGACATCTGAGCTCCAGATGCACTCATTCGGGCAGCCAAGGCCATAAATAAAATAGGAAAGAATACTCTTACCCTAACATAGGGTTTATAGAGATGTGTTGAAAGCTTAGCAGATGGGTTTTGCTGTCTCAGCTTTTACCTGCGTAACAAAGTAAATGCATAAAGCTGCTTACTGGTTTCTTCAATTCAAGACCTTTGCATTTGCTCTCATATGCTCCCATGAAGATATGGCTAATTGAAACAACAAGCAAAATCCTACTCCTCAGGGAAGCTAATGGTAAAACTCCCACTGGCTCCAGCAGGCTCTGGGTGTTGTTCAACATAAATGCAATTGGCTGAACTTGGTCAATAGCATAACCAACACTACAACTGAATTTGTATTCTTCCATCTACAGATTTGCCACCCTAATGCCACCCCTGGTTCTGCTTTTGTCCCATGGTTCTATGGAAGAACAAAACCAATGACACAGCTACTGTCACAAAAACTGGGGTTGCTGAAGCCTCAGCCCATGCTGACAACCAGCTCTCTCCCATGGAGAGGGGAGAAACCCTCTCTTGAATTAGGACAAGATATCAAAACGTTTTGTCATATCACTTTGTTTTGTTCAATCTACATGCTGTTCTAACAGAGCAGAAAGCTGGAATCACAAATCTGAAAGACGTCATATCAGATAGCAAACATTTCTGAGTTTCAAAAAAGTTTGCCATTTGAGAAATGAGTGTTTTCCCCCACACAGAGACATCATCATCATCACTCAGTCTAGCTTTCATAAACATCTGAGCATTCTTTTTGAAGCCAGTGTGCTGCTTGGGCAGACAGCATGGAAATTTTACAGTCCATTTCATCCCTGATACCTGCACTTAATGCTCACTGTTAATAATGGGATAGAAACAGAGATGAACATACATGTGTATACAGACATGCTAAGAGAAGAAAACATTTCTGACATGTTCTTAAAAGGGTATTAAATTGGTGAAGGCAGATTTCTGAGCTCAGCACATGCTAGAAGTGCATCCTCAAAACTGTATATTTGGCTGACTTTAGGAAAAATTATGCACTGTGAGCAGCTGTGAACATCTGAGGATGGGGCAATGACAGGGAGAGGAATACCCAGTCCAGGACCAAAGCCTGCATCAGGAGAAAGCAACAGGGGCAACTCCAGGGATGGGATGTAGAACAGGCAGTACAGGGAACAGGCACCAAGGAAGTTGCTGGACTAATGCATGGCTTATCCCTGGCTGGATACATCCTTCCAGAGCTCTCCTTAAGAGGCAGCACTTTACTCAAGCAGCTCTTGCAAACTGGGCTCTGATTGTCTCTCCATGCCTTGGCTCAGTCCCTCCCCACAGTCCCCATCCCCACCTGCTCTCAGGACCACTCACACATTGATTCCAGTCACAGCACTGCTTTATAATACAGCTCAGGGAAAGATGGAGGAAGAAGAGAACAAACATAACTGATGACTCAGACTAACTAGAGAATGTGCTTAAAGCAAGTTTGTTTCACCAATGGCAATGCTTTGCAGTTTGCTTTACCCCTTCCAGACTAGGTCATCCCAATTCCTTTTCTCCATTTAATGGTGACATAAATAAGTGGCCAGGAAGAAGCTGTCTCACCTATCATAAAAACACAGTATGCAGTAATCATAGGAGGCTACTGTTCAAGACAAAGCCATGAGCTCTGCATTTAAGAATCCGCTGGTCTGTAATTCTGAAGAACACATTTATTAGCAAAATCCTGTTTTTATAAGCTGCAAATCAAGACACAGCTTCCTTTAGCACCAGATTTATGAATCATGAGCCCTGTAGTGCATGAGACTTTGCTTTAGAAATAAAATTGCTTACTCAACTGCAGAACACTTCAGTTCAGTCTTCTTTTTCTATAACTACTGCTTAGTCTCAAACCAGAACAAAACAGCTCTGTAATTACACATGCACTTAAAGTCCTCTTAGTATCTACCAGATTCAGTATAAAGGCATAACGATGAGTTTCTAAGTCTGACATCTGCTCGATTAGCAGCATTTTCAATATCTGGCTACTTTGCAACACTTAGCAGCTAAGCTAAGCAGGTCTAGCACACAGTTAGACATGTGGATCTTTTTGGGTTTGGGAGGGGGGAGGGGTGGGCGGTGCTAGATGTTTCCCAGATATCCCTTATTTCAAAGCAGGAAAAAAAACAACAATGGCCAGCTCTGTACCAAACCACAGGTCAACAGATTTCAATGGTCAAGGTTAAAATTTGCCTCCAGCTAGCTGCACAGACTTATCCCACAGGTATTAAACAGGAAACTTTTAAACCTTAAAAATAGTTACAGTTATGTGACTTATCCTTTTAAAAAGATTTTTATCATGTACATGAAGACTAGAAGCTTTCCTCCTTTGAAATGTTTGTGTTTGACACTTTCTCTAAAGCACAGCAAGTCTGTGTTTGTTGCACAGGCTGTGGGTTGAGTTTTGTTTTGCTATTCTTTTTTCTTTCACAAATCAAGCTGTCAGCAGCACGGGAAGTAATTCTGTAACTGGGACACGTAAGAGCTCTGTTCTGAGACTGCATCGCTGCCCCCAGTAAAGTCACCCTTGGAAACAAGAGCACTTTAGAATATCTTAGCACACAATGAAATGCTTTTTGCTATGGTTTATTTAGCTGAAAAGGAAAAACATAATTCAAGGAAAAACACCAGCACTTAGAGATACTAAAAGTATGCGGGCTCTGCTGAGCTTCCTGCTACTGCAGGCCACAACCTCTAAAGAACACTGTGTTTGAATATTCACTTCTCTGGGGACAATGCTTTTGGGCTGGGAGATAAACCTAGTTTTCTTGGACTGATATGAAAACTAAAAAATAATATATGCTCCTCTCCTACTACACAAACACTCCCAAAACTAAGGGAGTCCAGCCCAATACCAAAGGGTCATGCTGTGCACAGCTGATTGCTACACGAATTGCTTTAGCCTGCTATTAACTTCTTCCTCTGCTCCTTACTCACTACCTCGTATTATGGCTCCTAGGTGTTCTCTCCACATGTCCAGACTTCATCCCCAGCAGATCCATCCCATCTGTCCCCAGATTCCACATCTAGCCACCACATCCCCTCGATCTCCTGCGGGGCCCTGGAGCCTATCTCCACCATCAGATGCACCGTGCTTAACCAGCCCAGCCATGTAATTAGTAGCGCAGCTGCACAGCCGCCAACCTGCCAGCGCACATGTGGCAGACCACTTCTTGGCAACTATTAATCACATATTGCATAAGAAACAGTCCCTTAATGCAGGCGAGTCTTTCCACTCCCGAATCATGTAAAAGACATAAAAGCTTTTGGCCATGCAGAAAAGTGAACAAAATGAGTGGTAATTAACTCTCATGACTACAAAGGCTAACAACTTCGGCACTTACAAAGGGGATCAGAGGCAGCTGAGCTGAGAAAGAACTGTAGCAGAACAAGTATTTGCCTGGGAGCAAACACTGCCTGAGTGCTTATTTTAGAATGAATAGTCATGTTAGTTAACTAGAGCTAACTACTGAACAAATAGCTCACGTTACAGCATACCGAGGTACACTAGATGCATCCTTTGATGTACTAACTGACAACCTACTGCAGAGTTCTTTTTTTCAGAAATGAAAAAAAACCCCACAATTTATCCTTCGGAGCTGATTCTGGGTTTTGGCACAGTCTTTTCACAGATTAATGGAAACGAACCTAAAATGGACTTAATCATTGCGGCATGATATATTTACATTGAGCAAGAGCATGTGGTTTGCAAAGAAAAAAAAAAGAGGAACCAAACGAAGTTTTTCTGTAAATCAACACACGTGACTGTTCCTGACTATCTCAGGATGGGCAAGTTTTGGTGCACTACATGTCCTTGGTGTTTCTGACCTTTTAGCACAACTGCAGCCTCTAAGCACCAGGATTTGGTCTGCTGTTCAGCAGCATACTATGCAGCCTGACACACCCTTCATGCCACTTACTTAAAATACCAGTGTGGACAACGAATATGACTCCCATGGTTTTCAAGAAGTAGGGGAAGAGAGCTGGGATTTGGGGAGTGATTTCCAAGGCAGCCAATATTCATCCTGAAAATTTTAAGTAAAATGTGTTCTGATCATTACCATGAAAGTAAACACATCTCATCTGGAAACACATAAATTCAGGAGTAAAAGTTTCTTTTCTATATGAACTACTTCACACTGGTGATAAACTTAAGGGATTTGACAGGGATTAAAGATTCATTTGTCAGCTGCTATGTCCTTTAATTAGCTTCCTAACATCAGTACTGACTGAAGCAGCATGTTCCCAATTTAGCAAATCAGGCTGTCTCTGTCCAGGTTTCACTGTAGCTCTGAAGTCCTGAAAAAGAGTATTAAACACAGTGATTCTTCTGCCCCCTAGTAGACATAATCTACTATATAAAATTTCTTCTGTCCCAGCTTTTGTGAAATGGACAACAAAAGTATTAACCTAATTTCCAGAAGTTGCATAAAGTGTGTGTGGCTCTTCATGATCTTTTGAGGAGAAATTCACATACCAAAACCTCATGTTGTGCTCTGCTATGACCTGCTCTTGTATCTCCTATTTCACTTCAGGTCTGCAGCAAACTTCACCACATACAATCACTCACAACTTCACATCCATACCACCGTTAAGTATGGATGGGCTTGTTTGAAAAGCACTTGACAGGACATAGGGGTTCTCTGCCACAGACAACTCAGATCCCAACTGTAATCCAGCCAAAACTTCCTCACCCCTGTTTTGCACTCCCACCTGTAATGTGGAGATGATAAAATTCTTCAACCTTTTCAGCTAAATATTCTTCCAGTTTTTAAATAGTACACTCCTTAGGACAGAGGGTCAACCACATACTTACCCAGAACCAAGCACAAATCATTCTTTAATTTAACTCTTTGGGATCTCTAGGTAAGAATCAGCCCCTAAAATGTTAACCAGCTTTTGTTTAACAGCATTTTTAAAGCTCAAACCAACTGTAAATCAGATAAGGCAGATTCTCACTTTGGGCCATTAGGTTTACCTCATTTCCATCCTCCTGTCTTTTTATGCTCTTGGTGATTCCAGACAAGTTTCTTGCTGGTCTCTTACACTTGTTTTGGGCCACCTCACACTGCTGGAGCCATGCAAGAAATTGTAATAACAATATTAACTGCTCAGCTTTGACAGGACATAGCTTATTTTTACTGGATTACTTTTCTGGCACAGCATTTAAAGCACCAAATGATTTGACACCTGTAATTTTATACTTGGAATAACACAAGGTATTCATACTTCTTTTGTAATGTAAGATAAAAGCAAACACTACATATGTTCTCATTCCAGTGCTGCTGTCTGACAGCTATTTGCCCAAGGAGAAAAAAGTACTGTTACATTACAGAATATGTGGAAAAGTAAAAGCTATGGAAAAGAAATCATTAAATAGCTAACTTATTCCCCTGCTAGCACTAGACTGTTCCCTGCAGCATGTTTCAGAGTGTTTTGTCCAGTCTGGTTTTACAAGTTTCACATTACTTTCATTTATATGTTTAATACAGCACTGAGTCCAATGTGGTTTGGTGCTGCTTATTTTCCTTGTCTTTCAACTAGAAGATTCAGTGCTACACCAGCTGTTCATATAGAGTCAGCTCCAAAACTACTGAAAAAATATCTGGACTCTTTCCACTGACTTCAACAGGATTTTGGACCAGGCTCAGGAAAAGACGACGAATACATTTCATGTAAGACTAAGCAGGTTACAGTCAGCAAAGTATAAAGAGGATTAGCTGTGTAAGATCCAAAGGCACATTACCCTGCACTCTGAAATGCCTGCCTAACACACTTTCACTTTCACGGAGAGAAAGGGCCAGATTAATTTCTGGTGCTCTGCCACTAAGTCAATGCTACCATGCAAGGAATGAGTGTGATCTGGAATCCACCCAGTTAACCTCATTACACTGGGATTTTCCTAAACTAGAGGTGAGAAAATTTATTTTCTAAAATTGCAAAACCAATAAGCAAATCATAGAATCATAGAATGGTTTGCGTTGGAAGGGACCTTAAAGGTTGTCTAGTTCCAATCCCCCCCACCATAGGCTTTTTGCTTTTCAGATAAGTTTAGGTCTTTAGACTAGAGACCCTATGGAATAAGTATCTGGAAAAACACAATGGGTTTTGTCTCTTTCCTCTGTCAGGGAAGGATGAACTCTGTTTTACTTCAGAACCTGAAATGGGTCATATTTGGTTTAAGACATACATATCTAGACCTTCGCTTTTTGTCACCAAAACAGATGGGCAACCCCAAACCAATTTGTGCATATTTTATGGAGCACTGATACTACAACATCCCCCCACTGTGTATGCTTTGAGTGCATGACTTCTGAAAGCTAGAACGCCTTTTTTCGGGGATTATTCTACCAGTGGGGGATTCATTCTGAACAATACCATCAAATGAAGATGGTGGTGTGCAGTTATTCTCCCCACTCTTTCAAAGTTCACAGTAAAACGTGTCAGTGTTAGGGATGTTCTCAGCTGCTGAGAATGCTTTAATCAACCAGACAATTTTTTCTGTTCCTTCTGTTCCCTAGGGACAGGGAACTTCATAGCACTGCTTTGTTGTACTATGTGTACAGTTATAACCTACGCTAGAAGTATGCCATTAATGAATGAACACTGGGTGTGTGTGTGTGTCAAGCAGATGAGATGTTCTTTTGATCTTCTGAGCTCCACCACTGTGGCAGACGGGTGTCTAAACTGCTTTATTAATGCACTGAAGTCTTCCCTCATTTCTCAAATAATACTGAAGAAAAATCAGAATTTCATCATGGTGTGATTTTCTGCTCTTCCAGTTCAAATCTAGCTGGAAGTTAGGGAGTAGGGGAAAAAAAAATATTTCTTTATTTATTTCTTAATTTTCCAGGGGGGTGGGAGGAATATTTCATGTGCTTGACACTCTCTGAGGCAGCCAACAGAAGCTTCTCAAATTTCTGTTTAATTTCAAAGCAGTTTCCACACAACATGGGAGGTGTATTTAGCTTTAGGTACAATTTTGAAACTAATTCACCAGAGGAAGACATTCAAAGTTTTTTCAAAGTTTTTTTTAAGGATAACATAGAATCAGAATAAGCATGTTTAAAAATCATAGAGGCTTATGAACATGATTACAGCAATGGTTTTAGCCTCCAACATACGAATAGCAGTGAAAAACAACCCAACTGGTGTGAGGCCACAGAAACATATGGGAGAAAGTTTAAAGGCAAATGCCTGTAGGTAAACAATGTAGAAAATCCTTGATAATCCTTCCAAATATATGATTCTTATGTGGTGTTGTGATGAAAAACTGTGAATCCACTCAAATTTTCCCAGATTGAATGACATCTCCAGGGAGAAGAGAAAAAGAGGCAATGTAGGACCTCTGCTCTGTAAAAGAAGCAAATCAAATTACCACTTCACAGGCAGCTAAGCTGATCTAACTATTCACTTGCAAAAGTGAGAGGTCAGGTCTCTCAGTCTCTTTGCCATCCTCCCAGCTGCACATGCAACAGCTCCGTACTCCCCTGATCATAGAATCACAGAAAACGTTTGGGTTGGAAGGGACTTCAAAGATGACCCAGTTCCAAACCCCCTGCAACGGCCAGGGATGCTACCCACTAGATCAGGATTCTCAAGCCCCATCCAATCCGGGCTTGAATATTTTCAGGGATGGAGCATCCCTCTGGACAACCTGTTCCAATGCCTCAACATCCTCACAGTAAAGAATTTCTTCCTAATATCTAATGTAAACCTACTCTCAGTTTAAAACTATTCCCCCTTGTCATATCATCACAGGCTCTTGTAAAAAGTCTCTCTCCAGCTTTTTAAGGTCCCCTTTAGGTACAGGAAGGCTGCTCCAGGGTCTCCTTGGAGTCTTCTCTTCTCTATACGCAGAACACCCCCAGCTCTCTCAGCCTGTCTTCACAGGAGAGGTGCTCCAGCCCTCTGAGCATCTTTGTAGCCCTCCTCTGGATCTGTTCTAACAGGTCCATGTGCTTCTTATGCTGGACAAAGCACTCTACAGTCTCATGAGAGCAGAGCAGAGGGGCAGAATTCCCTCCCTGGCCCTGCTGGCCACGCTGCTTTGGATGCAGCCCAGGACACAACTGGATTTCTGGGCTGCAAGTACACATTGCCAAGCTTGCCAAGTACAATTGTCAAGCTTCTCGTCAACCAACATCCCCAACTCCTCCCCAAGGCTGCTCTCAATCCATTTTCTGCCCAGCCTGCTTGTGCTTGGGATTGCCCCAACCCATCTGCAGCACCTTGTGCTTGGCCTTGTTGGACTTCATGAGTTTCACACAGGCTTACCTCTCAAGCCTGCCAAGTGTCATCACTTCCTTCCACACCTCACAGCTTGGTATCACTGGCAAATTTGCTGATCCTCTACGTCACATCTGTCATGTAGTCAGCTATTTACCTCACTATGCCAGAGAAAGCTGCCAATCTTTCTGCTGTTTTTCTTCCAGGCTAATAGGTCAAAGCAGCTAATGAACAGATCCAACATGTCAGAGCCAGCATGGTAAGCAGCAGAATTACCAAGACCAAGGACTCCTGGGGATGGAAAAAGGACTGGGGACTGCCACTTCTCTTCTGTGCAAACTGAAATTGTCTGAGGGTGTCTCATGGAAGAACTGTCTTACTGCAAGAACTTATTATTAGAAGGGAAGGGGGAATTGAAAGAAGTGGAACAAGTAAGGGTCCTGTTCTTTGGAGGAGTGTGTATATCAGGGTGCAAACTAGAGCAGTAGAAATCCCACAGGTCTGCAGAGGATTTCATGGGTAGAAAAAGCTGTGTACATATGCAGCAGCTGCAACACACAGGAGCAGGGGATGTATAATCTATATGCAAATAACTGTGTAGTTCCCCCATGAAAGCATGGGGCTGACTGTACAGCCTTAGAAGCTGCATGATATGTCTACATCAAGTCTGCTGTTTCTGATGTGTTGCACTTCATATGCATGGCTGGTCAGCACAGCACACACACAGAGCTTCTTCTGTGAGGGGCTTCATGTCCTGTAACTGCTGTGTATGCTCACAGTGCTGACACCCAGAGTTTCCAGGCATGCAGCAACCAGTTCAGAAGTGTCTGCTCTCTACAGCTATCACACATCTGGAAAGCCCAGACAAATTTATGAAGCCCTCAAAATCTGCCTAATGTGATTTCCAGGTGCAAAGAGTAAATGTGTCTGGGAAAAGGAAGCCTGCAGCATCTAGGAAGTCCTTTGCTACCTGCACAAAAGCAAACATAGGACACCAAAAGTTTAGGAACACCTGTTCTGATGAAATGAAGGCAGGGCTGGAGCTTAAGTCTCAAATTCTTCACCTGTCTTCTCTACTGACTTGATTTACCACAATTACATTTGACAATGAATTTGAGAGGATGTGCTTTCACATAATGGAAACACGAAAGGTGTTTTGCAGTTAAGCTTCACAACTGTTCCTGTGACTGAGACCATTACAAAAGCTGCATAAGGAATTTATTTCAGGTCTAGACACCCAGGAAGAAAATAACTGTAAACGAGTAAGAGGCTATGCACTAAGATGAGAATCCACCCTTCTCTCTCCTTTAAATGGCATTGGCTTATAAAATTAATTACTTACATACCTCACAGAGACGCAATACTTAATTAATATTTGTTAAGTGCTTTGAAATTCTGATGGAAGACATCATACTATTGTGCATCATGATTAATACAGTGTAAAAGTGATGCCATTGGTGTTGCTCAAGCAGAATGCTGAAAGGATATCTGTTCAGTTTCTGATTGAAAAAGGGGAATGGAGATAGAAAAGGTTTAGGAAACCAATTTAGAACTCAGCCTAAAGAAAAAGGGAGAACTGGGGAGGAGAGGAGCCAAGACATTTTTCAGAGGTATTTACTGTGCAGTGTGCATTAATTCCTGCAAAGTTAAAGTGTAAGTGCCTACAGCAAAATCCTGGCTCGAATCAAGTACAGAAAATGTTTCACTGACTTCAGTGAGGTGAAGATTGTTAGTTTTTGTCATAATTTCCAGCAGATGCATCCCATACGCAGGTTTGCAACTTTGCACGGTTCCTTGTTTATAGTTTAGGTTCAGGAAATAACCTCATCAAGCTCAGGCATGCTCACCATATAAAGGCAACTGCTCAGCTTCTAATCTTTCTACTACATCCCACACTTGGAGTAAACCTTTCCATTCTGTTAATGAACTTGGACCTGAGCTACCTATTTAAGTTGGTGGCAAAACTCCAATTAAATGGAAGCTGTGTGGAGATCACTGTAGATTTTGTAATAAACATGGGAAGCAAACATCCTGTGTTTAATAGTGTACACCTCTGGAGTTCAACTCATTACTCAGAATTCTGTGGAATTCTGACTAGAGAAACAAATCAAAACAAACCAACCAACCAAACTTCCAAACTCCCAAAGTAACAGAAATTCAGGCAACTTATATTTTTAAGCATTAGTCTTTCATACCTAGCAAGATTAAGATTCAGAGAAACATGTTCCTCACCACTTCTGGATAAGGCAGAGTAATTCAACTGAAAGCTTTGCACCTGTGAGGCTCAAAGAAGAAAGGTTAAAAAAAATAGCAAGGGAGAGGCACCAAAATTTGAGAGAAGGTACCTGTGAGCTTCTAGTATTAAGAAGAGCCACTTTAAAGCAGGAGCCTACAGCTACTCTAGGTAGGAAACTAAGTGAAAATGTTCTAGACTTCAAATTTTGATACATTTTTGGTTTTGATAAGGATTGAAGACTGTGGTATGTATGGGGCTCTTGGTAAGCTATTAATTACCCTTTTCCAAGCGGTGTGTGATGGCTTCCATCTTCTTAATGTACTCCTACTCAGCACAGGAAATCTTAGAAGCCCTATTTATTCTAAAGCATTTGTTAAGGTGGGCTCTCTAACCATTCTACGTGTAGAAATGTACTACAGCAAACCAGCACTTGTAAAGCAGTTTTGTGTCTATGTAACTGGTAGACCAAATGTAATGATCAAGTTGCACATAGCAGCTCTCCCTTTCACTTGTGCTAGCATGCTGTATGTTTTTAACTGTAGTGCAGGCTCTGAAGCATGTAGGCTCGTAGTTTTCTCTCTCAGTGCTTGTACAGCTGTGCCCACAAATGTATGTGTCCAGTAAAATCCAAGGAAATGTTCCTGGATGCCAGCATTAAGCTTAGATAGCTGCAGCTCTAATAACTCACATGGCAGCTCACATTGTAGTTCTAAGTGTTGACAGTTGCTTTCCAGTCCTACTGGAATAAGCAACATCATTCTTCCATCTAAACTCAGTAGTCAAAATCTGTTGGTGTATGACCTACATCATGTTGCTGCTCTCGGGATCCTAAGGAGAGATGGTATTAAGGTGCCAAGGCAAAAATTCAAGCCTAAAGATTTTATTGACCAGAAGTTAAATGTGTGATACTTAAGTCATGTGAAAACAGTGCTGTGTCACTCGTGTAAACAGGTAGGATGTGTCCCTTTCCTCAGAATGTTCATTAATAAGATACTGGACAACCAGTACCACCAAATAAGGCCAATGCTTCTCCAAAGTCTGTCTTTATTATGGCTGGAGATAATGGTGAGCAGGCACTACAGAGGAAAAATCATTCTGTCAGCTTCTTGGCATGGGTACTTACAGGGAAGGCCACTGAAGAGATGCTAACTACGTATTCTGAAGAGGTTTCCATTTCGTGGAGGGGCCAGAAGAAAATTATACCAGAGATCAGAGTAAGCAAGGCTATACATAAGACTAAGCATTGTCTGCATTTTGCTGACAAGACATGAAGGATTTTCAAGATAATACTGTTCTTCATATTTAGACATCAGGAAAAAAACCCATCCTGTTAATAAGGTATTTCATGACTTGTTTGCCTCTCTGTGTGTCCATGTACATTATCCTTGACTTTTTACCTGGCTTTTTCCTACTGGTTTATGCTTTTTTCCCAAGCAGGCTGAACAGCAGCCCAGCAGCAATCTCTAAAAAACCTGCACCTGTATGGAAAGTATCTGAATTTCCTCTAAACGTATCAAATGAGTCCTAATCACTCATCTCAGATGCTTTCCAGAGCAGGTTCTTGCAGTTCTCTAACCTTTTAACTTATGTTTTTGTGCCTGGTTTTAATGTTAAAACTTCTTTTGTTGCTCTCTTGTGCTATGAACAGGGCAAATACATTTATTTTTATCTCTGGCAAGACTTGCATTCCTTCTACTTACTTATAACCTGCCAAACTGAACTATCATTTGGCAGTTTAGTCACTCTGTATCCACAAATGCCTCTGTACTCTGAGTATCTTTTTATTTTCTCCTACCTGCCAGGTACCCTACATACATTTCCAAGTCTCAGGTGATGGATCTCTCATGTTACATTAAAATGAATGTTGTTCAGATGACCATGTCTTTTCGAGTAGTCCAGATCTTGGTGTATCATTCTGTGTTTACACCTTCAGTTTGTGGTGTTCACCAATACCACACAACCAGTTGTAGGGGCTGTTGAAGAGTGCTAAAAGACTGAAAAGGAGTGGTGTGAGGTCTTTGGGAATGCATTAGACTTCTGCTGGATCAAATTTCCCTATAGAGATTCATTCCCATTTCTTATGGGTCTTCCTTCTCAGGGAGTTCAATATGTCAATTTTAACTATTTTAATACTAGACTGGATTCTTAGAATTACTGCTGGCTATGTCTATATCAGGAATAAGCATGAGTGTGCGAATGAAAATACCTGATGCTGAGGGTTGTGTTCCTACTATGGGTTCTGTGCATGTGGTTTGTTTAGGTTGGCTCTTGCCTGCCCTCACAGACTTTCCCACCTATGAGTTGTGGAGAGTGTTGAGCATTCACTGGTGGTGCAGCCTCTGGTAATCCAGCTGAAAACTTCATGTTCAAGTCAAAGTGCAGTACCTGGAGACAATCTGCTTCAAGCCCACGCTCTTGCCGCTCACTTATTTAACATCATCAAAGTGAGAATCTGCACTAGTGCTGGTGCACAGATCACCACCTGTCAGACAGTCTGGGAGATTACTGTTGCCATTAATGAACTTAATCCACATCTGGAGAAGGCACACAGGGATGTGGAAGATTTCTATCTCTTTGTTAGTTAATGGGAGAAGCTTACAAAGTCAATCTTCAAAGCAGATACAGCTACAGATAGGAAAAAAGAAAACATTCCCTGTTCACTGCCTCCAGTTTGATCTATAAGAGGTCTAATGACATGATGGCAGAATACATTTTGATGTAATGGATAATTGAGTTTACTATGTTCAGTGTAGTGATCAAATTAATAGCAGGATTGACTTTTTATTTGGTGTAGGGAGGGGTAAGAAAGGCATGGCAAAGCCCCTATTATCTGCTGTGTACTGAAGATATGCAGAGTACTCTGAGACAGCTCAGGAAACAGGGACTGTGTATTTTAGCTGGTGGTATGCTATGCAAACACTTAGTGAAAACACTTAAACACCAAGAAAAGCGAATTACTCTGCCCTGGGAAAAGGGGGTGGGGGTGGTTAAATTCAACTGCTATTACTGCTGTGCAGTTGCTAAAAAACCACCACTGCACCACAGCAGATGAAAGTATTCTGCCACTTAAGATATTCTAATACCAGAAAGGATGCCTGAAACATGCTAAAAGACAAATGTCAGTATAAAGTACCTGGTGATGCTTTTTCAAGTGGCTCACAACAGGGAAAAGACTAAGAAGTAATGCTGAACTGATAACTTAAAATTTTACTAACATTCCAGTACTCTTGTGTTTCAGGTAACTTTTCAGAAGTATACTCTCAAGAACTTTCTATTCCTTACAATATACTAAGGAGAAAAAAGTAAAACTGCATCTTCAAGAGGTTAGCTCCCACACTAGCCTGATGGTCACGTTAACTGCTCCTTCCAGAAACTGAGACATAATACAGCCTTTTTCTGCAACCTCCTCAGTTATGCAAAATCACAGCTCAAAACTGTAGACTGAGTCACTAACAGCAGTACAGAGAAATAGAAAAATCCGGCTAAGTGCCTTTCTTCCCCCTCTCCCCTCCCACTTGCTTGAATATGCAAGCATTTCAAAATAGGTATTCACACACATCACTTGTTGACTTCTGTTTTAGTGGCACTTGTATAGCTGGGACAAGCAGAGAGGTCTACACAAAAAAGTTGTCTAGAGCTGATGCAGCCAGCCTTCAGATCTGTGTCTAGAGCCTCCTCCTAATTCTCAGAACAACCACAAGCTGGGCTGCCACCAAACCGTCCTTGGAGCTGCTCCAAAGACTGTGCTGCAGCCTGGGTAAGGCAGCACAGGCAAATGGGGGAAGCTGCTGTGTGACAGCAATGCCCACATGGAGGGACTTGTGCTGTTCAACAGATAAGCTGCATTCACCTGTGCTGGCTAAACTGGGGCAGGTATAAAAGAAAGGCCAAGTGCCCTCACAGCCGCGTTGCTTAGGAAGGGTGTGCGTGGGCCCATCTCTTTGAGTGAGCTCCAGCTCCTAAGTGCCTTAAGTGTAGCGAAAACAACCCCCAGCATCAACTCTTCTTCCTGCTTGATTTTATGTTGTGGTCACAGCTGCAAAGGTAAGGATGTTATTTTGCTCCTCTGGAACTGAGTCAAAACCCCGAAGTTTGTATTAGAAAAGTGGCCTGGAAAGTACTGTATTAACAGACATGCAAAGCCTCTGACTTCTGGGGAATAACCAGCTTTGAAGTAAAATACACTCAGCAATAATCCAAGCACACTTCATTAATTTCTGAACTGCAAGAGCGAAGTACTACTCAGAAAAAGCTGTAAGACAGTAATGACGGCTTTGGGGTTTATTTTTATTTTTAATCCCAAAAGCTCCTTATCTCCCTTCTTCATGTTTTTTCATTCAATTTACAGTAGTCTAAGTTAAAGCTCATCTAACAAAAAAATGACACATTAAGTTTAGCTAACCTCTTCACCCCCCTCTTGATGAGAATCCTTTCTTCCTCGGCGGAATAAATGCAACAACTTTACAATTGGTATGTTGCTTGTTTAAGATAACTTTTCTTTGCACTTTGTGTTTAATGGAATTTGGCTGATGTGGGATATTTCAGCACTTAATTAAGTTGAGATAGTGAGGGCAGCAACTTTTGCCAAGTCTTAACTAGCACTAAAGGATCTCTAAGCAGGAAGGCAGTATTTTGTTATCTGTCAACATGCATGCATCTTTCTCTACCACACCCCCAGTCAAGTCTGAGAACCCTTGACACATCATGAAACATCGGTTTACTGTTCAAATTTGAGTCAAAGCTTAGACTCAAAACAAAGAGTAGTTGCAGTTTAACACTGGATTTAAGTGCAGGTCTGAGGAGCTGCTGCTGGAACGGGGGTGCTCATGCCACTTTTCCCATCCTACTGCTGGACTGTGCAGCTGCAGTGCCTGCCATGTCCAGAAAGCCTTGATGCACTGGAAAAACCAACTTTTAAAAAAGCCTGATGCAAGAGGTACAGCACGATGTTCAGCTGGGCGGTGGAACAGGGCCACCTTGCTGCCGCAGCCTGCTATTACTCCAGCCTTTGAGGCTGGATTAGGGGTTTTAAAAATTTGTTTCAACACTTCAATTCGTCAAAAACTGTCTCTAAAAGAAGCAACCCAGGCCACTCTTATACTTCATGTTACATGCTCTCTTCTTGCACTTAAAGAGTTCATGTGAATGAGCAGAAAGAAACCAACTATGCTGGAAAGCAGGAGCACCTAGCCTCACTAATAAGAAGGGGTAGGGGAAATCTTGTTCCCTTCAGTGATCACAGCAGACTTTAACAGGAAAGTTCCAATTTTTATGAAGAAACATAGCAGTGTTTGAACATGAAACCTGCTCAAGATAACCTGGTCGCTCCACAAGCTGAATAACAAAGTAAATCTGACTGTAGATTCCTTACCATGTGGATGAGTTACTGCAACCAACTTGCTTTATGTTCGCCCTACCTCTTCACATTTCCTCTGGCTGTGCTCCTGCCACCAAGTTCCCCACAGAACAGAGCACCGTGGGCCTGTGCCTGTTTTAAGCAACAAGAGATGTTTTCTGCCACATTTCTGATTATTCTCTGTGTATCAGGCCTTCTTTGTAGCTTGCTAGATAAATTTGCCTTGCACCCCTCTTCTGAAGGCGGCCGAGATGTATCTCAAGTGCAATTACCATTAACAGGGCCCGAAGGGATGTGTTCAGGCTCTCGGGGTCACTGAGCAAGCCCCTACTCGCCTCACGGCACTGCTGCCTTCCCCGAGATGCCACCGCTCAGTGCCCCTGGTTTGACCCCCGCCGCCTTTGAAGGGGCCCGCCGCTCCCCGCGTCACTGCGGCGCTGCCGTGGCCGGAGCCCCGACGGGACTCCCCGCGTACGAACCCCCTCCCGCGCCCCTTGCCGCCTCCGCCAGGCCCCGACCGCCCCGCGCCGCCGTTTTGCGCCAGGCCGAGCCCGCCGGGAGGGGCAGCGGGGCTCGCTGGGGTGCGGCGGTGCCGGCGGGAGCGGCGGCGGGGCCCGCCCTGGCCGCGCCCCGGGCTCGCTGCCCGACCCCACTCACGGCAGCGGCGTCGGAGTCACGCGGGCGCCGTGGGGGCCGCCATTGCTGCGGTGCCGGCGGGGCGCGGCAGGGGGCGCTGGCGGGAGGCGCTGGCGGGAGGCGCTGGGAATGGCGCGGGGGAGCCGCGGGGGAGCCGCGGGTGTTACAGCGTCTCCTGAGTCGGAAGGGACCCACAGGGACCGTCGAGTGCAACTCGTGGCCCTGCGCAGGACAGCCCCAAGAGTCCACGCCTGAGAGCGTTGTCCAGATGCTTCTTGAACTGCGTCAGGCTTGGTGCTGTGACCACTTCCCTGGGGAGCTGGAGTTCCAGTGCCCAACCACCCTCTGGGGGAAGAACTTTATTCTAATATCCAACCTAAACCTCCCCTGATACAATTCCAGGCCATTCCCTCGGGTCGTGTCACCAGAGAAAAGATATTAGTGTCTGTCCCTCCTCATCACGAGGAAATTGTAGACTCTGATGAGGTCTCCCCTCAGTCTCCTTCAGACTGTACAGACCAAGTGACCCCAGCTGCTCCTCAGATGGCTTCCCCTCACGCCCTTTGCCATCTTGGTTGCCCTTCTTTGGACACTCTTCAGTAGCTTAATATTTTCTTATATTGTGGTATCATGTCACGGCAGTGCTGGGGCTGGCTGTGCCTCAAGCAGCATTTTCCAAGGGTCCCTCTTCTCAATGGCAGGGTTGAGGGTCTATGCCCCACTGGAGGTGACAGGTGTCCCGTAACCATGGCCTCGGCTGCATGGTGAGTTGCGGGAAGCCTGTGA
Source organism: Aphelocoma coerulescens (assembly GCF_041296385.1). Lineage (NCBI taxonomy): Eukaryota > Metazoa > Chordata > Aves > Passeriformes > Corvidae > Aphelocoma > Aphelocoma coerulescens. Next base: position 61,361,693 of record NC_091015.1, on the reverse strand, counting down.
AGAGACAGGTGCGGTCCCCAGACAGTGCTGCTGAACAGGCTTCCCCACAATCCACATCCTCTCAGCTCCACACTGGTCATCCAGACCACACCTGAGCTTGCTGCCAGGGATCTGCTTTCTTTTGTGGTGTTTTGTTATTATTTTTTCCAGGACAAGCCCTGATCCAAGGGACACCATAAAATCATTCTTGTGCAGTCAAATAAAATTGAAAAAACCAACAGTGTCTGTCCAGTAGTCCCCAAAGATAATTCTGGATCTAATCTGGCCATCTGATTCCACACAGAGATATTAATATTTAATTTAATCACTGCTGTCTTTAGTTCATCTTCTTCATTCCAGATTTATCCATCTCCATTGTTCCATGTAAGCTGGTGTCCCTTTTGGAGTTTATTTAAGCAAGCTGTCCAGCACTGTCCCTGAGCTCAGCACTTAGGCTGTGGCATTTGTAAAGTGTGTGAGCACTGCTGGATTACATGATACCACGCCTTGGCTCATGGTTTTGATTCATCTGAAATTAAATGATGAGTACCTATAACATCAGAGTGTGTTCTGCTGCTGTTCCTTAGTGCATCCTACCTGCTTTGATATTTACTGTATGTGCTTCCTGGCTGAGGAGTTGAGTCAGGCATTATTCTCAGGGCTGTTGCCAAGCCAGTTTGTTCTGTTATCCAAGTAGCTTCCAGCTGCTTATTTACACCTTTTGCCTTACTGTTGTGATTTAGTGGAATACTATCTACTATTTCATTCTTCCAAATAAAACTGTTTCTTCCCATGGCAAGCTTCCAGTAGTGTCCAGTCAACTTCTACCAGCAGGAGCTGATTACATTATTGCTTTGCTTAGTTGTTCCTGACAAAATATTGACAAGTGAGAGGTTGCTACATTGTAGCTGAAGTAAATTAAAACATCTGCTTTCTAGGACTTGTAACAGCGCTGGAATTGTGGAAGGTGAGAGTGGGGAGAAACATGGTATGGAAAGACAATCAGCAGAACAAAAGGACGTGCAGGTATGACCAAAAAAGAGACAACGAGAAATACAGAAAAAAAAGGGAGTGAACGGCTCACTTATTCTTACACTCCTAAGAAGCCCTGTTAAGAGACTGTTTTGTATGCAAAGCTGCAGGTTTTTAAAATTCTTTCTCTCATCCTGCCCTGCCTTTCTACTACTGTCCCTTCTTTGTGAAAATTGGTTGCCTTTACCTTCAGGGTGGTCTGACTCCTACATATCTAATTACTCTCTGAAAAATCTATTTCATACATTTCAGACCTGAAGAAAGATTTTGTGCCAAAAATCTTGTCTTCAGTTCCCAGCTATGCCTCTGTTGCCCTAACTACTCCCGCTGGCCCTTTATCCTGGTAATTTTGCAATGATGAAAGCTGTGTAATACCCTTCCAATTTTGGTGAAGCTTTATTGGTCCTGAAAGGTACTTATTATTTATAGATATCCTCTCTGCTATATCCATATGGAAGGAGAGACAGCTGGTGTAAGAGACCGGTATTACTATGTCCATGCTGGGGGCTATTTGCTGTTGCTTCTTCCCAGGCTGGCATTTTCCCCTGCACACTGTCACCACCCTGGGGACCCAGCTCATGCTGGTCACTCATCTCACAGCCACAAATGACTCCTTCAGAGCCCATATCTTGTTCCACCACTGGAGGAACCACTCCCAGCCCCCATCTTGTCCAGGTCTGGAGCTCATTTAAATGTTGGGGTTTTTTTCTAGTTGCCTGAATAAATAAACAATCCTTTGGCAGACGGAGCTCAAGTATCCCTGTATAGAGGGGTCAAACAGCAGGTAGGTACAGGACTGGTTTAAGCTAACCTAACTACAGGTGTGGTGGAAAGAGGCAGCTGTGCCCTCCTGCTTGGCTGTGTGTTGTGCCACTTCCATCTGGTTTTGGGATCTGATCCATTTGGAAAGTAGGTGGGTTTTTCTTTTTTTTTCTTTTCTTTTTTTTTTACAAGATTAGTGATGAAATTGAACAGGTCCCACATCCTGTAGATCACGTGGCTGTACAAATAGGAGCATGGTTACTGAATCCAAGGGCTCTGAGTTACATCTGCCTCTAATCCCTCCCATATGCATTCTTTCATATGTTCTGCTATGCATTATGGTTTTCTATCACGTGCTAATTGATTCAATAATTTATGCTAAGCATACAGTCACATGCTAGTCATTAACTGTGCTGTATGTTGAACTCACGGTGTAGATGTTTAAATATTGTATCTCCTGGTCTGCCAATCCTCCTTTGTGTAATACCACACATTTGCTGAAGACCTTCGGACCTTAAACTTCCTTTTTATTACTTTTGTATATGATTTTTCAGTTACTTTCTGGAGCTCCTCCTTATTTCAGTTGTGTAACAATTGTAATTAAAGCTGCTGAGGTATAATTTGTGCTTTAGCCTATGGTAATACAATGTGTTTGAGAGGGGATGGAATGAGTTTTGAAACGTCTTATAACTTATTTGAAACAACTAGCATAGTAATGTCATCACAAACCTTATGTGCAGTTGAAGCTATGTTAGCCCACGGAAGCTTTGCAATCGTTAAAACTTCATAACTGGCTCAGTAAATGTGACTCTGGCAAAAAAAATGTGGCTGGGAGGAGGCCAAGTGAGTTCCTGTAATCTTTCTGATGAGGAAGTTAACAGGTCAGAAGTGAGAAAATATGGAAAGAAAGGCGTGTCAGTCTCAAAATCCCAACCTGCAGAATTTTAGAATAAAGAATTTAAGGAATCCAGAGAGGCATTGAATTTTTAATTTCTTTGGGAAGAAGATGGGCTTTTTCTGGTATGACTACTTTACACAGCACACTCCAAGATTTACCAGAAACAGGTTGACTTGAGCACACTTGTGTGCAAAACAAAAAAAAGGTTCTCCAGAGGTATTTTACTTTATGTTTGAGATGACAGGGTACAGAATTTTATCCTTTGTACCTGTAGTCCTAATGTAACACAGCTTTAGGTTGTACTGTATGAATGCCCACCGTCAGCATGGTGTAGAAAGATCCATGGAATTCAGACCATCCTCACTGTTTATTGCAGGAACTACTGGCCTTCAGGGAAGTAGCTATACCCGCACAGGCTTTTATCTTCCAACCCCCTGAAAGTCCTGTTGCATGTAGATAAGAAATGGCAAGTAAAGAGGCTGAGAGTAAGATCTGGGTAATAGGTGTATTTCCTAGGAAAAGCTAGTGCTTAAGCATAGCATGTTGCCTGCCAGGAAGCAGTCCCAGTTGAAAGGGAGGCAAATAGTCTTGAGTAAGAGCTTGTCTAACACCTGGCCTGGGCTGTCCCAATAGCTGCTCTCTGCATGCCTCCTGCTTGGGCAAAGCCAGGCACAGAGTGATTTCTTTACCACTTGGTGCTCTTGAAACTCCCAATTTCCTGAGCACAGATTCATCCAGCAACGTAAACCCTATGGCTGCAGCTCGGCAGACAAAAGCACTGCTGATGTAGCAGTGTCTGCAAACCATTGCATGAGTGAGCTCTGGGAGTGCCTGGCTGGGGTTGTTATCCCTCACGTGGGCTCCTTCCCTGGTGTGCAGTGTCAATTCACACACCGAGGAGAGGAATCTCTATTTCTTTATTCTAGTTTGTGCAAAGTAAGGAGCTAGGTGGTAACCCGCAAAAGGCTAGCTCCCTATCATCAAAACTTTACATTATTTATATGTTTTAGCAAACAAAAGTATCAGTATTCATTGGCTACAAGTTGCATAGGTCTCTCATTAATTAGTATTATATCTTCTTTAGCTCAGTTTGGTCAGAGCATGGGCTGATAAGACCAAGGTTGTAGGCTCAATCCCCATATGGGCCATTCATTTCAGAGTTGGACATCTTGATCCTTGTATGTCACTTCCAACTCAGAATATTCTGTGATTCTACTGGTTAAGTGATTCTTTTACTTATGTTAATACTCTGCATGCTCATTTTCTTCCTCCTCTTGAGTCAGTGGGTTTCTAGACTCCGTGGGCTGTGAGTCAGTGTTTTCACTCTCCCCCTGCCAAAAACACCTTTCACCCAGTTAGGACTTTAGACTGATGAGTTGACCCTGTTTATTCCTCCTTCTGGCCCTATCTTGGGCATTCTGCCAAACATCCTTGTGGTCTGTTAATTCAGCATTCCATTGTGACTGATTTCAACAGATATCCCAATATTTTTTTCTATTCCTTTTTTTCTATTCTTTCTCAACGGCTACAGCTACTGAAGCATATTAAGCAAATAAACGGGGTTTATTGATATGTAGCTTATCAGTTCGGAAACCCTCCATCAGAGCGACCCCTGCGCGAGCTCAGCCGGGGGAGGGGTGTCCTCCCCAGGTTCCCGGGGAGGTGCCAGCCCCTTGCTGGCCACGTGCAGCTTTCTGGGTGTTTCCTGAGCGAAAGCTCCCCGCCTCAGCGCCTGCTCCAGCTGCCTCTGGCTTCAGCCCGCCCCTGCAGTGCCTTATTGGATTCCTGGCCGAGGGGGTGTTGCCGCCGCCACAGCGATAGGGCGTGCGGGCGCTGATATGCCGGAGCTGCGGAGCGTTGTATAAGAAGAAGCTGCAGGGAGCAGAGGAGAATTAAACAGGACCACGTTTCTCCTCTGTGAGCTGAAGAGGTTAGTGGTTATTACTTAATCCCTGCTAACTGTAATTAGGATTTGGAAGCAGGGCTTTCGTTTTCCGTCCCTCGCCTCTCCAGGATTGCTGGCCACCGGCGTTTCCCCCTCGGTTGTGGCGGATTGGGGGAGTCCTGCAAGTCACGTTGTCCTAGCTGCTCCAAAGAAACCCTCCACACCAGAGGGGACGGGCCACCACTTGGGGAAGGGGGAACAGAGAGGAAGGAAAAATAATATGCAGGTTGCAGTGAAGCAGAGTACTAGTCTGTAAATGATGTACATTGTAAATGATGTGGAAGTAGCCAAGTAGCATCTTCGAGTGGCCTGGGCACTGTATGATGAGAGTGTGAGAGGTCATGTAAAACGTTCCTAAAACTGGACTTCTTTTGAGAAGTGCTGAGCTTCCTTCAAATCCTGTGAAAATCCATGTTTGCTGCAGTTACTTGATGCTCCCTTCTGAAACACCAGACCATTACCTCAGTTTACCCATGTGTAAAGTGAGTGAGAATATTTTCCTTTTATAAAGGGATGTGGTGGGGCCATATTTCAGACAGCTTTTGGTGGGAGAAAGGTGATTCTTATGTTCTCAGATGCGGTACAGAATCCGTGTATAAAACACATTACCTTTATTAATAATTGCTTTATGTTCTAGTCACAGCTATCACCTCTAGCTAAAAAAAAGAAAAAAGATGCATCAAGGCTCAATCTACACACAGTGAAAAGGCAAGCTCAGCATTTATATAACTCCTGGCATCCTTCTGAGCTTTTGTGTTAAGAGCTTGTTAAACCCCAAACAACGAGTGTTAATTAGGACAACAGTTTATTGAACTAATATTGTGTGAAATAATGTTTATCCAATTCCTTGCAATGACTTGTCAAATTAATTTTTGTGGAATAAAGGTAGTCTGTCAGCTCTTGTATCTCTGGTTACAGATGCGAACACAGAATTACATTGTGCCAAAAATCAATAACGTAGTGTTTGAACATCTTTCTGTCATTTGTGTCAATAAATGAGAAAATTAAGACAAATCTGTTTCAATAACATAAATCCAACTTGAAGTTTAATCTTAGTAATATAAAGAGCAATGGGTTAATATTTTAATAATTTTCAGCATATATAAAATAGCCTTAGTTAAAGTCCTACTAAAAACTGTCACAAACAGTGCATGCCACGTAGATAATAATTAAATTAATAATTAAATATTATTAATATAACAATAATTAATAGTAAAATATTTTAAACTTTCTTACTATTGGATCAGGAAACTACCCTTATTCTGGAGTGCTGATGATTCTGGACTCCTCCTCCCGGGTTTACATCCACATGGTCAAGAAACTTATTTTTTGGTACAAATCTGTTTCTTCAGAGAGTGAACTGAGTTACTGTTTGTGAGCAGCTCAAGTTTAAGTCAATGAAGTGTCATTTGTGTTACCCTTAAAAGAATGGCAGTGCTTATTTTGTAGAGCTAAAAGGGAGACTCAACCTTTGTAGTTTTTGACTTCTTATTCTTAGTGTCCTCATTATTTTCCCAGTTGTGCTAACTGGATGTTTCAACACCCACTCCTCACCCCCAAACCCAATGAGCCAAAAAGACCACCACATTCAGCTCTAAGGGACTTAATTTTAAATGTCAAAGGGCAGACTTGTGTTTTCTTTGTCATGAAGAGTATCTGCTGTATCCACAGATTTGAAAACTAAGCTCAGCAGATGAGAACAGGACCACTTTGCTCTCTGCAGTAAAAATTAACTGGTCTTGTCAAAACAAGTGAAGATAAATGGATAAATTAACTGATCACTTTTCAAATTAAAACAGGAGTCACTTTCCATCTTACACTGTGGTGTCAGGACTTCAGTAAGATGCAGGACTGGAATGCACGTTGGCATTTTTGCTTTTTAGTGATGCCTCTAAAGTCACCTCAGTTTCATCCATCTTATAGAGAGAATATTGCACTCTGTGTTGTGCAGATTTGTAGGAAGCTTCAGAGGGTGTTTCCCATTACCACTGCTGTGGTCCACTGAAGCTCTGTCTGCACTGCCATCCTAGGAAAGGTAAGCAGAGTCAAGCAACAGGAGATAAAACGAAACAAAGCTGGTAAGAAATGGAGAAACTAACAGAGCTTGGATGGATGTAGTAGTGGGAGAATAATGCCCTGAGGAAGGAGTTCCTGTGTTTTACACAGCAGTACAGCAACACCAACATATGCAGGACTGTGGATAACTTTCACTTCTAATTTCCAGGCAACTGTAGATCTTTCTGAAACTTGCAGGTAGTGCTCAGTGTGGTAAAAGAACTTACATTATGCTCATAGCGCACCTTATTACGTGAGGCATTGAAAAGGTTTCTTCACTGAGTGGGGAAGCAGTGGGGCTTAGGAAAGAAAAACAGTCTGAAAGCCAAGGCACTCTTGCAGTTTAATCCTGTAGTAAAAAGGAGAAAAAAAAACCAAACTAAAATCAACAAAAACCCACCCTGGATGTATCCACACTCCGTCGTAACTTAGCAGAACAAAGGTTGCTGAGGAGCTGTCTCATGCCTCTGGAGCTGGCCTTGAACCATGGCAAATGTTCTCATGCCTGTAAAGCCAAAGTGTGGGACTTACATCTTAAAACTTTATAAAATAAGTGCAACTATAATAAAAAGATAAATATAAATTTGGCTTGTTTCCTCTCTAAGCAAAAAGAGCTTTGGCTTCTTGTCTAACTGAAATGTTTCTTAGACTAATGTTTTCAACTCAGAGATCTACTGTGCTAATTAGAAAACATTGCAGAAAACACGCCTGACTGGAAAAGATAATGAAATGCATTTGCTAATCCTGTTCCTCCAGATGAGTCTAATCCACCACTTTAACAACATGAGTTGAGCAATTAGCATAAAATAAGTTTCTTTTTTTTTTTTTTTTTCATCTTTTCAGCATAGCATTATTAACCAGTTAAAAGGAGCCTGTTTGGGGCAGCTAGTGTACCTGTCGTAGTAACTAACCTAAATGCTAAATTAAAGGCTGCACAACACTGGCTAATAAAATTAGAAGTTCTCATGGCTCAAGTAATGTTACTGCATTTATTAGCTTTCCTTCTTAGTGACATGTGTAGGTACAAAGGCATCTTTATCATCTAGTCATTACCTCTGTTCTGTGAATGAGAGGAGAGAAAAGCTCCCAGAAAGAACATGGATTATTGAATAATCCCCAAATAACAGAGAGGAGGAAGGAGTACAGGATGTGACGGGTAAGTTGAGACCACAGTCACTCTAGTTAAAACGTCATGGATGTTTCTTTGCTATGCTAGACGCGGTAAAGCTTTGTGACCCTTTCTGTTGCTAGGGAGAACAGCCCTTAGTCGGTATTTACTGTCTTTTGCAGGCTCTGACACAGATTAGCAACAGAGACTGGTTAGTCTGTTATTTGGTGATGAACATAGAGACCTCGGTGGCTTGCTCGTACTTGTCTTCAGAATAATTAGCTGATTTTTCTCAGACACAGCCCAGTTGTGTGCAGCTGGAAGTGGGATCAACATGTTGGAAGAGATCTCTCTATGCTTAGTGTTTAGTCTTGGTGACAGAAGATACAAATGCATCAAGGATTGGGGGGGCTTGTGGTTAGGTTGGGGGTTTTTCTTTTGTTTTTATTGTTGCCATTAAACGAGATTCATAAAATTTAGATAGAGACGGCAAATTAATTCCTGGTTTGTGTCTTTCTCTAAAGCTTTGATTCTTTAGTGGCAAAAATCTGCGAAGAACTCAGATACTCAGATAATTGGAATGTGGATAAAGAGGAATTCTGTACTGTTGATAATTCACTTTTAAGTGATGAGGCTATAAACCAGAGCGGTACACTTCTGGCATTGGAGGTGATCATGGGCTTTGTCTACTTTCATTCTTGTTCAGTGTAAGACAGAGGCAGGCCTTTTTTTGGTAAGTATGACGTACTTGGACTTGCAGTCCTGGAGTGCAGTATCTGTTAGAAGCAGTCTGGAGTTGTCTGAGATATCTTAGGTTTATCATCCAGAAGTCAGGATAACCAATCCCAGCAGTTGTTGAAAATCTTTGCCCTAGGAAATGTGTTTTTAATTTGGACTTTTAGTTTTTTGAAGTCTATTTTGCGTTTACTTACTTGCATAGTGAAGTGAAATAGTTATCCATACATTTAGCCCAATATGCCTGGCATCTGTAATGAGACCTTAAGACTGAGGGCTCTTGAATAAATATTTTCAAAATAAATAGGTCATTTGCCTGATTCTATTTACTGTTTAAAAATAATAGTATTCTGCCATGTGTTTCCAACCCAGTTCTTCTTGGTCCTGATGACAGCCTGACCTAGTAATATTCACAATATAGATACAATGAAGACACAGCAAAAGAACCATAAAAATAGCTGTATTATATGATAATATAAACAGGGCTTAAAGTGGCTGGTTCTTTGTTTTAGGGTAGATAAGAGCTTTCTTTCTTCTCTTGCCCTCTGAGCAGGGGATGTGGCCATGTAATCCTCTGGCTGCTCTGAGCCCAGTTTTTCTGATAAGACTTCATCAGAAAGGATACTGCTTTCAAGGACACAGCCTTAATTCCCTGCTATCTTTGAAGAAGGCCCAATTTTGTACCCGGCAGATGTATGAGGCACCTTTTTTCAGAGAGAGCACCTTTCAGAAACAACTGCTGGTCTGCTGCGTGTTACCATCCCTCTCGCTTGGCCAGACCTTCCCACCATCAAATGGCATGTCATATCAGAAACAAAATGTTCCTCTCTTTGAAGTACAGGAGGGAAAGTCCTCATATCCTAGATGCTCTTAAGTTGTCAGCTCCCAAGGAAGCACGAAGGTGTGGATAACCCCAGAGTTCAAGTTTCTTTTGGTTAAATGACTGCTAAATGAGACGTTGACTCTTCATCTTTTGCCCATGTGATGTCAGACTGACAGGTGGCCTTTTTCATCAAGAGAATCATTATGAGCAGGAAGAACTGATGCAGTTGCCAAGTCACTCTCCATCATATTTGAAAAGTCATGGCAATCAGGTGAAGGCCCCAGTGGCTGAAAAAGGGAAACATCACACCCGTAGCAGGGGGTTTGGACTAGATGATCTTAAAAGTTCCTTTCAACCCCAAGCATTCTGTTATTCTAACAAAAAGAAGTGCAAAGTACATTCTTTTACTGCATGCTCATGATTATTATTTTTAATATCCAGCTCCTACATTATCTTGGTTTTGCTTATATGCCTATCTGGAATGAACTTTCCTATTCCAGACTGCAGAACTAAAATTCATCAGGAGGAAAAGCCATCCAGCCTTACAACAAGTGTAGTCAAATGGCTTGTGATCTCTAAGTCTGACTCAAGCTGTTGTTTGGCCACAGTTACATTCTTTGTCCAGCTCAGTTTGATCTTAAACAAAACTGGTGGATCTGAGTGGACTCCAAGGATGGATTATTGCAGACAGTTGTCATTTACATTTTCTGAGCTGCTGAGGCTCCACTTCTGCCTTTACGTACACAAGTCTGACCATGTGAGGGAAGAACAGAGCTTTAGGGTCTAATGTCAAAGGTGGGCATCTATAAAATAGTGACAATTTACAGATGCCTACCTGTGGTGTTTGTGATTATCATATTCGTGTAAGGTGCCTTGTGTTTTCCATTTCTAATGATAAATAAATTTTGTATTTAGAACTGATTTTGCATCATGCCTGAGATGTGGCTGGCTTAAATAATAATTATTAAACTTACACAGTCGACTTCTTTCCCAGAACCTCAAAATGCTTTCTTGAGTTTAGTTAGCAGAAGGTAAGGAGAGAAGAAGGGATTTAGACAGACATTTTTAAAAGGAGCAAGGCTGAATAAAGTAATGAACAGGGTTGCTGTTACATTTTAAAATTGCATTTATGTTACTATTGGTGGCACAGGATTGTTGCCCACCGACCACAAACACAAACCAACAGAGAGTTAGTTTATGCGGTGCTTTATTCAGGGTCCGGGGACCTGGGGACTGGTGTCCCAAATCAGGCTTCCCGAAGGCCTATCGTTTCACTCAGCTCTTTATACAGTTTCAAACATTGGCACACATACAAAATTTAATTTTCAAAGTAAAACATACATCACAAGGATTAACAATTGATAATCATACCCTAAGCCATACATCTGCATGGTTGTCTAGTCTTAGATAATGCTCAACGAACTCCCACCACTGAAATCCCTCTTGCATGCCACATATATCGACCCAGAACTATTTACTTTTAGACATGTTCTCCATGCCCAGCTAATTCACTACTCCTTACTTCCCCACCCAGCACATTCCATTCCTGTTTCCCAAGAGAACTATTTCTACACCTGAGGCCTTACATCCTAGCAGAGCCTTAGCCTCACTACTTCTAAAATCCAATATCCTATCCTTTTTGTAACAGGATGGTGGTAGTTCAGTAAAGCCACTCTCTTCTTTTTAGAGTTCAGTGACCTCTTTGGCTGTTTAAAGGAATGGTGCAGTTAGGGACATGAACTTGAGGTGGGGACAAAGCTCTTCTCTTACAAGAGTAACTGTTAAATCAGTTCACTAAAATATTGCAGAAAAAATGAGGTGGGTATAAAGTAGTAAAACCAGGGAAAGAGAAAGAAATGTTTGCATTATGTTTCAAACAGAAGCATTAATTCCTGGAAATTTTCTACTTCCATGATCCAGTTATTTTTCTGCCTCCTTTACAAGGTATATTGCCCTCTTCTAGTGCCCTGAGTATTGTCTGCTCCTGAAACTTTGCAATAGCTGTTTTAGTTATTTCAAAATTAGGCGCTTGCACTGATCCTGCCTGTGATGGGTTATTATCCATTTGTTCAGCCACAGTTGTTATAAATAAAGGAATAGTCCACACTGATTTGGCAGAGGAAAGAAGAGTGATACTGGGTTCTTTTGTCCCAGTTACATGGCCATGCTGGTTCTGAGTAAGGTGTGCATTTAAAATACTCCTCTGAACAGGCAGTCAGCTTCACTAAAACCTTCCAGCTCTGCATCTTCGAAGGCAGACTGTAAGGAATAAAGAAGGTGGGGTGGTGTTTAAGTCTATTACCCAATTATAGTTATTTTTACTTAGGTTTTTGGAGGGGGGTCTTTGAAGTTGCCAGCAGCTTCACTGGTCCCAAGCTGACAAGATTTAACAAAGTATGTAGAAGCTATGATGCCATTAATATCCTGTACGCTTCTCCAGCTAGTGGCACGGTGTGGACTCAATCATCAAGTCAGTTTATAATTTTTGATGAGTTTTGTATTCATTGCACTTTCATGTGCAGGAGCTGAAATGTATGTTCGTCTTTCTTTAGACAAGTTTTAAATATAAGTAGCTTTGGAGTGGCTTTAGCCAAGTAGAATCTTCTACTTTGCTTGAAGTTGCATCTACCTAATTTGATGGCAGTTTTTTGGGGTCCTTTTGGAGACTTCAAGTAACAATAAATCTGGTGATGGTGAATCTGTAGAGGCAGACAGTTGTAAATAGGAACTATTTTGTAGGTCATTCTTTCACTTGTTTATTAACCCCTGAGCATGAGCCTGAGTATGTCAGGTTCTACCTTGGCATGCTTGAAGGTTCAGGTTTTGGCATGCTCAGAGCTGACTGACTGTACAGTCAAATCAAAACTAGTGGCATTTTAGCCACCTTTTTGGCATATAAAACTACATCTCTTCTTCATCTCAAGTTTTGATTTGAATAAACCTAGGGAATGGGAGGCATGGGGTTTGCTTTTGCATTGTGTTCAGTTATACACAAATAAAGCATTGTTCTTAAACCCTTCACAGGGAACCTAATGTGCAGTTACAGTACAGTGGGAAATACGGTTTTATAGGTTTTCTGTAACTTTTTTTTTTTTTGTAACTTTTTAATGAAGTTTTTGGTAAGATACCAAACACCCCCTCTAGTGGCTGATACTTCGGGAAAGATGTTTGCTTTCTTGGGACAATTTTAACAGATGAGTAGCACTTCAGGACTACTTGACTGCTAAAGCACATTTAATTGCGGACTAACTCTTCATGAGAGAGAGGCTGGCCTATGTGATTCTTGAGTGTTGGGTTGCCCATTAACATGAAAAATACTGAGCTCTAAAGTTAGGAGGGAGTAACCTCAATTATTAATCTTCATTCAAAACCTTCTGGTTTTCCCTGCTCTCAAGCAATTTATGACATTGATAGATTTGTAAAAGGTAATGCGAATGGAGAGCAACCACTGCATTTTTTACGCCCTACTGAGTGGTAGACTGATAAAATGACAGAGGTGATAGGGCATAATTTTTAAGAATACAACGTTATACAAAACTTTATCTATTTCCTAAGTTATCTCAATCTAGTTACTAAGGAAAGAACAATTTTATATCACTGTCAATTTATTTTAGAAGGGTGAAGACTTCTTTTTTCTGGGTTAGGGGATGAGGAAGTCAGCTAAAAAAGTACACTTGTCTGACTAGCTAAATTCTGTGTGTATATTGTTTTCTTTGAGGAGAATATGAGGCAGGCCTCCAGTGTTATGAGTTGCCATCATGCTAGCAATGCAGGCAGAGGGTTTTATCAGCCAGGGTAAGCAGTATCTTTATAGTGACTGCAGGGTGTAGTAGGAGTGCTTTTTTTGTTTGGGGAATTCTCAAAATAGGTCAGCCTGTTAGAGATCTGGGAGGCAGTGACCTTTAGTGGACCGGAAGATAGGTATCATCTATTGGGTTGAGTCCATAAGGATATTAAAAGAACATACTTGTAGCTGGGTATGTGTTTTTTTACTGTGCATACTAATATTCCAGTCAACAGCAAGAGCTCTTCTTTCTTAATGGGCTTGTAGGAATATTCTCATTGAGATCAGTGGGATTACTTGCAATTAAAGCTCAGCAAGCATATAATTCCTTTTAGGATTTGGGTTTCAGATTAATTTAACAACAAGAGAAGGAAAAGAAGAAACTTATTTTTTGTTATTCATTGTAGGGCATTGTTTTATATAGATATTTCAGTATAAACTTTAGTTAGTCATATTTTCTAGATGTCTGATCTGTGTGGGATTTCCTGTACTGAAGAAGAGATGTTGTAATTATACCTACTTCTTACACTCCACTTAGTGGCAGTAGGTCTGAGAGTGCTTTACAGAAGAAAGAGGTCCCCACTGTTCTGGCACTCAGACTGATTGGGAAAGGGGGTGTGATTTGCTTCCCTTGGGTCAACCAGTGTACTTTCTGTGAGAAAGTACGAATACAGCCTGGAAATACAGCTTTCCTGCTTCTTCCCAGCCCAGCTCTGTGTTCTCTAGGCCCTCTGAAGAAGGAAGAGTTGGTAGAAAGGACTCAGTAATTGGCAGGAAAATGCAGGTGCAGATGTAGTAATTGAGAAAATATTTCAGAATATTTTTCTGTAATTGTTCATCATCACTTTCAGTTGTGTTACAGCAAAAGATTGGAAACCTCTTCTGGCATTAGAGTTTACCTGCAAAGCACTTGCCAATCTGTCAAGTGAGGTAGAGAAGCCTCTTCTCTCAGTAGGTGACACAGCAAAAACAGAATGAACAGCATAAGCTAGGGAAGGGAATGGGCTGAGATTCTTGGGCATGTCTCATGGGCTGCCCTGTCATCTACCCCTCTTGTGATTAGCTCTGAGTAGTTTTCCCAGAAATGGAGGTATGGATAAGTAGTTCTCCAACTATTTTTTCCTTAACAAAACATGAAAAGCACTCATTTTTTAACAGAGTAAGAGCACGAAACAGCAATTCCTTTGTATGAAATAGGTGTTTAAGCAGAGTCTCAGACAGAGTGTTCAGACTCTTAGCTGTGCAGAGACTACTCTGGGGACTTTATTGCTCTGCAGGGAAGCTAGGGGACAGGGTTCATGGTCCACAGGGACCTCGCATAGTTCAACTTTGTGATAGCTTTAGTGTTTATGCAGATGTTAAGTCAAAAATACAGTGGAGGATGTTTCATGATTTTTTTTTTTTTCTTTTTTGAGTTAGTACCATTTTTAGCTTTATTCAGGGTTATTTTCTCAGGCACACACCGGTAGTGTAGCAATACTGTTGTTTGGTCACCTGGAAAATTAGGATCTGTGAATTGCTGATAGCTCCAAAACATAGCTTGTTCTCCTGAATGGACTTTACTCCAAAGTAATTGACTTGTTGGTTTTTAAAACGATCTGCTCTGCTCTTTTCTTCTCTTCTTCTATCACTGTGTCAAATTCACTTTCAAAAACTGTTATATAACATTGAAGCCTGACAGAAATTTTGGGGACGTTTTGTGGCTCTCTTTGCTTTAGGCATATGCTAATTAGCCACATACAAGCAGCCTTTTGCTTAAAAAGTAGCTGTGATGAGGCTGCAGTTATATGCAATTGTTTATTTACCCACCAGAAATTTCATGAGACTTTCTGTAATTCAGTCCAGAGCAGTTCCTGGAAACTTATTATAAGTAAGGGTTTAATTTTTGTTAGGAGATATTTTTATAAAATAAAATGTAGAGCCCTTCATGTCCTTCTCTTAATTAATTAATTTTTCAGATGCCCCTAAGCAGGCTCAGTTCTTTCTTGGATATTTTTAACCTTAGCAGTGTAGGTATATTGAAATGTAATGTGAGTTTCAAACAAAATGAGTCTGACTGAAGACAGGTCCCATAGATATGTAGAGAAGCTATTTTAAAAGTGTTCAGCAACCAAATCTTAATCACAAAGGGTGACTATAGGCAAAAGAAAAGGACAAAATGATCATTCTTACCCATGCATGTACATTGCAGAACTTCTGTTTCAATCCTCCACATGTGGAATATATCACATATTAAAACCAGATCTTCAGATTTTTTCAGTGCTTTGCATGGTTTTATATTACTTTTGTGAAATGATTTTGCTTCAAGTATGGAGTTGCAGGCTCTGGGAAGCAGCCTTGTGATGGGTGTCAAGACCACTGCAGACTCTAGGGTTAGCACATTTAGCTTGCAGAACTGTGTTTAGATAAAAGTTTTCCTCCTGCTCAAGTATTAATACTGGAGACAGCATAGCTGTTATAACTGCAGCTCTTTATTATTAACCATCTGCTGAATAGAGTAAAGGTGCTTGTTTGGCAGTTTAACACAGCATCTGACCATGTATCAATGTAACTATATCAACTTCAACTTTGGCAGTCAGCTGGAAGACCAGAATTGAATTGATGAACCTGCATATAAGTTTAAAACAATGCAGGCATATCGTTTAAGTGGCATTTAAAAGCCAGGAAAAAGTCCCTTCTGGCTGTTTCCAAAGTACAGTGGTACCAGTCAGGATGAGAGATTGTTTTCTGCTGGCAAACCTCTGTGAGAGTTGGTGCCTTGAAGTTGTAACTCACTCAACAGAGCCTGTGTGTCTGTCGGGGAGACTGCGGCCTGGGTTGTGATAGCCAGAGAGATGGGTGGGACAGATAAAGAGGTACCAGCAAGGGTAGGTAAGTCCATAACAAACAGCTCTCCAGGAAAATGTGCACTGTTGCTCTACTGCTTCTAGGTGGCTGCTGTTTTCCTTTGAAATGTGGAGACTGTAAATGGTCTTGGCAGATTTTGGAGAAAATTTCTGATTCTCATTTTGTGTTCAATTAACGTTTTCAAGAGAAGTAACAAAGACTGTCAGCGGTTACCTTTCTGACTGTCTTGCAGAAGACCTCACTTTTCTCTCTAGGTTGCAGTAAAAATAGAGCAAAAATAATCCATCATACTAACTGAATTTAAACAATAATTTTTTGGCATTTTTATTCAAGATCTTTAAGTTGGGAGCCTGTGCAGGGTCTCCTTCCAGGAGGTACTTCAGCATATATAGAGGTTAAAGTGCACAAGTGGTTTCCTGCAGAATAAAAGGTATTTATGCCTTTGAATAGACTGCTAAATTGGAGTATTTGTGAGATTTTCCTTTTAAAATAACAACACTAACGAAATCCACTCTGTTCAGCTTCTCCTTTCTCCGCTCTGAGCAGATCTTTCATGCTAAGAGTAGACAATGACAGCAAGATGTGGTGGTACAGGTTGTGGCGTGTACCAGCACCCTGAGTATGGCAGCCGCAGGTCTATTTGAAATCAGAAAGTTAGGGCTGAGAGAAACCTCACATTTTCAATATGATGATTTTACAGTGACTGCTGCTGTCCATCTGGTATTTCCCTTTTAACTTCTGTTGAGGAAGGTTCTGCAACCCTCATCTCAGGGCTTCCCTGCACTAACAGAGAAAACATTTTGTATGATGTCTAAACAACAAATCTATTTGAAGGGAGCTCTGGAAAACTTCCTCAGTCTGTTACCAAAAATCAGTAAAAATAAAAGCTCCTTAATGCCAATGTAGCATTAAGAAGCCGGCATTCTTTATCTGGCTGGATGCACAAGGGGTATCTCCTCCAAAACTTGTGCATGCTGAATACAGAAAAGGTCCTGTTTATATACTATATTTTGCACACATATTCGTTTATTTTCCCAGAATAAACATACATATGATAATAATTTCCCAGAAATAATTAACATATTTTCCCTCCTGTTTACATATGCGTTCTTTTGTCCTGGGGTCCCTTTGGTGGTCCCTGGCGGTTGGCGACCCCAAAGTGGTACCTGACTGCCCAGTGAACTGGTAAAATTTGGCACAACTGGGCTGGTTGCTTTCCAGTTCTTCTTACAGAATGGATATTGTGCAGTCCTATAGGCCAGTGGTTTTTGAAGAATAAACATTGTGTTAACTCACCATGTGCAGATAATTTTCATCTGGCAACAAGTCCAGTCAGGTTTTTTTGTTAGGGGGAAAGATCAGGCTGAATCCAACAGCCTGAAAGAGGCAAGACTTCTATAACCCCGATCAATATTTAGGCTTGAAACATATTCCGAGCACATGCATGCAGAGCACACATACACACCATGTATATATGTATGTGCATATGTGCATGTCCAGACACACAGATCCCAGACAGAGCACTCACAGAAACACAGACAGCACCAGCAGTCTTGTCCTGCTCGTCTCTCTAACTGAGCAGGGTGAAGGTCTGCTAGTGAGGGTGTATATGTATGTTCACATGTACAACGTGGGTCCCTCCAGCAGCCAGGCTCAGACACTCGTGGTGCAACTGCTGAGTATGCAAAAGTGAATTAACCTTGACAACGGTATTTTCAGATTAAGTACTTATCTGTGAGGCTTCTGCTACTCTTAGGATACATGTGGCACTTGAAGCAGTACACTTTAAACCACCAGACTGGGAGTGCTTCAGGAAAGCCTCCTGCATCAGTGTTGTGCTATTACCTGTGATATTAGTTACAAAATATTTTGATTTCTGATGTGAGTCATTCATTCATATTTGTGGGAACGAGAGTTTGAAAACTGCAGGAAAAATGCGTGAGGCTTACTGAAATTCTTCATATATCACGAGAGAAGGTACTTGTTCTCATTTTGTATTGTCTAGACATGCTATGAAAAATTTTCTTGAAGGGGAGATAATTCCGAAGTTCTGTCTTTTATCTTGCTTCTGCACGGACTTGTCATGGCATTTGTGATGTTGCACAAAGCAGAGGTAAACCTCACTTCCCTTACGCTAACCTCAGTGAGTATTGGCAGTTTTGAGATGTCACGTCCCACTTGTGATTGCACTGGGTGACGGATTTCTTTGGACTTTCTCCATTGTTTGTTTTGCTGCTGAATATTCCTGCTTTGCTGCTAAATTTTTTGGGTATAGAGCACTTTTTTTTTTTTTTCAATTGCTACAGGGTAGCCTACCCTCTAATGTAGGAAATACCCACTAGAAGTGCAGCAAACTCAAGAGCAGAGGGTAGATGGTACAATGATATATTGGTGTAGAATAAATGATCCTCTTCAGCTATTTGCCTTTCTCAGCTCTTTCTCTGTGTCATGCAGGGCTCATCTCCCTCGGGAAGAGGAGCCACTTGTGCTGGCTGTCAGTGGGGAAGAGGTCCCACAGCAGTCAGTGGCAGCCACCATCCCCCTTGTCCCAGTTCAGAGGGGACCTCTGGTGAGGCTGGCAGGGGTGCCTGCAACCCGGCCAAGGTGGGTGCTGCTGGGATGTGGGAGGCATTCCTCAGTCACAGTGTGTGAGCATGAAAGACATCTCCTAATCTTCTCATCAGCCCCTTTGCTTTCATACAGCCAGTTAGGAAAGAGTGGAGAAAATGCTTTTGGGAACTGGCTGATATACTGTTATATCACTTACAGTATGATACTTTTTTTTGGTATGACAGGAGCCAAAGTTCAGCAGCCTTGAAAATGCCTCTGAAATTTTTTGTCAATGCTTTGACAGAGGTCACTGATTTTTTAAGAAAAAGGCATGAAAGGCAGGCACAGCAGTTTAAAATTTGGGTTTCCTACTTCATCATTTTTGTACTTGGAAGATAATTGTAGCTGTTATGCCCTTGTAAAGGTTTGAAAGAAGAAGTAAATTTTTATATATTCATGTGGACTCTCAGATGAGAACTCTCTATTCTGCTCTTACCTGATTTGTAACAGTTCTGAAAAATACCTAATTTACTTTTCTCCCTGAGCAGCTGCAGATTTTGGTGTGTGAGCAAAATAAGGGTAATAAAAAGCCACAGCAGGGATGCAAACATAGCAATTTTTCTCTTAGCTACGTGCGTAAGCAAAGATTCTGTAACATACATTTAGTAGCTGTCTCTTTCGGTGTATCAGCCAGTGAACCCTTGACCTGGACCAAATGGCTGGTTGCTATGGCAATGGGTTGCATAGTAACAGGTTTTGTTCTTAGGTTGAAATCCTCTTGCTTCTCTTAAATGTTACTTTTGAGGAGGTCAGAAAAAATTAATCAGAAGAAACTAGGAAAGTCTTTTTCAAAGGAGAGGCAAAAACATTGATGTTCTGCTACCTGAGCATCTGCAGAGAGATGTTCTTTGTTCCCTGAAGTAGGTAGTCAGCTCCCACACTTTCTCCACTTTATTGAAGCAGAGGTCAGCAGCTCACCAGCAAAAAAAAAAAAAAGTAATTATTGGAAACAAGATGACTGTAGGAGGTTCGGGGGAATTTGCTTGCTCTATGACTTCAGCTCCCAGTCCTGCTGAAGGCAATAGGCAAATATTAACAGCTTAACACTCCACTAACCTTGAAAATTTCTGAATTTAAAGTAAGCTCCTGATCAGCTCTTTTCAAGCTGGACTTGTGAGAGACTGGAAGGATTGATGTCTCGAGACGTTATGGGCTGCATATGTGTGGAGGAAGGGGCAGGTCGGGCCTTGCTCTGGCGAGGCACTACCCTGCCCTGTACTGTCCCACCCCTAGAGCCTGTATCCCAGCCCAGCAGTAGCTGCCAATCCCTGGCACACCGGAGGCAATGCTCCACACCCACCTCCGGAGCCCTTAGCCCAGCTTCTGAGTGGGCAAATGACTGGAAGTCCTACCTGGGAGAAGGGCCCAGGAAGGCCAAGGGGTATTTAAGGCCAAACACAAGGCAATCAGATGTCTTGACCATACCTCCCCTTGGAATGTCTATCTGAACACTGCTGGAACCCAGGAGCTGGTAGCTGTATGTGTCCTTTAATATGTATCTTTTCTGTCTTTCTTTCTCTTTCTTCTTCTAATTCCCTCTTCTTGGATTTTGAGTAACTTAAAATTGAACTGGCTTAGAGTTTGCAAAGTTGAATGGGCCAAGTTAATGCTTTGAGAAGTGTTTTATGTTGATTGAACATTGCACTAAACCTTTTGCCAAATTTCTCTGATTTTCTAGAGTTGCCAGTAAAGTATTTTTTGTTGTTTTGAGCTGTTGAGAATATCTTCTCAGTATTTCTCCTGTGCATCTAACTCAGAGTACATGAACAACCTTAAGCCCTTTTAAAAGTCTCATTGATCAAGGTTGTTTGGACACTTACAATACTAAAAAAGTTCTTGCTGTGGCAGGGGCATGGGAGGTTGAAGGATTGCCAACCATGGGGGCAGTCAGAACTCAGCATGGCCCTGGTGCAACTGAGTGGTGTTTGGATTGGGTGACCTTCTGGGGTTCCTTCCAGCTGAGGTCATTCTGTAAGTCTGTCTGTTTTTCTCTTTGGCCATAAAGAAAAGCAAGTGTGATGGAGAGCCCAGACCAGGACTCTGCCTGTGGGTCGTACTGAAAATGAGTTTTGTGTTTGCGTTACCCTCCTTTTCCCCTCCTCTCCCTCAGCCCTACACACTTCTGTTCCCTGGTGAGGAGTGTCATCATGCCATACTTCAAATACTTGGTAATAAAATGTCACTGTAATTCCCCTAGAGAACTGTTTGATATATCACTCATTTCTTTTCTTGCACTGAACATGTTGCTCTGTGTTTTACCTTTGTACCTTTTGGCTTATATAAAGTGAGCGGTGTTCAGCACCGTATGCAGGAGCTTATAGGAAAACAAAATACAGACATGGCATGTGATTGGAGAGGGGATGTTTTTTCCTTTGTACCAGCAGCTGTCAACCTCTTGCACTGCCAGAACAGTCACTTAGGGCTTTGCTGCTGCGCTGTGATCGTGTCAGCCAAGAGGCACAAGGAGGAGTTAAGTGGGATTGTCCATTTACCCATCTCAATCTCAGAAAGATGTGAAGGGCTGCCACCAAGTAGTGTAAACAATCTAAAGAGTTTGCTCAGGTGAAGGGATTGGCAGTGGCAGGAAGAAGACTGAAACAGAAGTAGCAGAGATTGAGGGGATGCTTTCATGAGATGGAAGGAACAAAAAATGAAGAAGATCTGATCTGACCTCATTTATTTTAGGCTATTTTCCTGTAAGTCTTCAATTAATTTACAGAGTGTTGCTAGTCCTCAGGATGCTGGAACAGTGCAGGTTTGAAAGGTTACACCAGTTGCCCAATGCTTCTGCAGATCAATAGCAAATCATAAAACCAACAGAAGAATTTATTGCCAGAGGCCCAGCAGCCCAGCCAGTGAGTGCAATACTTGTCTGACCCTCCGTGTTATGCAGTTGTGTCAGCAGTTGCATTTGGGAGATGTAAATCTTAAAGACATGCCTGCTTGTCATTCAAGAGATGGCAGAACTTTGTCCATGGAAATGTCAAGCAAGCATCTTGACCAAATTATCAGATGGTTGGTTACAGCTTGACATTGTAGGACGTGCTGGCGGTTACATGGGGAAAGAAAAGATGCTCTTTGCTTCCTGTCCCAAAGTATTTCAACTATGCTGCTGAGCACTGGAACTGTCTGTGTGGCACCATGCTGCAGACGCTCAGGAAGTCAGCAGAGTTTATATAAAGCTCTGCTGGGTTTGCAGAACCTTTTGGCTCCTTTCCAGCTTGGAAGCGGTGCTATAAATAGAAGAATGTCTCACTTTTGAAGTCTGCTTTCTATTCACAGAAAGGAAGAACTTTGCTGGAGCTGTGATTTAATAGCTGTTAAATACAAATCTCAAGACCAGTCCTATGACAGGCTGAACTGCTTGATCCCATTTCAATGGGATATGAGTGAGCTCAGTAGCCTATAGCATCATATCTCTGTTAGCTGGTTGCTGACACCTGAATAAGGATTGGTGCTGTGAAAGCAGGGTTCAAGAGTAATCTATTCTCCCACCTTCCCTCCCAATTGCACTTGTCCCTGCTATGAGAAAAAAATGTTGTTTTTTTTTCTTTTGGACAGATTAGCAAAATGTTTGGGACAGTGGTGGTTGGAGTTGGAATTGCTGGCTTAGCACGAATCCGAGACTTGATGAATCCAATGCCTTCCAGCCCTTCTGAGCACCTGAAACTCTTTGGATTTGTATCCAGGTTAGAAATTTCATCTTACCATGTTTAATATGTATATTGCAATGTTTTTTTTCTTTTTCAAACTGAAAAGGGGAAGTTCATGTAAATATTCCTGTCATTCTGAGTGCCAGCTCAAAAGTGAGCACAGAAAGCTTTGCAAGAGGGAACAAATAGGTTACCTTAGTGAGATATCTTTCAGAAATGACTTTCTAGTTTTTACTTTTAAAAACTGAGATATGTTCTTGCTGTAGGATCTGTGTGATAAAAACAAATTGTCTGACTGGAATTTGCTGTAGATTTAAGGTAGTGCAGACAATAAGTACACTAACGATCTCGTGTCTGCATGACTCTTCTAGAAATGTTAAAAGAAAATAAGTTTTACAGAGTTTAAAAAAGTTCTTTTACAAAAACATGTTTTAATGCTCCCAATACTCCAACTTCATAATAAAATTCTAGTAGTTTTTTAAAACCAGGTATCGAACCTGTAGATATCTAAAGGAAATCCCATGATTTAGTACACGCAATAACGTTGCTTTTTATTCTTCTTATGCTTCTTAGAGAAACAAGAGTTTTTCTCACTAGTTTGGAACTGTGGAAATTTAGTGTGTACCTTCCTCTGAGCATTCCTGCTGGACTGTCTGACCCATTACAGTGGAGCATAAAAGTTTGAAAGAGTTAGGTAGTACATTTATGGATCTCAGATTGTGAATTTATTTTTCCAGCTGTATTTAAATCATGTAGGGTTGTTTGAGACAGAAAGGACTGATTACGTCACCCCCTTTATCTTCCTGCCAAATACACTTTTGGTTCTCTGATGCCTCTGTCAGTGCTATAGGTAATCTTGAAGAGCACTGAAGATAGGGTTTCCACTACATTTTTGGAGAAACAATGCTGTTGAAATGCATGATTCACAGTAATCTTCTTTGGATCCCAATCACACACAAACATCACCTGTCTTTGCTTTCAAGTCCTGCTCGTGGCCTGCCTTGCTGCCCTCTGTCACCTATCCTAACACTGTCAAGGTGTCTGCTCCAGTCAGTAGTAATGCAAAAGGCGTCTGGGGGGAGTGTGTGTTTTTCATTTTCAGCTGGAGATGTGCTCAGCTTGCTGGCCAATAGAGCTTTCCCCTTAGCACTGACATGCTGTGTGTGTTGCAAGGTGAGCCATCATAGCCAAGCATCTGCTTTGTCTCCTTCCTGCTTGTCTGTACTTGCAGTTGTGTGTGGCCCTGCCAACTTGAGTGCTTTTGTCCACGTTGTCCAGGATGGTGGGGAGAAGTTCTCCCATAGGAGCACTGTTGTCTTTCAAGTCAGTCTTTTACAACATCTCTTTGGTAATAATGCTTATTAAAAAACAAAACACCAAAACCAAAAGGGTAAGTGCTTAGTTCAATAGCAGGCCCGTTTCTGGACTGATACCACCACCTACACACTGGTCCATTTTTTTGGTTCTCCTCTTCATTCCACTTCTGTCTGTAAGTGCTCATGCTCTTCCTGGATAACAAACTGCCTTTGTTATACCCTGGTTGAACTCAGTGAGACAGTGGTCCATGGGAACTGTTTTTAAGTACTGCTACACAACATGTGGTTGGGAAGCATGGACTGTGACAGTTATGCTCTGGTTGTATTTATGCTAAATATGCAGGAGAAGTTTTGGCAATATTAATGAGGCTAAGCAGATTAGCCTGGAAGATGCTCTGAGAAACAAAGACATCCACGCAGCCTTCATCAGCACAGAGAACAGAAGCCATGAAGAAACCATCAGGTATTCTAAGGGGTTCCCCCCCTCCTTTTCCCTCTTTCCCCTGTATTTTAGAAGTACAGAGGAGCTGTGTAAAGGTGTTGCAGGAAAAGATATGAACACTGAGGAAAGACTGCCAGACTAGAGGCCTGAAGTGAGTGATAGTGAGTTCCCTAGAGCACCAATAAGCCCTGGAAGAGAGTAGGATTTAAGATGCATTAATTTCCCAAGTAATTCTATTTCCGTACCTCTAGGCCTATGTTTGATGGACAGGCAGCTTAAAACAGGATTTAAAGCCTTTCCTCACAGATTATATTGTGGAAGGGTAGTCCAGTGCCCCACTCCAGCTACTTACATGTCTGTAAGTCAGAAATTGCAGTGCTCAATGCTGTAGCATTTTAGTGACTTGATGTAGGTGAGTGAGGCATTCTGTGGCAAAAGAAGAAGTAAAACCCTCCTTCCCTGCTGTTTAAATGTGTGATGTAGCCACCACACCATCCTTATTAGGAAAGTTGCCGCTTATTTCTGTTACTCCATGTTGTGCATCTCTCCATATGGAGCTGGCTGTGAGAACGAGAAGCAGCTTGCACTGTAGTGAGAGAGGATTAGGATAATATTCTTTCTAATGGCTGATCTTTTATTCCTTTCAGAATGTTTTTAGAAGCTGGGAAACATGTCCTTGTTGAGTACCCCATGGCTTTGTCTGCTAAGGCAGCCCATGAGCTCTGGGAGATGGCTGAGCAGAAAGGTAACACATTTGTTCTCAAGAGTGTAAACAGTATTACCTGTTGGGTAGCACCAAAGGCACCAAACTCAAAGGCAAGTCTCCAGCCTACTGTTAGTCATAACATGCAAGGGAGTATGACTGTCTCAGAGACGTGCCAAGGCAGGATTTAAGACTTATGCCAATAGGGAAACAAACACACAAATGTCAATGCTAAAAGTAAGGTATATTTGCCCTCAGAAAAACTCTAGCCTCTATTTGTGACAGAATGCCATTAAAGAGGAAAACTTCTGTCACAGTGATAGTAAAGCACTTGATGAGTGCAGCTATTGGGCTTGTGCAATTCCATGTCCTCTCCTTCGAAATGAAACTGCAAACAGCTCTCCTAGCTTCTAGCATTTGTGATGTACACACAGCTGCTCATGCTATTGTAGGCCAGCAAGGCATCCCTGCCTGAAAGACAGCTTGTCTCTAAGCAAAATCTCTTTATTTCAGGAAAGTGTGTGGTCTCATCCCAGTGGTGCAAAGGGTCAGAAGCTGGCAGTTCATTTGGGGCCAGTGGGGATGAATGGGGTTCCAAGAGAAAGAGCAGTGCTGGGCTGGAACAGAGTGCAAATCATTTGGACAAGCTGCACTTTTTATAGCACTGCTTCTTGAAAATCTCCTTTGTGACTTTTGTCCTGAAACACTGGAGGTGTAGGATTTCTCCTGTGCTGTTTCCCTGTACTAACACCAGTTACTGCCGTGTTGCTCACTAAATGGTTTCCCATTGAGCAGAATTTATGCCTCTTTTCTTGAAGCAGCAGCAGTTACTGTCAGCAGCCTACACTGACTGTCCTGGAAATCTTCCAGAAAAAGACATACTGAATGAGAGACACATTCAACTTGTATTGGATAACCTCTATTTCAAAGTAGCCCAATTAATTGCAATGGAGGGAGGTACTCCTTAACATATTGTTCCAATCTGGGTCTGACCATTATGCTGTTTTTTCCCCTTCCTTTTTCTTTCTTACTACCCTGGGAAGAAAAATGCAGAACAAGGAAATGTGAGGGGAAAGAGGCCAAGAATTAATCTATCTGTTACTCTGCAGTCTCATGTTTCAGCCTTAGCTGGGTACTGGGTTTCCTTACAGAGTTTCTGTTAAACATAGCAGCTACTGTTCCCATAGTCTCTGTATTTGTTGTCTCCTGAAAATCCTTAACGCAGATTGATGCTTCAGCTCAGGGCCCATGTTTGATTTCCTTCCTGACACCACTTTGTGAGCCATGCATGAGAATTTTTCTAAATGAATTCCCACTGCTGGCTAGTGAAGCCTTTACTGTTTAGATGTGACTTTGATTCACACAGAAAACTTTTATTTAATCTGTCCTGATTTTTGCCTTTTTTGTGTGTGTGGTTTTTTGTTTTGTTTTGTTTTTTAATGGCAGATAAAGTACTCCATGTGGAGCACATTGAACTTCTTACTGAAGAGTACAAGCAGCTGAAAAAAGAGGTGGCTGGGAAAGACCTGGTGAAGGGAACATTGCATTTCACAGGTCAGTAGCTCTGAAGAAATCAAAGTCTATCTGGATTTGTCTGACTGTACCACAGGGATGCCAGTGCTTCCAGGCTTCATTTCATCCTTTTACACAAGAGTCTGTCTATAAACTGAGTAGAGACACAGGTACTGGTTCTGGATAATTCCCTTGTTGAATCCACATACACCCTCCTGTCCTCAACATGTCCTAAAAGGTCTGGTTTGTTGTATATGTACTTTGTGCAGCCCTCTCTGCCATAGCTCATCAACTGATCCATTTCGACATTCACCATGTTTGTTGACTTTCCTACTCAGTCTATCCACTCATTATCTTTCTACACCCTGATCTTTAAGCCTGCAACACTGCAGTTTCTTCATCCTTTCCTATAATGCAGAAGGCATTATTCTTTTTCCTGTTCCTCAAGAGTTTCTATTCCACCAGGCAGTGTCCTCGATGAAAACAAATCAGGATTCCCAGCTTTCAGTGGAATTGCCCGTCTGACTTGGCTGATTGACCTCTTTGGAGACCTCACTGTTACCTCTGCCACCAGAGAGAAGCAGAAGGATAAGAATTATTCCAGAATGACTGTTCACTTTCAGACGGCAAACAAGAAGTGAGTAATGTCTGTGGCAACATGTGAGCCAGGCTCCTCACCCTCTGCAGGACTTCTGTGTGCAGGTGTTCTGCATCCTTTTCTTCTCTTGTGGAAACAGAATAGGTGGAGGCTGGCATGAAAGTGTACATGTCTTTTAAAGATGCACTTTATAATATTGAGTTTGATCTCCCTTTTATTATGTGGTGACAATATCCTTCCTATCAAATAGGATGTTTTTAATAGCCTTACAAAAAGGTGGTATATTATGACTATGAAGTATGCCATCAGTATTTCATACTGTCGATTGAGTACTCAGCTTGGTCCAAAGACTGGTGGAAACTCTCAGGTTTGGTCATTCTGGACTATCTGTGCAGAGTTCATGTCCTTTCAAATAGGTTGAAGTTACTTAAAATGTCAGTTTAAAGCAACAAGATAATTCTCAAGTTGTATCTGACATGAAAAGGTAGAGAGAAATTACCCAATGGTGATGGAACTGTTTGTTCCTTTTCTTTTTTTTTGTGGTTGCAGATATGCTAGTAGACCTCTTAAAAAGCCCAAACCTAACCCAGCATTTTAGATAAATGTTTAGTTAAAGTAGTAACCTGACGGACTTGTGGGGTTTGTGGGGTGAATAATCAAACCTCATTTGAACTCATTTGAACTTTTAACTTCACCACAGGTCTGGTTAAGCATTTCATCAGCCACTCCTACAAACCCCATTGCAGTTTATCTTGGGATTATCATCTTGTTTTAGCAATCTTCCTCTCTCTTTAAATAAAACAGCATTTCAAATTCCTTTTGAAATGCAGTTGTGAGAGGACAGAACTCTGTATACAAGCTCTGTTTATCCTCTTAGCAATTTGCTAGTAATATAAGTAGCTGTAAAGATCTAGATAGGGTGAGATTTTGAACTAATTCCAGCAGATGGAACTAGCGGGTGGTTTAAACATTTCCCTGGCTGTCCCGTCTCCTGGGTAGTCCTTAGCTGCTATGTGTGATATTTGCTGGATACGAAACTTTCTGGATTACTGTTTTTTTCCTACTCCACACCACTAACTGATATCTGCTTCTCTTGGCCACTACTATTTGTATGGATCAGTAAGTGTTTTCTCACCATGAGTGTTTTAGTAACTTTGTGGACAGTCAGTTTTATGCCTCTGGGATAATTTAGGGTGGGTGGAAAATTACATAGCGTTCCTGTGTTGTGTTCGGTGCTGGGGCCATATTTCCTGCTGACCTTCCCCCACTGACGTCAGTGGAGTTTCTGCAGTTGAGAATTTGGCCCACTCTCTATCAAGTGAAATTATGGCACATCAGTAATGGTGGTGGTGTTATGGGTCTAATTTGCCCAACCTTTATTTTGCTGAAGGATGAGAAAGGTCTGTACCTTTCATGAGAGGTATCCCATCCTGTTTTTGAAAGACGTGAGTACAGTAACCTTGAGAAATCAGGTTAATTCATCCTATTTTCTGCCTTGGAAAATACAGCAGGTGCAGAATGCAGGAGCCTGTGTTCTGCTTGTTAAGCAGGGATTTGTGCAAAGGGCATAGTCTGTCTCCGCTGTACAGCCCACCCTGGCTGCTCGTCTGGCTCTGGGTGGATTTTGGAGGTGTGTGTTAATGCCTGCACCCAGTTATTTGAGAGATGACCTCTGCCTCTGTTGTGTGTCCAAGACAGCTGAGCTGACAGCCTCTCTGTGATACAACATTGAGCAATCCAGGAAAAGTCAAACCTCTACTGACAGCGCGTCTGGTTTGGGACTGCAGTTCCTGTCCCAGGATTACAGAGCTTGGATTCAGTAAATGTCAGAAATCAATTTTTAGTGCAAGCTGGAAAGATAATGATTTGGTCAGCATCTCTTTTGATGTTAACTAGGGATAGGGTCCAATTGTCCAATTCCCATCCAAGCTAAGGGAGCCTCTCATTGATTTAATGATAAATTAAAAATATTGGCATTTTCAAAGTGTGAAAACGAAAAGGTTTAAAAGAAATTGAAGATATTTTCTGAACATATTCTGACAATAAACATTTGAAGTTATGTTTTTGTGGAGATTTAAGCTTACAGAGTCTGATCAAATATCTTCAAATTGAACATTCATAGAAAATGATGTAATACATGCTTTCTGCAGAAAGTTGTTGTATAAAATTTTAAGCTGAGTGGACCCAGAATTCTTTCAAGCATGAGACCAGCTTAATTCTTCTGGCAGTACAAAGTGTGTTTGCTTCATATTGGTTTATTGAGCTATCGCAGTCCAGCAAGGGTCACTCATTATTCGAGGAAAAAGGGAATCAGACAAGCAAAAAGTCTTTTCCAGTCTCTGAGTAAAATGTAGCTAAGAAAATGCTATCAGTTTAAAATCTGGAAAGACAAAATGGCTATAGAAAGTCAGGGTGTTTTCTTCACTGCAGACTGTTTGCTTTGCAAGCAGTCAGTATAAAAGTGGTTTGTTAGTGCTTGATTAAATTTTCTTCTTCTTTAACTACCCAACATATGTAATCCACCTTTATTCAGCTGTCAAAAATGTTGGATTTGTTGCTTGTAAGTAATGCTACTAACACTTCTAAACAACTAAATGTATCTGTAGCTAGGTAATACTTTAATGAAAATGGGTAAATTGTCTATGAAAAAAGCTACAGCCCTTCACAATTTTCTGACATAAAATACGAATCTGTTTCTTAAGCTACAAAATTGCTTAAATAATGTGTGGACTTGCAACATACTTATCTTTATAGCAAAACAAGAGGCTTATTTCAGAGCAGAAGTTGTTGTTAATTAAAAATGAATACGTTTTGCTTACCAATCAAGTAGAATCAACCTCTCTTTGGGAAAATGACTAAAAATCCAATTGCAGAAGAAGATAAATCTGTTAGTAAATCCAACATTTTCCTGCTCACTGATCTAAATCAGTCATTCTAATCACTTTGATTAAATTCTGCCCGCTCTGCATGTTTGTGCTTCTGGTTCAGTGGCTTCCCAAGCTAGAGCAGAAGGCATACACTTGAGCCTGATCACTGGTGTGCATCTGCTCTAGATCACCCCAGGGAGGTGATCCTGCACTGACAGGGCCTGTTTTGGATCATATCATGAGCTCCTTGCTATTACATGATGGAGATCTTTGCCTGTGCCTGCCCAGTGGTTTCTTCATGCCTGCCTACCTGAGATAAAGCAGCTTTGAGTAACAAGAGGCCTGAGCCTCTATTATAGGGATATAAAACTGGCTCTGTCAAGTTGGAGCAAGGCCCAGCTTGCTCCACAGCCTCCCTCTGACCCAGATCAACAGCCTTAACCTCAGGGAAGGAGGATGGCAACACAGAAAACACTGAGCAATATGGCCCCCATCACCCTTCTGGCTTGCAGTGACATGTAGCCCTGGGACTTCCTAAAACTCATGGTGCCTTTGCTTTTATTAGTCCTCTGAGAATTTTTTTTGTGCATTCTTGGAGGCTGTGATTTGGGTATTTTTTTCCCCCTCCAGTTGTTTTATTCTGTTCAGCCAGGTTCATCTGGCCATGCTTAATTTGTAGGGGGAGTGCTGGGGATGTGGATGTACAGGTGAGCAAAGAATAATTGATATGATGATGTAAATATAGAAACTGAATCCTAGAGAATAAAAGATGAGAGGTGCAGAAACATTAAGCTGAGTGCTTTGCAGAATGTGTTCAGGGCAGATTGACAAGGACTTTCTCTCCAGATCTAATGATACTGAAGATTTAATGGGCAGTACTTGGAGACAGAATTTATTCTTCCAAGCTATTGATGCCTTCATAATTTGTGAGTGGCAGACTAAAGTGGGCTGTAAAGGACTGTGGAAGGGCCATCAATAACCAAGTAAGAAAAATAATGTGCATCCTCTAAACACAGGCAGTAGTGAGTGCTGATGAATGAGCTGCAGAAAGGCAATGATATGGTTCAGGCAGTTGACAAAAGAGCAGGAAAGGAAGATCATGACTGTGGCTGGTGTTGAGGACCATTCCTCAAAGATGTTCCAGCTTTGGGTCAAGGAGTCTGTTAAGACCCTTGAAGTGGCACAGCATGTCCCATGGTTCCTTTCCCTTCAGCCAAGATGGGAAGTTGGGAGGGAAGGTGTGAGCTATGCAAGTCCATGGCCATTACGACCAAACTTGGTTTGCAGACTGTGCTATCATGTTGATGTAAGACAGGACTCTGCTCTGATTAAGAAAGGCCTGCCTTGAGAGTCTGTGTAGGTATAATTTTTAGGATCAGCTCAGTGCTCCCAGTGATGAGAATGAAACATTTTGAAAGATCAGAGAGTATGGACACTTGTGTCTGTGTGAGTGAACTTGTTCAGCTCATCCCAAGGGGGTGCGGTTCAGCTCACATAGTAGCACCTGGGTCATCATTATGTGCCTGTGTGACTTAAATTTATTCTTGCTGGAGGAATGGCTAGACATTGAGGACCTTTTGAGTTTAGCTGTGACCGAATTATGCACAAAATTTTTGGACATTAACTGCATTTTTCATCCAAGTCCACAAACAGCCCACAAACTTCCCTCTTCCTTATGACATGGCTTGATGTTGCTTGCTTTGCTTTGTTTGTAGGGAAAACAAAGCTGGAGAGAGCTTAGATGGTGTGCTGAAAGTCATGGCATGCAACAGTGGCAGAGGTACGACTGTTACCTGCTGTTGAGCTCTGTAACCACAAGGCATGTTGGTCAGGACACATTGCCTAAATATGCAATGACTGATATTCAAAAACGGTGCATTTCTTAGAGCATTTTCTGTAAATGCTGAGAAAAAAACCCAAACAAATTAGAATTTTTGATTCAATTTCTTAATTAATACTTTTTCTCTGTTCCTTCACACTAGACCGTTGACTTGGATTGAAGAAAGGGGACCAGGGATGAGACGTGAAAAGAAAATCAACTTCTGTTTCACAAGTGGTTGCCTGGAGAACTTCCCTGAAGCCCCAAGGTCTTCTGTGGGCCTTTTCATGCAGGATCAGAACCTCTTTGCCAAGAAACTGCTGGGCCAGGTCTCCAAGGAGGAGCTGGCTGCTGAGAAATGGCGAATTTTGCGGTGTCTTGACCTTGCTGAGGTGATCCAACAGTACTGTGAAGAGCCAGAGAAAATATATTCCTGAGACTGCTCTTGGGGAAGAAGGAACATGGCAGACGGAAAAGCTGTAGGGCTAGAGCTCAGTGTTGCCATCAAGCAGTTGCTATTTCTGGTTCATGACCTTCTTTTTGAGTGTTTGTGATTCCTGGGCTGTCCAGGTGGTCTGGAGAGTCTGGGCTATACCCCGTGCCTTCTGGTTTGCATCAGGCCACAGCAATTGTCCTGCTCTGATGCATCTCTGTCCTTTCAGGTAGTTAGGAACCTAGCAAAAACAAGCTTTGCTGTGATTCAGCTGGAAATATCCCTGAGAGTAGATCCTGCAGGACTGTAAATACTATATATAATTCTCTCTGCCGGGGTCTGTCCCCCCATTCCAGATATGTCTGGAAATGAATGTGTCTCAGCAGTATTCATGTAATATTTTCTAGAAAGAAGTATTAGCTAGAAGGATGTTCCAGTTCAGTTTTCCACCTCTTTACTTGAAATACAGAACTTGTGCCGCCACAGTCCTGACCTTTTCTTCCAGTTGCCCTGAATTGTTCTGTGTGTTTGCTCTAATTAGTAGTTTTGCCTGTTAGGTGGGGTGGGGAGGGAGGTTGTGTGATTTCTGGGTTTCAAATAGAAATTCAAATTTCTATTTGAAATTAGAATAAAATAGAATCTGTGTTGGTATCAAACCAGAATAGAAGAAAAGTCTTGTCTCTTGATAGATGCCATGTTGATTTCATTCAGTTTCTCTGGTGCCCTGTGCCAACATAGAAATCTTTTCCCAGCAGAGATTAGGAACATGTATTGAACTAATGCATTGCCTGCCTACTTTTCTGCTGAATCTAAATATTTTTCTTTTTGAACTGGAATTCTCCTTCATTTGTGTTGTAATTCAGCAGGGGAGGGGATCATAGCAAAAAGTAATAAATATCTTGCATTTAAGAAAAGAAAATCACTAATGTACTCCTAGAAACAGAGAAATTCATTAGGAATAGTGATAAATTTAGAATAGTATTGTAGAAAATGGAGCAATTTGCAAATATATCCATGTAGTTATGTCATGGTTCAACCCCAGCTGGCAACTAAGCATCAGACAGCTGCTTGCTTATTGTACCTCAGTGGGATGGGGGAGAGAATCAGAAAGGTAATAGTGAGGGGAAAAAAGGTGGGTTGAGATAATGACAGTTTAACAGGTAAAGCAAAAGCTGCACATGCAAGCAAAGCAAAACAGGAAGTTCATTCACTGCTTCCCATAGGCAGGCAGGTGTTCAGCCACTCCCAGGAAATCAGGGCTCTATCACACACAAATGGTGACTTGGGAAGACAACCACCAGCACTCTGAATGTCCCCTCCCTTCATTCTCCTTCCCCAGCTTTATATGCTATATGGTATGGAATATTGCTTTGTGGTCAGATGTCCTGGCTGTGTCCCCTCCCAAATTCTTGTGCACCCCCAGCCTTCTCACTGGTGGGATGGGGTGAGAAGCAGTAAAGGCCTTGAGGCTGTGCAAACACCCCTTAGCAATAACTAAAACATCCCTGTGTTATCAACACTGTTTCCAGCAAAATCCAAAACACAGCCCCATATTAGCTGCTCTGAATCAAATTAACTCTACCCCAGCCAAAACCAGCCCAGGGTATAGCATATGATACTTGTGGGAATGGCTCTTTAGCATTTTTACTGTAGTCACAGGATCACATATGAAAACATTATCACTTCCCTAAAGAAGCATTTTAATTTTAGAAGCCTAAGCACTGCACAACACTATTAGCAATTCCTCTGGTTGTCTTTTACTTTCTAATTACAGCATCTGTTGGTGCTATATTAATATAGCAGCAAACTTCAGTCTGGGCAATTGTTCTTTCAAACCAAAACAATCTCTTTTTTTTCTGCTTTATCATTTGGGCAACTTTTTAATAAGGGAGCGTGAATGTTTACATAATTATAGCCAGTCAATATTGACAGTTAAAAGTCTTCCTTTGGGTAAATGGTCATTCAGAAGCTGGATACAATTCAGTTCGTTGGAAACAAAAAAGGCTAGTCTGTGTAGTTTTCTCCCAAATCAGTCAGATTTTAACAGTGACTGGAGCTTGCTGTGTGAATGAATTCTGCATGTGACATTTGTTTAAATCTACCCTATCTGTTAAAATCAGTGAAAATTCTCCTATTACCTTCAGTGGATTGAGACCCATGTGGGTTGGCAGCAGATTTGTGCAGGCAGATCCTGTGCTTGTCCACCCAAATGGATGCCTTACTGAGCATTCACAGGGACTTCTGTGCCACTGTGGTGGACATGGCACGGGCAGATCTCATGCCGTATGAGGGGCAAAAGGGGATTTTTGGCAAAACACAACCATTCTAACCCCATTTGGGGTTAGAATGAATTAGAATCTTCTGTGTATGTCTGCTCTGTGTGACAGCCAGTGAAAAGTCCTGTTCATTGCCAAACTCCTCATCTGTGAATAGGGGGTTGTCGCTGTCGTACCGAGGACGGAGAGAAGAACGTCATTAGAGAGATCGGGTCCAGGAGAAAATGGCCGTTTATTAATGAATTAAATCCATCTTTTTTAACTTGGAACCCCATAGAGGAATGATATGATTGCTCCATTGGTCAGCCACCTACCAGAGTGATTGGCTGAACAGTATAACACCCATTTCCAAAATATTTTTCGCAGTGTACCAAAACAATCTCCCACCACAGCCTGCACCTGTGAGATAGTTTACAAAATCTCAAACTGTTTCCCAGCCAGTCTGTGTGAGAAAGGAGACTTTCACAGGCGGCTGTAGAAAGCTAGAAAATTTCTCTGCTAGCCTTTTAGTATCCACAGGGGGTGAATGCCACTTGTTTACATTCAAACTCACAATGGGTAGTTGGGGAGGGAGGGAAAAGGGAAAGGAGATTCACACATCTCTAGGCATCAAAATTAGTCAGCACATCTCCCTGGGCATGCTCTGCAATTGCTGGTGAGAGCAGTATTTCCCTAGGAAACAGGGAATAAATTCATGGGAGTTGTGTAGAGCAGCAATATAATATTGTGCAGTGAATTGTCCTCTGGAGAAGCTTGTTTCTACAGAGAGCACCTGGGGAAATTAGCTGGTTAATTTAAGCTAGGGAAGGCAGGTGCCTAGAGCTTGAATATCCCACACTCCTTCATTACCCTTCCATTCCTTCCAGCTAACCTGCTTGCCTACTACTCTGTCCTGCTCCTGGGAGCCTGCATCATTTAAATGGCTTTTCCTTCTGCCCTGTGAATTTGCCAACATACAGTGATGGTTTGTATATGGGAGCTACTGGATGTCCAGTTCCAAATGTCTGTATTGTTTAACCAGATGTCAAACTCACCAATAAAATACTGGAACTTTTAATCATTCTTTTTTGTTCCCTCTGTCCTTCATTAGTTGTTCCCATTGCCTGTGCTGAAAGTGGCTCTGTCCCAACTGTTTTTTTCCCCACTTTCACTCCTCAAGGCCTGTGAAATCCTGCCAGGGACTACAGGCTGTGATAATATCCTAAAGACCTCAGCTGCCTCATTCTCCTGTTTCAAAGTTCTGAATACAGGTGTGGTAGGATTTGTAACCTTACCTCACCTCATGAGCTCTCCCACAAAATTTCTGCCCTTTCTGTGCCATCTGACACTTACCCAAGAGTACTGGCAAGTCTGAATCTTGCTGTACACTTTCAGTTTCCCATTCACAACAACTTGGTGTCTTTGAGGAACCTTATTGAATGCACTAGGTAGAATCTAAAACAACTATTGAAATGGGTTTTCTCGGGGTTTTAATAAACTGCTTTGTCTTAGCAGAAATGACAAAGAAAGAAGAGTTTTTCAGATAACATTTGGTGTAGCCTGAACCCAGGCAGTTTCAGAGATGCAGAGGTATGGAAAGGCAAGTATCAGGTGTGACATAAGCAGGTTAATATATTGTGTTCTTGAGATGTGGCTGCTTTTCTACTCATTCCGCTGGAAATCACCCCACTCCTGTGGAACCCTCTAGGAGGTCCATTGCAGGAATCTTATGAACTGCCTGATGCTATGAGTTTTCCTGGAAATACACAATGCTCCCATGTGGAGGAGGGATGTTCCTTTCCTGACAGAGGCTGGAGATTGGCAGATGAGACATGTGGAGTCACTAACTACAGCAAGCTAGCTGAAACCTGGAAGAAGTGGTTTGATCCAAAGCCCTTCTCAGAGGGCTAGAGATCATGGGAATGGAAAATTTCCAAAAAGCAAAGAAACTAGATATTGGTATGAAGAGCTGGAAAGCTGTGTGAGAAGTTCTGGCTGAGATGAAGAGATGGGTATCATTTTGGGATCAACCTGAGGGTTTGTTCTGTGGGTCCTGGGAACAGGGTCTAATTTACCTGTGTGATTACTTAGGATTATCAGGAACAGAATGGGAACATGGGAGGTGGGAGGAGGGGGGAAGGCAAAGAGGACTGGGGGACACTACAGGAGCTGCTTGAGCTGGCATTATTTATGAGGAGGATGTCGTTGGAGTCTTCCCCTGAGCAGATCAGAGAGGCAAGGAAGGGGGAAGGTGGGGGCTGGCAGCTGTGCAGAGTGGGGCTCCTTTTCAAATAGTCCTACTGCATCAAAACCAGCTTTTTAAAACAAATAGTATGTATGGCATCTGAGTAAAACTGCAGGGCTGAGTTGGGATTGCAGGTCCTCCAGCAGTTTGTAGAGGGGTCACAGTGGTAAAGACTGAACAATACATCTATTTTTAGCTGTCACTCAAGATGTTTGATTCCTTCAGGTCGTAGTATGATCCAGCCTCGAACACCCTCACAGTTTGCCAGTGAGTGATGCACCAGCGGGGGACTGGCAGCACTGTGTGCTGATGTAATTCATGCAGGAGCACTCACTGCTCCCCAAGGCGTGTGATGTGTTCTGTGGAACAGTAATAAAGCATAACACCAGGAAGCTAAGGATCTCGGCTAAAATAATAACTCCAGGTTTTTGACAGAGATATATTTGGTTAGCCTTAAATGCTGTAAGCTGGTATTTGTAGAGGCTGAATTAAATAAGGTTACAGAACTCTGTTGAGAAACCTGCTAGAATTTTTGTTTAAAGAAGGGATGTAGCAGAGGTATTATCAGTGGCAGACTTCATCCCTAATCCAGAAGAACCAAGCCCTGAAATGGGAAGACAGAAGATGTCCATGAAGTACAATATGGTTCAATATAAAACACTGGAGCCAGTGCTGGCTGAGCTAACCCTGTTACCACAAGGGCTGGCTTGCAATGTAATTCCATCCGAGCAGATGTGCACAGCTTCTCAGCAGAGCTGGGTGGCCTCTGTGGAGCACTGGGCTAACTCATCAGGCCCTGTAAACACACCCACAGCTCGGCCTGAAGCGCCCCTTTGGCTCCTGGCCTTCCCAGCATCAACAGTAACTTCCTCCGGTTTACATTTACCTTTTGGGCTGCAGAGGGAACTGAAACACAGCTTCCAACCTGTGCTCTTTGCTTTCTTGCTGACCCATCCTGGTTAAAACAGACAGCTTTTTTCTCACCCTTGAACAAGACATAAGTGACAGGGCTGCTGCTTGGTGATGGCAACAAAGCTGCAGGGATCATGACGGAATTACAAGCTACAAAGCCCCAGGTTTAGTGCTTGTCTTCCACATCTTGGCAATAAACACACCTTACTGGAGCCCAGCTGCATGCAGGTCAACAAGCAGAGAAATTTCAAACTAATAATTTAAGTAAAATTACCATCATCAGAAGCTCTGAATAGTAGCCTGCAGATATGCAAGCTAGCACTTACAAAAATAAATGTGTCCTGGTCTAATAAAAATCACTTAGTCTGAGTCACTACTTCAAAAAACTTCTCTAAAACTTCTTACTCTGTGATCTAAGATTCCCTTTGTGTGTGAGCTGACTTTCTGATTCTGCTGCTGCTGTTAAAACCTGACTACTAGAGTTCCTATTTACCACACCTGGTGCACTGTGCCACCCTGCCTGACCTCCAGTGAGTCATCCCTTTTCCCTGATAAAAGTCAACTTACAAAGAATCCAGTAACATGTCTCTAAAACAGCTCAATTACCTCTAGGTAGTAAATAACTAATACACAAATTAGAGCTTTCTGGTGTTTTGTGCATGGGTGTTATTCAAGCAACAGGTAAGTAAAAATAATTTGAAAAGGCTAGGTTAATTATTAGCAGAAAGTCAAGACAAGCTCATCAAATTAATAATAATAATAACAAGAAGAAGAAGAATGTTGTCTGAAATAATGTCCCTTTGTGAATATTCTGTCTTTGGGGAGTTTTAAAGCACCCCAGAAACAGATAGGATAAAGCTCTGTTTTAGTACAAAGCAGTGAGCAAACCATTAGCTTTTCTTTTTTCTTACATAATGCAAATGTTGTCTGGAGTTCAGATATAGTTCTAATTAAAATAATCTCTTCCAGTGATTTGGGAAGCAGCATTCTGGCAGCATTTGGGGTTTTTATTTGATGCCAGGATTTATCACTGGTGTCCCAGTCTAAATAGGCAGCAGTATTGTCCTTCTGTGTGACTCTTCAAGGAGCTGTTTATATCTGTTGTCTCTCTCTCACCTACATCAAGGGCTCCTCCACCTTTTAGAAACAGTACAATTCCCTTGTAAGTTGCTATCTCTCCTTTATTCTGGCCCTTATTATGAGCAGTACTTGTAGATACCATGGCTTTGCAAAGACTTGGTGAGTTTTTAAATTAATCAGTATGCCTTTTCTCAGTTTCCTCTGATGTGAGTTGTCATTTTATGAATTCCACCACGGGTGGATTTGTTACTGGGTTCAATCGTTTTAAGCCTTTTCTTTCTAGTACTGAAGCAAAATACACATTTATTATGGAAAAGACCTGGATGCTGACATTATCCTATCATTGACTGTACCTGCATTTTAACATTGCATTTTTGCATATGGGGACTGTTTTAATTCCTAATCTTGTTCACATAGACAGTGTTCATGTTTAGACTTTTTCTTTTACTCTGCCGAAAACTGTTTGTCTCCAGACTTTAAATGTTATAGAAATTTCTTTAGGAACTGTTAAGATGGAGAGTTACAATTGCCTTATCACCATCTTTATCTTATTTTGACCTATGGCAAAATCCAAATTATCTATGTTCCTGTTTCTACCTGTATGGCTTGATCTTGTCTGCTAGTCCAGCTGCATTGAACTCAGGCAGGATGGGTTTATATCTGGGTCTCTGTGCACACCTTGCCTCTCACCAGGCATGCTTTTTGCTTTGCACAGTGCAATCCACCTCTGCTGCAAACCTGCTGTGTTCTAACGTTTGCTTCTCTTGTAATAGGATGTCCTGCTGTTGTACCCTCACCTCTCTGGGCTCATGAGACTGTTGCTCATATCTGCCTTATTACAGATACCTGTTTTATTGCATGACCACGTAGGTCATAACTGCACACCAGAGCACTCCTGTGTGCTGTTTATATCTTGTTTTTCTGTGTTAAATTATCAGCCATTAGAGCTTTCTCTACTTTTGCTTTTGAGCTTGATTTTATTAGGAGCTCATCTTTCAGTCTGTCATCCCAGCCTGCCAAGGCACAGTCATTGTCAGCTGTAGCCAGGTTACACACTCATGAATCATTTTGGAATGTCCTTGGTTTCACTCATCAGAGAAACTCTATGCATGGAGGTGTTTTTGACTGGAAAATAATGAGGGTTTGTGTAGCTCAGTGGACCCAAGGATTTTTTTTTCTATTCTATGCCCTATTTTTGTTGCTTCCAAATCCCTTTGCAGGCACAGTGCTCTCAGAAATTCAGCTTTGTGCATGGCAGAGTGCAGCTGTGATGTTTTAGGGTGCAATTTGGCACACATTTATTTGGGCAGGACCACCAAGCACCCACTGCTTGTCTCTGTCATGCTGCGTCTGTGCAACAGTGGTGCTTCCATCTTCTACACCTACTGCTTTACCCGTTGAGTTTCCTCCAGATATGCTGTGCTGTTGCCAAAGCTGCAGCCCCTTTTTCAGTATTTTAAGGTGTGGCCCTGAGGTGATTAGTAAGAGGACCAACAGAGGGTTGTAAGGAAAGGAACAGGCACAGCAATTCTCCACCCAAAATCTGGCCAACAGTGGGAGGGGTGGAGTCTATTGTGGAGGGAGGAGGGACAAGGCTGAGCAGTCGCTCTTAGTCACCACTTCACCAGCACCCCCACAACAAGGGAGAAAGGTGGGCTCAGTGATGCAGCCTCACATCCCAAGCTCTTGATCTCCTCATGTCCCACCAGAAGTGGTTTCAAAGCGGCCAAGTGTCTGCGAAGGTGGTTGACATCAGTCACGAAGGAAACCTGGTAGAGGAGGGCTCCCTTTGTCTCTTACCTCATACACACCTTCCTTAAATATACCTTGCTTTCTTTTAAATTCTAGCCAAGAGCCACATTCCTTTTAGCAGCTACTTCAAGATGCTCCTCCTTGCCAGCCCACAGCACCATCTGGCTTTGGGAAAGGAGGTGAGATGGGAGAGCAGCACAAAGTGAGGTCTAGCACCACCCCCGCCTTTTGGTGCTCTGAGTGGGAGTTGTGCCTCTCTGTGAGAGCAAGGAGAGTGATGATGGAAACCCACCCAGGAGCAGGGTTTCACCCGGACACTGTGGTCTCTTTTTCTGCCTGCTAAGTTCCTATTGTGTGGTCTGCAGTAGTAAGGGTTTGTCCCCTGGCTTTGGAAATCCTGGAGTGGACAACTTAGAAATTTCCACATGGGGTGGAGCTCTGGACACGGTATAGGATTGAGCTGGTCACAGTCAGTTTGGCTTCTTCTTATCACCCTCTGAGCAGCAGGATTTGTACCTTCTCTTTCTCATAGCTCCGCTAAAGTCACCTTCTCAAGGAAGCAGCGATGTCTCGACTGGCTGCATGGGTCTGGACAGCCATGCTGCTGCGTCAGGAAAGTCCTGCATTCTAACAGCTCCCTTGGGGAAGCATCTGGTTTTTGCAAGTAAAACTGGAGTTAGAACTTGATCTGTACCATCACAAATATGACAAAGTACTGACTGTAAACCTCACTATTTTCCTACTCCATGGTATGCAGACCTCTCTCCTCTCTTCACGAGTAATTTGTACAGGCCAGCCCCAGTACAAAGGTGAAACCAGTGGTTCTGGGCAGTGATGAATGCTACAGGACAGATGTATGTGAAAAGGTTAAAAAAGGGAAAATGAAATGATTCCAATAAAGAAAGGATAGGGGAATTTTTACCTCTAGTCTTAGTTGCATCAGTAAGATACTCTGCAAGGTTGATCTATCCTCTGCACATGCAGCTGAAAGGATTTTTTTCTACATTGATATTCTGTTTGCAGCAGCTTATAATAAGACGTCACTCTCACTGCTCTGGTCACTGAGTATGTTCAGAGTTGTTTATTAGGCAGAAAACTGCAGTAAATCATAGGTGGCTATTACTGGCAGTGTAATATCTTGCTATTAATGCAGCTCTGATCTTTTGGAAATTCAGGACACAAACTAATAAATATCAACAACTCAGTCTCAATCCTGTGAACATACCCAACTGGTTCTTAATGCATTAAATAATCACAGTTTAATCTTCCTGTCTGCTTTTGGGTATTCATGTCAGGGAACAGATTTGTTTTAAATGATGTCTTGCAGCTATTTTCTTTTTGACTGTTCAGTTTATTCAGACTAAAGCAAACAGTTTTCACATAGTGAAAGCCTTACACAGTAATCCTTACCTGTGCAAAAACAATGCTAAGGGTAACAACATCAAAATGTACTACATCTCACCCACTTTCTTCAAAATGCAAAACAACAGAGAGCCTCTTGAGTTGGCACTTGTCTATTCAAGCTGATTTTAAGACCCTCTCAGAGAAGCTGTGCCCTTAACCTGTCACAGGAAAAAAGAAAAGCAAAGCTGGAGGGACATCTGTTGATGGGAAGTGCAATGAAATTGGTCCCAGCAGCATCAAGGAGTGGGATTTATTCAAGGGAGGTGTTCAGTGGTAGCATGTGGATGCAGAAATAGAACCATGTCATTTGTCTGGCTGTCACAGAATAAACACACAGCAAAGAAAGGCCAACCTGAGCATGTCTGGGGCAGAGCTGGCAAGAAGGTAATTCCATTTCATGGCGCCAGAACTGATTTTTTCCCAGACTGAGACAAAGCAGAATTTCTGACCAATTTTTGTGGACATGGACAGAGACTTTGAATAGTGATTGAGATCTCTAAATTGCAAAGTAATACTTTGCCTCATTTTATAACAGATCTGGGTCTTTTTACTTCTTTTTCTCAGATCACTCTGAGGCAGAACAAATATCTCACAGGACAGGTTTTTGCCTTTCAGTGTAGACTTTATGACTGTCAGAAAATATTCTTATTAAATGAAACAGAAAATAGAAAAACAGCTCCATCTGGAAACTGAAAAGTGCTTTTCCAGGACTGAGCAACTCCATGTGAAATATCATTTTTTCAAGCCAGCTCATTGTATGAGTTTCGAGGCGGTAGACAAAAATGGTTAAATTACTAAAATCAGATTTTAAATTGGAAAAAATACCCAAACATAATAAAAACTTAGAATTTAAATCTAGTTAAAATTGCATTTGAAATTAAAATGCAATGCCTCTTGTTATTATGTAAGTAAAATAAAATAATGTGATAAAATCAGCAAAAAAACAATGCATATTTTCCACCTAAGTTTAAGATAAAGTTGCTGAAACTGGGGAAAGCTCTTGGCAAAATGACTAGGGCCAGAATTTTCTGAATTAGTAAAATAGATTTATATAGCCCTAACTTCTCACTGAATGCTTTTTTCATTTTACTGTATTTATTTCAGTATAGTTGCATCCAAAGAATGATGAAGCTACAACAAAAACAAGGCTGGAATTTTAAAAAGCAGAAATACTTGCTTGATTCTCTGGGCCTGTGCTTACAAACAAAGGACAGAGGGCTATCTAAGCATTTTAAAATCTTCAGGTTCAAACTCCAGATTATACTTCCATTGCTATAAACCATTTTAAAATACAGCACATTTTAAGGGTAAATTCACTATTTTTTTTCTCTGTTCAGGACATTGATCAGAGTTTCAGATAACTGCTCTTATAAATTAGAATAGCCCACATGCCAACCAAAGCAAATCACAAGTGAAGTATTAATAGCTCAGTAAATAAGAAATGTCATTTGTTCTAAAATAGTAAAATGCTATCAGTTGGAATCTGAGCATATACACTGTAGGTATATGAAAATTCCTTGTATTCTATCTTCCAGAGTAACAGACAATAAGTAAAAGTGAAGTGTAAGTTTTACACAGAAGCTATTTGTGTTCTTGGCAGTGGTTCTTCATTGATGCAGTTCAATTATGGTTTCAAAAGTAGGTACAAAATACATATTCAACAGGTTTAAACACCTGCTGTTTACATTGAGGTGATTTGCCGTACTGAATTAAATCCAAATTTTCAGAGTTTTAAATTACTTTGATATCAATATATGATTAATTTTTAACTTGATCTATATATATATATATATATAGAATAGACAATCTTTTAAGTTCCCTTACACCTCAAACCATTCTATGATAGTGGCCTATCAGGTGTCTAGTATCTAACTGAAATTTGTTGGTTTCCAGCTATGCAAAGAGATGGAAAATTCTTCAGAAGAGTCACCTCAGTGATAGTCCAAACTCTGAATTTTGGCCCCATCATATTTTGCCCTGTGTCCCTGAACCCCAAAGTGAGATACCAGGGTCCTGGTGTATTTGGGATATTTCCATTGCTTCCAGAGAAGTTGTAGAGCTTTTAGAGGTTCTGTGCAAGATGTCCACACAGCCAACACATGGAAATACTTGTCTGGAGAAAATGAATGTATCCTGCATAGCATGAAAGAAAGGCACCATCACAGATGAAACATAACTTTGGTCTATTCCCTCTTAATCAAAACTGGCAATTACTTCAAGGTTCCTTCAGCCCCATAAGGAAGTAATGTTGGTGGAACCAGAACCAGGACATGACAATTAATCTGGCCCTGGTGAGGACCTGAGTGTGGAGCTGGACAGTGAGGTGTTTACATGGCTGGGTTTGACTACACTTGTGGTCCAGGTTTATGCAGTGAGAAAAAGTGGAGAGTAAGTAAAGGGTTAAATTTTGTAGACTGGGTAATGGCAGTTATTATTCTTTTTTGAAAAGTTGCTGTTCTTGAAGTACGACGATTTTCTTGTTGCTCACCTGAGGGAGGAGAGGAGGAGCCAAGCAGTGAGCATGGCCAGGATGTGGGGAAGGCATGGGCTCTTAAGAGGCTTCACAGCCTCTTTCTAGCTATGATGGTAATCAAGAGAAATGGTAGCTAGAATTTGGCAGAGGGAAGGGATGTAAAAATGGTTCCTGCCTTTATCACCCAGGCCAAGCAAAAGTGGAAAGCAGGGGGACCATTCATCTTGTTCTGGAAATTGGCAGTATGTATATTTAAATATATGTGTGACCTAAGTATTCATTCATGACTAAAGATGGATTTCCTGTTTACCATACATTTATATTTGTTAAAGTCCCTGTGGCATCAAGGATTTCTAATTTTCCTGCCCTTCTGTTTGTCAAACTGACTTCTTTCATTCAGACTTCTGCCTCTTTTCACCCCATCCGCCAAGTGCTTCCCTCCTGGACTGTCATTGCTTGACATCACCCCATGGGCCAGCTGTGCCAGAGACCCCTTTTCATCCAAACACCCAGCAGCCAGGAGAGGACTTGGGAGAGAAAGGAAAGGCTTTCCACCTCTTCAGTCAGTCAGGTCGAGCCCAGGACACGCTTGGGTGCTCTCCTCTGAACACTTGTTTAGTGAAGGAGCATTTCTTGTGCTGAAGCT
This sequence comes from Aphelocoma coerulescens, assembly GCF_041296385.1. Taxonomy (NCBI): domain Eukaryota; kingdom Metazoa; phylum Chordata; class Aves; order Passeriformes; family Corvidae; genus Aphelocoma; species Aphelocoma coerulescens. The sequence goes on along the minus strand of NC_091015.1, from coordinate 61,317,005 downwards.
GCACGGAAGGGAAGGGCAGAAAACCACCCAGTGCAGAAAGCAGGTCCTCTGGGACCTGCGAGAAAAAAATTTCCTCTGCAGATTGGGGCTGGCTGGAGCTATGCAATACCTTGCCAATGGCTTGTAAGGAGATGTGTTAGTTGTAGGAGGGGTGCTGGCTTACCTGTAGTTCCTCATACTTGTGGTTTTGTGTTGGGTTAAGTAAAGAAGCCTTAGCTGTAATTATTATATGTGGAAGGAGTCCCCAGTTTTGAAGCAAGACTCAGTGCAGGGGCTCACATTAGGATCTTCGGGATATTCATTTATGAGCACAGTTTTCCTGAGCAATGGAGGTAGAGGGACAGGAAACTTGAAGAATCACCTAAATGCTATAAACTCCCTATGCAGCTGTGGGACTCAGGTGGGTTTCTGTGAAAAAGTTGTTTTTGAAAATGGAAGTCCAAAAAGATGTTAAAATTTTTCCTAAATGTCAAGGTTGTTTCGTTTAAAACAAGCATGTGTAAACTTAAAACAAAGAAAAACACATAGAAGAATTAACATTTATAATATCACTTGAAATACAAATCTGCCGTTGGTCTCACTCCCTGAGTGCAGCAGTTCACTGTGTTTTACAAGAAGGCTCAGCCACAACAAGGATTAATTTCATTATCCTTATTTATTAATTCTTATTTTCTTATAGAGAAGCGAGGGAGGAGGAAGGGGCAAAATGGATGCTCCTTCTTCGTGTGGGAAAAAGGACATCTGAAAATTAGCTCTGTTTCCAAGCTGGGAGCTGACTCTTCTCCCCAGGGATATATTCCTCCATCTGCATTGCTACTCTGAATCAGCAGAGCTTCAGAGAAACTGGAAGAGCATGTGGCTGGGGAGAGATTAGAAGAGCAAGAAGCAACTTGATGGTGCCTTAGGGACGATGCAATCTCCAGCAGCAGAGATCACAAGGGAACTAATCTCTCCTTGAAGCATGGTTTTTGTGTCTGATATCACCAGCATGCCACTAGAAATCATTCTCAAGAAGAGCAATGTCCAAAGCTAGGTAAACCTGGATGGTGATAAGTTACTTTTCTTGGGAGAAGAGGTGTATCCAGTGTTACTAAATCCTCCTCACCTCCTGAGCTGTACTGCTTTGGCCTTAGGCAATGTCAGGATTTAGGTATGGCAGCCCTGTTTTCTGCCCACTGACTTAATTTGAGTTTACTCTATCAGCCTTATTGGGAATGCAGCCCATGGACTGAACTTCCACCCTCAGAGACACAGTCATGGTTCATGTTGACCTTGACTGGCTGTAAAGGTGACATCTTAAAGCCCCATGCAAAATAAGAACATCATGGATTGGCAAACTCAATTTGTTGCACTTGTCTCATGAAAAGAAAGTTTTTCTTGCAGTCCAACACACTTCCCCTGCAGTGTGCAAGTCTGAAATTATTGATCCTGTTTCAAGTTATATGCAAATCCAGGAATCATCCTGAGTTTTTGTACAATAATTGCTAAAGTGCTGTGGCCCCAGATTCTGCTCTGTCACTTCAAACAGGTAATACCTGTATCTTTTACACATATGGAGCACAACTGGATTAAACCTCTTTGTTGAATGGAAACAACCTAGGAATGCTAGTAGAACAGAGTAGTCTGGTTTAATCCACTGAATTAGGTTTATTTTTACCAGATTTTTTTAAAACTTGTGAATCCAGTTTCTTTTGAATATAGATGGCGTGTCCTCCAAACATCCTTCATATCTTAAACTGGAATACTGCCTCCTCTTGCTGGTGTCTTTTCACTTATCTTTGTCTTACAATAAAATTCAGAGTCTGTTTACTCGTTTTGTGCAAGACCCTTTGTAATTTCTGTAGCAATATGTAAGTTCAAGTTGACTGACTTTTAGTATCCCATTTAGTGTCGTTTGTTGAAGCACAAAGTTTACAGTTTGCTGGAGGGACTTAGAGATGAAACAAAACACATGAAACATTCAGTGCTATTAGAACATAGGGGGTTTCCAAATCAAAAGCAAAAGAGCTGCAAAATGCTGTATTAGCTGATATTACCACCAGAATATCTTCTTCTTCTGTTGGTTGTGCTCTACTGCTCACTGTTGGTGTCAGTAGAGCAAATGCCCTGGTATGGTCACTTGTTTGTTAAATGAGCTGTCCAAGAATGGGCAGGGATAATTAGTGTCAGTGAAACAGTGACTCACTTAGCCTTTGAGAAACTATTGTCAACATCCTTTTGTGACTGATGAAGTGGATGCTTCTCAATATGAGCTGCTGAATGTCCTGGCTTGCCTTGCTGCAGCAAAAGGCTTGAAAAGAGAAGAGCATAAAGTGAGGAAAGGGCTTAGTGAACTAAATGGAAGATGAGATTTGCAGGTGGATTTAGGGTTTTGACAGAGAGGAAAACATCTGGGAAAAAAGCTGGTGAAAGCAAGCCTTGGAGGAGATCTCAGAGAAGAAAGGTGAATGGGGCCTTTAGAAAGGAGAATCTAGGGCTGGGTTTGGAAGAGGAGAGGGAGCCTGAGAGAGGGAACTTGTGGGCAAGATGGTTGGGCAGGAGAGTGAAATATTATGTGGAGAGCAGTGATGAGTGATGCTCCTCAGGGGCCTGTACTGGGACTGTTTAACATCTTTGTTAGTGATGTGGGCAGTGGGATTGAGCACACCCTCAGCAAGCTTGCTGATGACACTGAGCTCTGTGGTGCAGTTGACACATTGGAGGAAAGGGATGCCATCCAGAGGGCCGTTGGCAGGCATGAGAGGTGGACCTGTGTGAACCTCATGGCCAAATGCCAGGTCCTACACCTGGCGTGGGCAATCCCAAGCACAAACAGGCTGGGCAGAAAATGGATTGAGAGCAGCCTTGGGGAGGAGTTGGGGGTGTTGGTTGACAAGAAGCTTGACATAACCCAGCAGTGTGTACTTGCAGCCCAGAAATCCAGTTGCGTCCTGGATCCAAAGCAGCGTGGCCAGCAGGGCCAGGGAGGGAATTTTGTTCTTCTACTCTTGTGAGACCCCACCTTGAATGCTGCATCCAGCTCTGGGGCTCCCAGCATGAGAAGGACGTGGACCTGCTGGAGCACATCCAAAGTAGGGCCACAAAACACTCAGAGCACTGGAGCATCTCTCCTTTGAAGACAGGATGAGAGAGCTGAGGTTGTTCAGCCTGGAAAAGAGAAGGTTCTAAGGAGACCTTAGAGCAGCCTTCCTGTAGCTAAAGGGGGCTACAAGAGTGATGGTGAGAGACTTTTTACAAGGGCCTGTAGTGACAGGACAAGGGGGAATGGGTTTAGATGAGACATAAGGGAGAAATTCTTTACTGTGAGGGTGGTGAGACACTGGAACAGCTTGCGGAGAGAAGTTGTAGATGTCCAATCCCTGGAATTGTTCAAGGCCAGCCTGGATGGGTCTTTGAGTAACCTCATCTAATGGAAGATGTCCCTGCCTGTGTGGGGGATTAGAACTAGATAATCTTTAAGATCCTTTCCAACCCAAATTATTCTATGATTCTACTCAGGAAATAGAAGAAGACAACGAATAATTTTATGATGGAAAAATTGGAGCTGGAATGATTTGCATAAAAATAGCAATCAGGTAAAAATGGGAAAGAGTATGTGTTTCGGTGGGGGTTAGGAAAAAACAAATTTGTCATCCTCAAAAGAAGACATTTTTACCGAGGAAGAGAGAGTCTTATGGGAAGAATAGGAAATGTAATGGGCTCGGAAGTGTTGATGAGAAATGGAGTTTTAGGGAATTAAAACAATACAGGGAAAGGAGGAAGGGGCTTTCATCTCAGAGGCAAAATGGGCTTTCAGAATACAAGGACAGGATATAAATATTGCAGCAGAGACAGGATAATCCAGGGAGCAGAAAGGACCAAAGACATAAAATGAAGAGCAAAGTAGCAGAGTTCAGAGGAGGATGAGTTTTAGGGGAGAGAACAGGATACACTCCTTCTCAATAGAACTTTTATTCTCTTCCGCCATCCTACTGATACTATTTTCTTGTTATCTCTAGTTTCTGTCCATGTTTCTATTTTTGCCATTTGCTCCATCCATCCATCCATCCATCCATCCATCCATCCATCCATCCATCCATCCATCCATCCTCACTCATGAGGAAGAAGTTCAGAAGGTACCTTCCCTGTGTAATGTTGCCCTCAGGTAGAATTCAGCAGATATTTCAGGCAAATATTTAGCAGGTATTTTGACTTCTGGTAAGTTGTAGATGAAGCACTCTGCTTTCCTATTGGCCAGAGTGTTTTGTTTTACCTCCTGGGAAATGTCTCTGTTTGCCTCTTCAGTTGAGACAGGTGCTTCTTTTCCAAACAATGCTGGATTCTTGAATTCTTTTTGCCAGTGTCTCTTTGCAACATTCACAAATAGGCTGGAAGTCCTTCTGTGTTGGGGAAACCTCAGCAGTCACTAGGAAGTTCAATAAAAAGAGATCATTTGTGTATAAGGATCAATAAATCTGAATGCAATTGTAGTGAGAGGAAACTGTGTATCATGAAAGAAGGGGGAAAGGCTGAAGCAAACTACTGAGTGACAATGCCACTTACACTGGAAACTCTACTACATCTTTTGCTAGAAAAGCCTTTGCAATGCAAAGTAATCATAACTGACCAAAGTTAATGGAACCTACTGTGATACTGAAAGGGTTAAAGTTAGACATTATTATTGTTGCTGCAGGAATGGATTTTGCAAGAGTTTATAAAGTTAGCAAGATTCAAGGAGGTCAAGACTCTGATGATCCCAGAGGGACAAATACAATGCTATTTGCATCCAGTTTTCAGACTGGCTTCTTACTGATCTTGAAAATGGGAACTGGAGTTATTTGGAGCAGTAGGTAAGAGATGTGGGGTACTAGGTCTTCTGGGAAGATGCATGGGTAAGTATTTGGTAGCACCAGGCATTGAATCTTTCAGAAGAATTGTTATGCAAATGAAACAGAATGATTTGAAAGAGGTTTGGAAATCCCTAAATCTTTTGTGTGCAGGTGTGTGAGTGTGGGTTGGTGGTTTGGGGTTTTTTTTTGGTTGGTTGTTTCTTTAACAGCAGAACATTGACAAGAAAAGAGCACAGCTTCATTGTTCAGGGTTTGACAGATACCAACTATGACTATAGCAGATCCAAAAGAGGCCTTGAAAGAGGATGTGAAAATTTCACCATAAAGAGACAAAGGTGAAAATCAGAAACTCAAACAAAACATCACAGAAACAAAAGCTGATGCCTGCTACAGCTTCTGATACCATGGCAGGAAAAGCTGAGAAACACTGTGACATGTCAAGGAAGGAAGTGGGCACTTTGGGGCTACTGGAGAGTATGTGGAGGGCGGAAAGTTCATAGAAGTTGTTACAAGGTAGAAGTCCTAGAAAGTAAAGGCATTCACCCAGGAAATGGGTGTTTTGTCAAGTGGTAACTCCTTCAATAGTGAGTTAGAACCGCCATCACTATTTTCCTGCTCACTTGGTAAAATCAGAGAGGGACAATTGTGACTATGTAGAGGAGGCACAGGTACTGTCACTGGGATGAGGCCATGGAGTTTGTTGTGGAGTGTTTCCACACAGTGCAGAGAAAAAACTGACTTTCTGACTTCATTAGAGGGGTAGGATTCAGGTCAGACAATCCTGTCTGGGAAATAATCTATCCATAGCCACTCTTGCATTCAGAATCCACTAACACAGGAATGAATTTATCACACATCACAGTGGATACCCTGCAGATACTCCAAAATAATGACAGATCCTGAGAAATGATGGAGAAAAATATAATAATGTTTCCTTGATAATGCCAAAGAAGAACCTCAGGATGCTGCTGAGCTTGGTGGAGATTGAATGGTTGTGGGAAGGCAATGTATGTTGTATTGCCTGACCTAAATCTAGAAACAGGTACAAATTTTTCAACGTATTTTTTCCTTCCTATAGGCTTTTTATCCCAGAATATCCCGATAGGTTCAAATACAAAATTTAATGGCTGAAGTTGTTCAGAAAATGCACAGCAAATGTGACTTTTCATCAAAAAAAGGAATAAACCAGAAGTCACTCTACATAGAGAGAAGAAAAAGCAAGTTGATGTATCACTTTATTAAACTATTTATTAAGCAATTTTAAATTTTAATTCTTTAAAATTGATTAATTAACTATTAACTTATTAATATAGGTTTTGTACAATAAAAAGGTTTCTTGGGAATTAAAAAATGGGGAATTTAAAAATTGGAAATCAGTCAATGCACTATACCTGATTAAACCTTTTATCTTTCCATAGGGAAAAGCCTCAGCAGCCTCAGTATTCTTTCTTAGAGCAAGAATTTTTTTCAAGATGAAGTAGTTCCAGTAAAGTCTGAAGCTTGTGAAGAAGAAAATCAGGTAACAGATGGAAAAATACTTGCATGTGCTTACACTTGAAGTTAAAATCAGAAAGGAAATAAAATGTTCTCCCCCACCTAAGCCTCATTGCCTAATAAAAAGTAAGCAAAATCCATCTGCTGATAATGGGAGGCTGAGCCAGATTCAGAATAGGTGTTTGTAAGTCAAATGAAATGGGAGATGAAATTAGTGAATGAAAAGTCTCTACAGCAGCATAGACGTGTACGAAATACCTGGCTCTGCCCCGCTTATGTAGCACTTCTGTGTGCTCCGAGGAGGTGAGTGTGGGATTGTCAGTACCTACCTGAGTTTCAGGTTGGTTTTATGGATTATCTGATTTGTGTCTAGATCTATCATCAGCATGCATTTGTTTGACTGTAGTTGGCCAAAATGTATATGTTAACAAGGAGTGCCCTTCAAAAATATTGACAACAGCTATTGTGTGACATTTTTGAGGAATTTTTTAAGATGTATGCGGAAGTGATTGCGTTCCCTAGTGGCCCATCCTACTGCAGTTCTTGAGTCCATCCACCAGCCAAGGCAGAAAAGTATTAGAGGCTTTGATCTACTCAAAGTCTGCTGTGGGCATGACAGAAGAGCACCCTCCTCCTTCATCAATGCCCTGAAGCAACAGCAACTTGATGTGGAAGTTTTCTTCCAGATGACAAATGTTGTCTGAATAGAGCAGTGGGACTTGGCAATGGAATATTTTTTAAGTAATTGGGAGCATCAGAAGATGTTTAATAATATGCAGTTTTGCAGGTTATGTATAATGTGAAAACCTGACAAATTTCAAGTTGCCATGACAGCTTTGTCACAGAAACTGTACACTTTCATATGGAAATGGTGACAGAAGTGATGTGTGAGTTTTAAGTAATCAGTGGATGAGATGGTATTGGGGGCAGGGAGATAATTTGGCAACCCAAAAGGGAAAATATTACAAAGTGGAGGGAAAGAGAGAGATTAGGGATGCTAGAGAGGATGTCAGCCTGGGACCTCTGTGCTGGAGGGACTGGTGGGAGGAGAAGCAGAAGCAGAGGTTATGGGTGGACATTAATAGTTCTCAGTGGGAGGACATAGAAGAAGGCTTAAAAGCTGTTCAGAATGCGATTAGCAAGACATCCAGTCAAGAAGCATTAAACAGCTGCTAGGAGCATTGTGTGCCAGGCCAATTCACATGAACAGGTTGCTGCACATTATGCAGCACATAACTCAGTCCCATGGTTACAAGCAGGATATAGAGAAGCCCAACGTGGAGACGGGGAGGGGCATTTGGGTCCATAAACCACAGGATGCTGAAACCAGGTGAAACAATTAACATGAATAGAGGGAGGAAAAATGAGTCCTTGGTGGTCCACCCTATCCAGGAGGAAGGTGGGCCCAAGAACTCATCACCATGCCCGTGGCAGTGCCGGATACTCTGCATGTTTGCAGACGCTGTGGAAGTGCATCCAGGCTGTGTTGTACAGGTTAAGTCCATCACAGGTACAAGCAGAAATACACTATGGAGTTTGGGAAGCCCTGGATACCTTGTATCCAGAGAGGGGTGGTACCTGGACAGAGTACTCTACGGGGCTGGAGAGTGCATTGCTGGCAAGTGATTTACCTTGGTGAAGAGGCCCCAGTGGCAACTGGTGGAGGCAGGGTGATGCCTGAGCTGCAGGGGTTGAAGAAGGCAAGAACGAGGTAACCTGTGGTGCAGAGCGTGTCCAACGTGTGGCATAAGCCTGCTGACATGGCTGCTGGGGGTTTTCTTTAGCAATCCAACAGGTGACAGACAGAGTCCTTGGTCCTCAGGCCCACAGCGTTCAGCTGTTGACCTTTTGCTATGGCTGCTCTGGAAGCTGCAAGTCAGCAGAACTGAGTTCTCCCTCATCTCTGGTAGGATGTGACGATGCAATGAGCAGATTGCTAAAGCACTTGATAGCCTAAGGAGTCTACATCTCCACAGAGATGCAGATTTGCTAGGAAATTCTTCTTGGTTAGAGCTACCCTACACATGTTCAGAGTATCTACTGTGTGCAGTCCCTTAGTGAGCTTTTTCTAATAAAATGACATCATAATATTGTTGGTTATTCTCATGCACAAAGCTGAAGGCTCAGAAGAAAACTTGAAAAAAATGTATGGAAAGCTGATATCTTGAATCCCCTGAAAGGATTTGGAAGTTCCAAAACACTGAGTATTATTGTGAGAGCTTGTTGGACAGTTATGAAGAAACATGAATGAATATTAGCAAGGTTTCAGAAGACTGATGTACAGAGAGAAAGTGGATCATAGAGGTGGGGACGCAGAAAAGATAGAAAACTCAGGAGGAACACTTAGAAAATTATCTGAAGATTGATGCAAACTAGCCAGGATTTTTAATTAACAAAAAAGAACAGAAAAAAAAAGATTTAAAGAAAGTAGGTATTGTTACTATAAAGAAGGGCTGAGATGTTAAGGAGGTATCGATTACAGAGGGAATCCCTGGGACTGATCCCAGAGAACTGTGCTCCGGCTCTCAGCTTGTACTTTTGGGTTACTTTACATAATCAATTAAAATGTTGCCCATAACTCATTTACACAGTGAACTTTACTCCAAAGTCTACTTCTGCTCTTGAAATAGCAACCTGCAGTCCTGCCAAAGCATAGTTTCTTTTCTCAGGCCAAGTTCACCCAAGTTTGTCCTCCAGTTGCAGCTGGCTGTTTCATCTCCAAAGAAGCTCAGCAGGGCAGTATGTGCTTATTCTGCCTCAGCACCCTCCTGTCCTGTAACTGCAACATCCACGCCTTAGTGCATCAGACAGTGCTACAGAAAACACTGCTGGGAGAGCATTTGGAGAGAAACATACGTAGAGAAGCTTTATCAGCCTTGGGTCTCCTCCATGCTGTTTGTCTCACATGTTCCAAGGGGAAAGAGTGCCTCAGGATAACTTCTTTGCTCCTCTGGGAGAGGCAGAAACTGTGTTGTGACTTCTTGGTGGTTCACCCTTTAATGGAAAAAACATGACCTGGTCAGTCAAAAATCTGACCAACGCTAAGTAAGTTCTGTTTGTACACTAGCAGCCACCAGCAAAGGAACCAAGGCAAATATAACGGCTCAGGGTATGTTTCTTATCCTGGCAGCATGGACTTACCTGCTTTTCCTGGGTTTATGGCTCTGAGAAATAAATTCCAGGCCACTCTTCATTTCTATTTTATGTTATTTGTGTGAAGACTCTCTCTGGAGTCTTGTAGTAGCTTAACAGATGGAGCCAGGGCAGAGATTCGTACTGTGATGCTTATTTATTAATACAGCTTTTCCTGAGACAGGGAAAAAATATGTTTTTGTAGGAAACCTTTTCCCCTTTCCTGGAATGGAAAAAGAATGACATCTGGACCTCTACTGTTCAGCTGTGCTTGGGATACATATTTTCCCCAGATATGTATTTCTGAATCTCGTGACAATCTGGTTGCTCAGAAGTAGCTCCAGTAGCCAGTTTCTCTCTCCCACAGAAAGCAGTTTGAATAAAACAGCTGTTTTGTTCTCTGTTAGTGCCCTGGTTCTTTTTTGATCTCAAGAAACTGCTGCTCTTGTTTATCTATCAAAAAATATAGAAAAACACAGAAGAGTAAAAAATCTATCAAGGGCAGTTTTTGCTCAATGGGTGCAAATTTGACTCTGTTGTCTGTGAGAAAGGGGTTTGAAGTAGTAGGAGAATGATTTAGATAGGCAAGAAATTAAAATTATGATTTTTATTTCTCAATGTCTGTTTTAATAGAGGCAGAACAAAGGAACATTGCTGCGAGAGCCACTGTGAACTCACCCTTCCACTCATCAGTCCCTGTGAAAAAGATGAAAATGTCTTCTTTGACTCTTTTTTCCCCAGGCAACCTTCTGACTGGTATTCTGCATCAGTGAGGTTTAAAATAAGCCAGAGAGGTAAAGACCCACACTCAGGGGACACTGAAAGGATGGGGAATAGGGAATGAAGAACAACACAGAGGCTGCATTTATGGGTAAAATCAGATGAAAGGCAAACCAGGAAATTTTTGATATTTTGCTCCCCTTGGGGCCCAATTTACCAGCTTGGTACCACTGTAGAAAGAAAATGATTAATCAGGGCATGGTATCTAACAGATCCCATGGAGCACAAATCCTGGGCTAATGATAGTACCAGCGGCTTGACTTTGCAAAGATCGGCAATGACCATTTTAACAGCCCCCAAAATTTTTGGCCTGTGGAATGGTAGAATTTTGGCATTCAATGCCAGGTGTACTAGCAGGCTTCAGACGCAGAACAGCTCTCACTGCCTTAAGCTTTGCATCCTCAGTTTAGACTATGGGCCAGCATGGCTCTGGATCTCCTCTTAAGCCTGTGGGAATTCAGATCCTGATGCAAAAAAACCTGTAACAACCCATAACAAACCAATTTTAGGGCCAGCAGATGACATTTATTGAAATGACATAGAAAACAAAGGTGCTGCAGTGTGGGAACCCAGCTGTCTCCATCTCACTGCAATTTATAGCTGAGATTAATGGAAATCTTTTCATTACTACTAAAAACTGGTGACCAGTTCTGCTCTGTTAGTTGTTTCAGCCAGACATTGTGCATACACACGGAGCAGACTGCTCCTTGGATTGGTGCTGACTTCAGATGCTACTTAAAAGACCCTCTTGCCCCAGTTTGAGTGTTCTTTTCCATTTTTGTTCTGGGGAGAAGGGAAGGGGAATCAGGGGAACTGCACAATGACGGAAAACCAGCAGCTTCTCCTCTTTCCTATCACATGCAACGTTTCACAGGTGCATTTTTTCTTCTCTCATTGTGTAAAACAGCTGAGTCTCCAAAGTAGTCAGAAAACATTTTTGAAAAGCCAACTGCATGCAAAGAAGTGCTGAGGTATTTCCTTGTTTTCATCTATGTAATGCTGTATGTCAAAGTGTGGCAAAGTGTTTTGAAACCATCAGTGGTCTAGAAAATCTGTGAGGCTAATACTGGGCTGAGGAGAGAATCAGACCACCATCCTGAATGCCACGGAATCGTGTAAGCGTCCATAGCTTTCTTTGCACCTCCAAAGATGCCAGGCAGGGTAGTGCTGATCTCAGTGGCGTCTCTCTGTGTTCCTCTGTGAGACAGCCAAAGCACAAGTCTTGACCTCTCAGCTAAATAAAGTGTCATTTGGAATATCTCAGATCAGTATGTGAAGCCTTCACTAGTCTGTGCAGCTGGAGATTTGCTTCTGCCTGCCTCAACCTGTGCCCTTTCCTGGTATTAGTTAAGGTGATCCCAGACCCCTTACAGTGGTGAGATGTATTTCTGCAGGTTTTAAACTAAATACTCTTGACTTTATCAGCAGGATAGCCCGTTCTCTCAGTTATTTAGGGCTCTGCAGGAAAACAGCATAACTCAGAGGAGGCAGGGACATGCATAATGCTAATCATAAATGATTTAGGCCAAAAGAAGAGATCTGGTGCGTTAATCTTTGAAGAATGCAAGAAGATGTCTGTTGAGACCATAGGAAGGTTAAAAGAGCAGCAGGCTTACTGAGGCCTGACCTAGCCCTGCATCAGATCTCTCCAGGACAATGTGCCACAGCTGCAGGCAGCTGGGGAGAACTGGTGGATGCACCCTCCCAGAATTACGTCAGATGATCAGAACAATCTGTGACGACAAAGGCCATTGGTAAGAGATGTAGTGAGGAAAAGACAAGAGCATACCAATTGTTTTTCCTGCTTTCATTCATGGAAGCATCTCAAAGTAATTGCTTATGCTAAAGGAAAATGTTTTAATATTGTGGGTGTGCAGCGTCGAGAAACCTGATGGTATTGATGACAAACAGAATCGTAGTAGAAACAAGTGGCTTTGGGAAGAGAAACAGGGTGTATCCTGTGCCTATGCTCAAAACCACAGATTTTCTCTGAAATCCTGCAATACTTCCATGCACAGCAGCCGTAAATTATATTAAAAAAACTCTCTCCTCTTTTCTGATAACCCTAACCATAACCCTAACACTAAACCTAAACCCTAACACTAACCATACAAGAACCCTAACCCTAACACTAAGCCTAAACCTTACCTGAAACCCTAGCTCAACCCTAACCCTAACCTAAACCCTAAACCCTAACCCTAGCCCTAATGCTAACCCTAACCCTAACTCTAACCCTAACCCGAACCCTAACCCAGAAACCTTTCTTGCTTCAGGACATTGGGACAGGCTCCCTATAGATTGGGCACACAAATTCATTGTTAACCATACATCTGCCAGAGCTCATGCACGGAAGTTGCTCTTGGTTGTGCCTGGCATTCCACTGTTTCACGTTAGGAGGATTGACAGAGGAGTGCGTGCCCATGGCAAGCTGAGGACCATGCTGCAAAGCAGCCTGGCAATTCATGTGGCAGCACTCTTGTAAGACTTCCACTGACCTCCAAGCACCATCACAAAACATGGTTCCCTAGGTGCTTTTTAATCATATTTTTGGAAAAAAACCTAATGCTTTTATTAGGTTTTAACAAGTATCCATTTTGTTTTCTATCAACACAAACCTAAGGATGAAATCAACCAAAAGCAACCAAAAGTTTTTTAAGGGCCTCCTTAATTATTTCCATCAACTTTAAAAACAAGCCAGAAAACAAAATAGAGTCAGGGACTAAAATGAGGAAGGTTGTGAGAAATAGCACTTACTTTATTGCATATTCTGTGAGTATTCTTTACAGGAAAAAAAAGAGGAAATAAAGTACCAACTCACCTGATCAATACAAACTGTTAAAACTGCACTATTTTCCTCTTTCAGCCCCTTTGTAAGGCAATTATTTTCTTCACTTTCACAGCTGATTTCCTTACCTAAGCTATCTTTTGGATTCTTCTATGTAACAGCAAGATAAAAATATCCCAATACTCAAAATTGTTGTAGAGCATGATTTTGTGTTGAATAACATGTAACTGAACAGCCTCTAAACCTCCCCTGTCTTCATCTAAGACTTTTTGCTGAGCTGAAGGTGTCATTATTGGCTGGAATTGCCCAGTGTCAAATTCAAGTTGTTCTATGAGCGGCAGAGTTAATGAAGGCTGCTTTGCCACAATGTTTGTGCCTTTGGTTCCTTAATTCCCTTTTCTGTATGCAAAGTTCCTTGTAAAATGTTTCCCACAGGATAGACCCAGTGGGCTGTGATCTTTAGTTTCTCTAGCCCACTGCTTTTCTACAAAACTTATAGGACTCCAGATAGGTATGAAGCGACTTCCTCTCCTTTTCAAATGTGATTGAAATGGGTCAATGACCTCCAAAAGCCTTGGGGTTGCCAGGAAACCCTAGGCAGCGGCTCCTCCCCAGACATCATCCCCAGACTAGCGTGTTCCTTATCAAATTAGCACTACTGTTGGTGCAAAGTGATCTCCTGGCACCACCTGAGATGTATTCTGCTTGGGCAGAGAGCTGGGTATGCCCTGACATTTGCCTGATGACCAATTATTTATGTCCTAAATAACAGTGTGGGTTTTAATTCATATCAGCAAGGATGACATAGGATGACACATTTATTAGCTCAGATTCACTTTTTTTTTCTTCCTAATACAGAATTAAAATGATGTGCAGTGTTAAAGCTGCTCTCATGATTTTAGCAGATGTGAGTTTCAGTATGAAGAAGATCTGAGTTTTAAATTCATCTAAAAACATGAGCAATATGTTAATTTGGGAAAAATACCAGCTGACTGGAAATAACAAAAATAAGAAGGGAAAATTAATCTACTGGATAATTTAGGGTTTAGGGTTTTTTCAGCTAGAGAGAATTAACATGTTTTGAATTTATTTTTCTGGGTTTTGATGCTTTTAGGAAGACTTGCCAGGAGCTCTTCATTTGAGGAAGCACAAGCAGCTGCCCTTTCATTTCTTCTATTTGTGAATATTGAAGGGTTACTCAGAGAAATCGTGTAGCTGCCAATGTCATGGCCAGCAAAAGGGCTGCTGGCTCCTTCTGTGGCCTCAGGCACAAGGAATACCTGCAGATTTTGGAGCAGGAGAAGGGGACTGTATTGATCTGATGGGAGCAGCGAAGACCTTATCTCATGTAAGGTTAGCACAGTGGTGCTTGGCTTCTTCAGGTTGCGTTTTAGGATCCAGCTGTGAAGCAGTTGGCTGAGGTTTCAAATAGCAGCCTGATGCAGTCCTGGCTTCTTCAGCAGCCTAGCACCTGGCTGCAGCAAAGGAAAAGGGAATTTAGCCACATCACTTATATGTCGCTGATATACACTGAACTCATATAAAGCCAGAGGAGAAATTCTGCTTAAAGGGGCTGAGCCAGAAGATGGTGAACTTCGTATGATTTGACTGAAGCAGAAAACTTTTTTTTTTAATGATAGAGCTTTTTATAAACAAGACCACTTGTAGATCCCCTGGGACTCTGAGGATCAATATCTACAATCCTTTCTATTGGAGGCCACCTGAGAAGAAGTTTGAAATGCATTGACCAGGTGATAAATACAAGGCAGGCAGAGATATGAGGCACATAGAAATGATCAGTTTACAGGATGCAGAAATCCAAACATTTCTCTTAAAGTTAGAATAAAAGGAAATACTTAATTCTCCAGTCCCTGCCTCAGCTTTCCTGTCTGGGAATAAATCCCAGGTCTTCCCAGAAGTCAGGAGTGAACTGCTGCCAGGGGTGAGGAGGCTGCAGAGGCAGACATGAAAACATGGACACTGAGCTTTGCTAGTGCTGGAAGGGCTGAACAATGTAAAATGTTCATAAACAGAAAATCACCATGTTAGGCCTGACTTCCGCCAGGCATCAGAGCTGCGGTAGGAAAAAAATTTTGCTAAACTTCTCCCTTGGATGGTTAACTCTGAGCCACACATATGACAGGTAAACCATGGGGTTATAGATCATGTAAGCATGCCAGCTAAATCTTCAGTGCCACCCTGGAAAATAGAGCTCTGAAGACCACAATGAAGAAAGGAGCAATGTGTGCTGTAATCAATATCCTGAAGACCAAACTCTATACAGTATTTTTGCTGTAATTGTGTCAGTGGGGGGCTATCGTGTTTACAAATAGAAACTATCATGCTGTTGAATTTATTTTCTACTATGTATGCTACCTAGATGCTACACTAATCAGAATTTTTTCCTCAAAAATAACCTTCTCTAAAGATTTTATCCTAACCTTGAAAATAGTGGTTCAGGCTGATGCCTGAGATGGCAATGTAAAAACAGAGACTAGACAAGAATAAGGGAATAAAGGTAGGCATTTATTTGAAGGGCCTTCAAAGGTCCACCCCAAGCAGTGAAAAGACTACACCCAAGATGGACCCTGGGTCACGAGTTCTTCACACTTTTGTAAGTTTGGTCCATTTGCATATCAGGATCAATTCTTCAATTACAACCCCAGTTAATGACGTAGCTACCCCAGGTTTGGCCTCCTCTTCAGAGGCCATAGTTTAGATATTTTGGGCCCTAGGACAATCTAGGTGTCCTTGGAGAGCAAACCTAGGGAGGGTTTTTTATGTCTACCCAGCATGAGAGAACAGTAACAGGCCACAAGAAACTTCAGAATTACACACTAGGCAGTACAGGATTTGAAAAATATAAAAATTAAAACCTAAGGCATCAAGGCCAGGGGTAAGTTTGTGCTGGAGAGGTAGAGTCTGCTGCTGCTTTGGCATCATGCCTGTCTCTGTGCAAGCCCACTCAAGCCAGTGAGAGTGCATCTCAGCAAAGGCAGAGGGAACCTCACTGGTGGGGAGCAAGGCATGGGAAATGATACAGGACATTCTGCTTGCATCTGCTCAGCTGGCACATACACACAAAGAGGGCTCCCTGCTTGCACTATGAAGACCTTGACAGAAACCATAATGCTCCTCCTATTTTGCACTGGAATTACAACTGAATTGTGCCTGTAAGTTGAACATATTTACGTACTAAAAATATATGAATGCTTTTTATTTTAAGGTTCTTGACTTCCCATGCTGCTTCCTTCTTTGTCTTATCCATTTTCTTTAATTCTCACTTTATTTTTGCCTCTCCATACTTTTGCAGGTACTTTCTTTCTAGTGTGCTTTCTATCACAACTTCCAGAACAGATTTCACCAGTATCATTCCCCTTTCTCTATTTTAGATGATAAAAAATTAAGTCGTATTTCACATAGTGTTCCCATTTGAGACCTGCAGTAGAAAGCAGCAATGAGAAGCTACTCAACCCTCAGGGAAGGTCCAGGTAGGAGCCCATGACCAACTACTGTGTTGGAGACACTTGCCATGTTCTCTGAAGATGTTTTATTTTGGACAGTATTTTCACTTGGTAGCAGCATGCTATTTTGATATTATTTCAAGCTCGTCTTGTTGCACCATGTAACAGCAGCAAAAATATTTTTCAACCATTTAGAAACTACCAAAGGTTATAATAATGATGGATCTATGCCCCCAAATGTAAATCCACATCTTAATCATTCAAATACCTTAGTAGTGTGAAATTTATCAAAGAAAGGTTTTCCTTCTCTTGTGTATATTTTAATTCAAGCTGTGGACTTAAATATACTTTTTAATTAATTACAAAAATTCTGTAAGATTTTCTTTGAGCTTTATGGTCTCCTTAGTATAACATACCTAATTAACAACCAATTGTAGGATGAAAGTAAGTTCCCTTGTGCACAAGTTCATTTGGAAGCAGAGTCTGATCTGCTACATTTTCATCTTATTGACAAAAGAATCACCAAGAGTCAGGTTGCTCTTGCATCACGGAGTGCACCTGTTATGCTGGCAGCAAAAGGAAACATGTTAGCTGTAAATGGAGATGTTACCTGAGAAACTGCTAACATAATAAATATGGAACTTTGTGTCACCATTTATGAAATTATTTATCTAAAGTTGTTTGTTCCTTATAGTTCCTAAAAGAAAACCACAATATTTTATATTAAACAATTTAGGTAGAAATCCTAGAGAAGAGAACTTCCAAGCATTTGGATTGATTGGCATTGGTCCTTTTGAAGTTAAATCTGGCAGGATGGGGAGAGAGCAGAGTTTTGAAAAGTTCATCTGACATCACATATCATCAGTATAGAAACTGAGGGCTTTACTTCACCTGCTTTTATTGAGTAAAAAAGACGATTAAAAGAAAAAAAGAAAAGGAAAAAACATTGCTTAAAAGCAATGCTTGTAAGCATGAAATGCTTATATGATTATCCCTCTAGTCATAATGTAATAATAGGATTGGTTACTAGAAATACTTTCTCTTTTAATGCAAGCAAAACACCTGTCAAATTCTTTTAGCATCTTTATACAAACACTCATGAAATTTTCAATAGGAAGACAAGGAGAATGAAGAGGATAGGAAAATACAAATGTAATGTAGGTAGGGCTTGTATTACAGTGGGAAAAGGTGGAAGGATAGGAGGTGACATGGGAATATTCAATATTTGGGGTTAGAGAGAGGCAGGTATCTATTGACTGAATGTGGTGTGATTATAACTGATTGATTAAAAGCTGTGAGTGTGGACCTGGCATGCTGATAGAGGAAAACCCTCTTACAGAAGATGCAAAGAAAGATGTGCTATTTGGAGTTGAAAATGTAGGTTTCTCAAGCTACAGACACATTTTTGTCAACAACAGTGATTTTGGAGTGGAACAAAGTATAATAATGAAGGATAATATTTGATGTGCCTGCTACAGCTTTTAGCAGAGTAATCCAAGATTAATGTCTCAAACAACTTGAAACTGGAATTAGTACTGACAAGCTTACCAAACTGCTTGCCAGCAGCCAGGTGGGGCTTTTTACTATTTTATTGCTTTTTTTAAGGAAGATGACATTTGGAGTTTGGACTAAAATACTTGGAATTGAGGGACAATTAAGTGTCCTGTATAGAAAAGGAAGCTGTCACTGACAGAAGGTGGGAAGACAGCTCTATCTGAGGCTACACACAGAAGGCTTCAACACTGAAATGTCACTGGCTTCATGAAGGGCTCAGCAAGAGGCTTTCAAATAAAAAAAAGTCAGTTTGGATATGGGTCAGGATATTCTAAGGGCTCCAGAAGAACGGGAGAAGCCATGTTATTTAGGAGTTAGAGCTTCACACTTAGGAGCTTTGATAGCACTTTTAGGAAAAGCTTCAGTATAGAGCAGCTGGCCCAAGTTCGGGATTGACCCTGTTTACCACTCAGCCAAGACACAAAAGTAGAGATGCTTGACAGAAAAGTGTTTCTTGGCTAAAGGTACAGCATTGCTCCCTGGAGCCATATGTGTGTAAAGAGGGACAATATGCCTGTGTGTCATTAACAGGAGGATTCACGGTATGGTGTTAAAAATGGAGGCAGATGTAGGAACAGCAAAGCTCTTGACTTTCAAGGATCCAGAAGGCAGTGGACAAAGGCTCTAGATCAAGCTTAAAGTAAATGAGCATGGTTTTACAACATCAGAGCACAAAGCAAAGCTGAAGCAGACTTCCTGTTAGGGAAACTTGTCCAAAGGTATTTAGAGGTAATGAGTTAGAAATTGGTTTCAAACAAATATGCTGGACATGAGGAACATTGAAAAGAAAAATGCTGAGCTGTATTTAGTGCAGCCACATACAGATAAACTAATTTCTGAGTTCCTCAAACCTGGGTTTGAGGTATATGTGCTGCAAAAGTCTGGCAAAAAGCATTTGGATAAATTGTAAAAGCAGAGCATAATTTCATCTGTGGTATTTATGAAAAGGACTGCACTGATTGCAGGTACTCCAAAGAGTGACAGCGGCTTAAGGTGCTGTGGGTGCAATGAAGCCACTGTAAATCCCAGCTGAAATGAATCAATATCTTCTTCCTAAATCCCTTCATTTGCAGAACTTGGTGACTGGGCAGAGCTTACCAAACTCTGCTCACTTTGTGTGTCTTCAGAGTGAGGATTGGAACTAGAACTGAATACAATTCTAACAGTGAACATACATGAGAGACTATTTCAGTGTGAGCAATTACCCCAAAGCATAGTCAGTGCATTTGCTCATATCTAAGAGTAATGGATTCATGACTTCCAGTATAACACTGCTGTTGCAGTGGGGATACTGCAACACCTTTATCCAACCAGGAGTCCTGTGGAAAAGAAATATATACGGACGGATTCTTGCTAGATGTTTCAGAGATGTTTATTTCCCCAGCCGCATGGCCGGGCTCTGCCGAGAGACTGCTGCAGTCAGGACCCGAGCTGCTTTGCCCGCGCAGGGGAACACAAACCAACCCATGGGGAACGAGGCTGAGCAGGGGCAGGGAAACCCCGTGCCTCCCTCAGGGCTACATGGCGGGGGGAGGAGACCCCAACATCTCACCCGTTTTATTTTAATAAAAGGAGAATGAAGACAATTGGATAAACATAACAAGAACAGTTTCAAAACAAAACAAGCCACCCTCCTGAGTCTTTAAATGTCCAAACAGATTCTGTGGAACATCTTAGGGCTGACAGAAGGGAGACAGAACTCTCTGGACATGCCTGTGGGGAAACTGAGGCAGGAGAGGGTTCCTTCCCTCCCCCTTTTCATCCCCCCATCGGCATCGGAGAGGAATTGTAGGGAAATGGAACTGTATAAGGAAGCCATGGGGTGAAAAACGGATTAGGAATAAACTGGGGATAGGGTAAACTTAGGAAAGGGTTCATATTGGGTATAGGATAAAAGGGGAAGTTAGGCTGTGGGTAGGGAAATTGCTGGAATGGATATTGTTTATAATTTTGTGCATAACGGCTGCCTTTGATGGGAATACCTCCAGGCCCAGTAACATTCGCTGCTTGTAAACCCTTCTTTCCTTGCACTATATCAAATTGAACAACTTCCCCATCTCCTACACTTTGCAGGTAATTTTTAGGGTTATTCCTTTTAATGGCAGTTCTATGGATGAATAAATCTTCCCCTGTATCATCTCGTGTTATAAATCCATAGTTGTTTTTCACATTGTACCATTTCACAGTTCCTGTGACTTTCGTTGCTAGAACGTCTCCTATCACGTGCTTGCGTGTCTGTCGTGGGTGCCGGTCCCGCGTGGCCGCCGCCTCGCCGACTCCAACGTCTCGGTCAGGCCCCCGCGCCGCGGCCGCTCTGCGCTCTCTGCACGGCCCCGCTCCGGTGCGTGTCTGGGCTCTGCACGGCTCCGCTCCGCAAACTCCACGCTGCTTCGAGAGCGGCCCCGTTCCGGCTCGGCGCTGCACTGCGCGGCTTCTCGTGTCGCTGTGGAAACCGCCGCTTCTCCCTGCATAGGGCTCTCCGAGCCGTATGCACAGAGCGGGCTTCCACGCTGACCTCCGGTTCCTGGCTGCTCATGGCCCACGGCACCCATGGCGCCTGCGGCATCGCTCCCTCACTCGCGGCCGGGTGGCCGGGGACTCCGAGACAGGGATGGGGCCCGCAGTAAGGCGCGCGCTCCCGAGGGGGCCGGGCGCATCCAGCGCAGGCACCTCCGCTGGCACAGCTGCAGTCATACACTCCTGGGGTGGCCGCCACGCGGTCTCAGCCATGGGAGAGGTATGATCTTCTGCTTTAGGGGTAATGGGACCATACAGATGCTCCTGAAGAGCTTCGCTGATTACCAAGGATCCCCGGACAGCTTCCATCGCTCGTCCATCCCTTAGCTTATCACAGATCTCGTTCCAGAAACACTCCTGATAATATCCAGGAGGTTTGATATCAAAAAGTAAGTCTTGAGAAATACAGGGGAACTCTTTGAAAAGCCAGATAAAAAAGTGTTCAAGATCCCCCGGTTCCAATACTTTTTGTTTTGTTGTTCAAGGATCCCTTTTACTTCTAGATACATTTTTTTCTGTGGCTCAGAGAGCCCCATTTCCCACGATTCTTCCATCGTCCAGATATGGAATAGCGAAACAAAACCAAGAAGAAGAATCCAAAGTTTCCAGGGTTTACTCACACAAAGTCGCTTAGGGATCGGGGATCGTTCTGCCCTCAAATCTCCACCATTATGTTGCAGTGGGGATACTGCAACACCTTTATCCAACCAGGAGTCCCGTGGAAAAGAAATATATACGGACGGATTCTTGCTAGATGTTTCAGAGATGTTTATTTCCCCAGCCGCATGGCCGGGCTCTGCCGAGAGACTCTGCTCCAGTCACAGGACCCGAGCTGCTTTGCCCGCGCAGGGGAACACAAACCAACCAATGGGGAACGAGGCTGAGCAGGGGCAGGGAAACCCCGTGCCTCCCTCAGGGCTACATGGCGGGGGAGGAGACCCCAACACACTGCTGCTTGGTGTTTAATGGCATAGGAGTAAAGAAAGAGTGTGACTTTTATAAAATTGAGATGGAAGTCCTGTGTTTTGCCTCACCTCAGGAAAATATAAAGTGTGTGTGGATGAAAAAGGAAAATACGACATTTGAAGAAGCAGTGCTGTTGCAGGGGAGAATAAGCAATTGTACCAGGTGCTGGATGTTGGATATTCTTTCTGGCCAGAAATGGCACATATTATAAAGGACGTTCTCCTGTAAAATTAGCTGAAGCAGTATAAGTTATGAGTTGCCAGCACAGTTGCTTTTGCTTAAGGTCTACAACCTACCTTTGAAGTGTGACAGATATTTGTACAGTAGGGGATATTTAAATTGGCCTCACATCGGATAACAAAGTACAGCCTCTGAGAAGGGCGTTATACACAGGCAGTAGGGAATCCACCAGTACCAGAGGCTGTTCCAGCAAAGAGATCCTTATACAGGGAGAAAGGGTTTGATTCACTACAAGTAGGCTTAGAAAAAGACTCAAGGTGAAAATGGCAAATTAGCAAAGAAGAAAAAAAGACTCATAGTCTGGATCTCCCCTCGTTTTGCTGCATAGAGCAGACAGTGCTTATACATGACTGAAGGGAGGGAGAGAGAGGTAGTAGCAAGCCAGTACGATAGAGCAGATATTGGGATGGGTGACATATTTAGAAGTGGAGGAAAGGAGAGATAAGAGAGAGGCAGTCTAATAATTGCCTACAGATAAAACCAGAGGATAGTTAGAGAATATGCACACTGATGTTATTGAAAAATGGTCAAAAGCTTTCATAAGGTGCAAGAGGGAACCACGATGTGGCACTGGGAAGTGATAAGCATGAAGAGATGAGAAGGCATGTTCTTAATCATTGTGGGAGCCAGAGAAAGCAGCCTCATGCTTATCACATCTCCCAGCACAGCTCCACAGATTTCTATGCTTAGCACAGGCACATTGGGCAGGCAGGTTGGAAATACATCCCCTCTCCTTCCTAGGGAAGGCCTTACAGTGCATGGAAGTGCAGGTGGGATACGGATGGGTGTCTTGAAAGGGAAAACATGGCCAGCCACTCTGCCGGGCAGAGGGTTGGGCTTGGGCCCTTCCTAAAGGTGGCTGTGCGACCTGGCATTCCCCAAAAGCTGCAGCTGTGTTCACATAATGTGGATGCAAGGAGGATTTGAACATAGACATTGTGAGTCTATCTTTCATTTTAGATGCAGAACTAGATGAAGAGAGGGATTACTTGAGAGTAATGGCCTCAATAAAAAAGCAATAAGCAGTTAACAAGCAGTTTCTCCTCTGACCAAGTGCCCCACAGTAGTTCTGTACAGCTAACCTGAGGGGTTTTGCAGGCAGTAATGTTTTCTTGGGAGAGGATCACCAGCAACTGCTGTGTTAAGCCCAGGACTGCTTGCTCTGCCCTTGCATTTTGGCAGCAGCCTTTCTGCTAGATGAATGATTTGCAGAGCAGCTTTGTGGACTGGATTTGTGAGGATGATCTGGTTTAAAAAAAAAAAATAGCTGAGGGGAAAAAGAAAGTTATTTTTAACCCAAAACGGTTCATTATTCATGCTTAACGGGAGAGCTTTACCAAGTCAGGAAGGCACATGCAGGCGGGAAGCATGCTGCAGAGTGGGGCTGTGGGGCCTGGGTTTTAGCCTCTGCTGTGAGCTCAGCTTCTGCAAACATGGCAGCTTTCACTCTGCTCCAGGGCTTTTACAACTTATTGTTCTGGATTTGAACTTGAAAAGGCAACCATTTAAGGTTGCTGCTTTTCCAGGAAAAGTACCCCCACTTTTAATTTTTAAGGCTGTTAGGTTGGTAAAAGATAAATTCTTTCTTTTCTTTCTTTCTTTTTCTTCCTTCCTTCCTTCCTTCCTTCCTTCCTTCCTTCCTTCCTTCCTTCCTTCCTTCCTTCCTTCCTTCCTTCCTTCCTTCCTTCCTTCCTTCCTTCCTTCCTTCCTTCCTTCCTTCCTTCCTTCCTTCCTTCCTTTCCTCTTTCTCTCTCTCTCTCCTTCTTTCTCCCTTTCTCTCTTTCTCTGAGAGAGGCCATTGTAGCAGTAGAAGGTGATGGCTTTCTGCATTCTGACCCTCTGGGCAGCTGCCTGGGTGAGGCTGGGCTCAAGGCTTATAGAGTGAACAAGAGAAAGATCAGGCAAAAATAAAATCCTGACTTTGAAATCAATAATAATCCCATTTCGTTATAACTGAGGGTGTCACCATTGTGCTAAACCATCTCTTTGTAGCAGTGTGATGACCAAGCACAACAGAGACAGTGCCCAGTTTGGAAGGAAACAATGAAAACTATGGGTTTGCTACCACAAAGGCATTAACCAAGGCAGGCTGAGGCACATCTTGACTATGGCCAGTCATCCTTCTACCCATGGATGCCTTTTGTAGGAGCTGAGAAAGCGGCCCATCTTTCTCAAGCCTTGCCGCAATTCCTGAATTACATAAATTACTTTCTCCTCTTTTCTTGTTTTCTTTTATCCTGGGAGATTACTGAACTGAGAGTCTGCCTTCTTATAATGAGGCCAGAGTACATTGGAATTATCTGTGGGCATCAGTTAATAAATAGCAGAATAAAAGGCAAAGAGCTGGCTGGGGGTGATGCGTGTCAGAGCAGCACAGGGCAGCAGCCCTTTTCTGGAGCAGCACAAGACGAGCAGGGGCAGGAGGGTGCAGCTCTTCTGTGTGCCTACTGCAATTAAACTAAATTGCCTGACTCTGTTATCCTCCCCCCTGCCTCAAAAAGCTGGAGGATAAATTGCTGTCAGGATGTGTCTACTAATGAGACTGAGCTGCACAGTGTCCCCTCTGCTGTGCTGGAGGAGGGTGAAGTGAGAGAGGGTGGGTGCATCAATGTGGACAATGAAATCTCACAACTAAGGGAAAGCCATCAGTTCTGATTTATTACTTGAGTAGCTGTAGCAAGCCATTAAACAGTTAACACTCATCATCTCAGGAGGAGATAGGAACAATGTAAACAAAAGCATTATTTACTTGGTATTCCTTTTCTTATTATTAGTTTCGTGCAGAACTTGTAAGGTCGCTTATCAGTAAGGTTGCCCAACACTTTCCTTTGGGAAAAGCTGTTTTCAATTGCTTCTAGCAATTCTTAACCATTTAGAGTGTAATTTTCCACACCGAATACTTGGCTCAGACTGAGTAGGTTTGGAAAATTTCCAGGACATTGTGGTTTACGGGGGTTTTGTCCTTTTCTTTTTTTTTTTTTTTTTTTGAGGCATTACCTGGGGAACATACATTCTTTTGTCCATGCTAAGATTTAAACTTTTAAAATGTGTTGAAGTGGGAAGGCAATATTTGCTGTCCCATGGTGATCTGCCAAGATTCAGCAATATTATAAAACTACGGAAAAAGGTATTTTAAAAAATCGGAACTGAGCATTGTCCTTCTCATACCAGCTCAAGGGTAATGGGATGTTGTGCTCCGAGAGTAATTGAGCAAATAATTATGTGCTGTTTGTTTGCTGAGTCTGCAGTTCAGTGTTCAGGACAAAGCTTGAGGATTTCTGTGTTTCTACATGTGTTCGTGTGGCAAAAGTGAGATCAGCTTATTAGATTCATCTCCCAATGCAGTGAGGAAATATTTTCCTTTGAATAAGGACTGCAGGATTTGGCCTTTCAGTGTGTAACTTAAACCTCTCTTTCTCTAATACAGAACTGTATTTATTTTTGACAGACATGGGGCAGGAAATAAAAAATGGGAATCACCTTTCACTCTTCCAGAAGAACACAGCAATTAGGCAAAAATAATAATTCCTATACAACATCAAATGTCCAGGTATTCTTCTAGTTGCAATCTTGTGACGTTAGCAATGCAAGTAAAATCTTGTGCTTTCTTCTGTTTGGATCAAGGAACCTAGAAACAGTGACAGTCTATTTATTTTTTTATGGTTGCTGAACCTCTATTAAGAGGCATTATTCATGGTGTTTGATTTTTTTGCCTTTACATCCTCACATCCCCATGGTTACTGTTTGATTAAACTTTGATCAAAGAAAAGACAAATTATGTTGTTAGTTATTTGACCCTGTGTGGAGAGGGCTCTGTGGGTAAATAAGTTAATTCTAATTCATACAGGCACAAATTCTGAAATATTTTTCAAGTAGAATTCCCACTCTTAGAGGAAAAAATAAAGTCATTTTCAGCAGACTATGCATGATATGGTTTTTTATTTTGTTCCTGTTAAAAACTTGTCATTACTTGTTTGTTCATCTTTTGACTAGATCAGACTGCTTGAAAAAAGAAAGAACACGCTAAGGCTGAAAAAACACCCTTGCATTCAATGTTAGTGACATTAGGCAATCGATGCTTGATTAGAAAATCAAAGCCATTTCCTTTTCATTCTTTGAAAATACTTGCCTGTTTGCATCTGTTCACACTGAACATCAAAGGTGGGATAGGTTGGTTACATCCCTGCGATGCTGAGCGACGTCAGTGTGCTAGAACAGAGAGATGTGACCCCCGGCAACAACGGGGCACGTGAGCAGCCCTGCACCCTTCATGTATCCATATGTATGTAGTGTATATGGGGCATCTCAGATTGGAGCAACTAATAAATGCTCAGCTGTATTTGAGCATCAGCAGCACCTTTTTTCTGATCCATGAGGAGCCATCTCAGGTTCAGGGCATGCTTCTTTCAAGGCTTGATTGAGCAGCAGTGCATGTGTCCAACAGCACCAAATACATGGTCTGGGAGAGATGCCCGGGGCTTTGGCCTCTGAGGGGACCTTTTTGAGTGTTTGACTGTGCCTTTAGCAGTACATCTTACAGTGGGACACAGCTGGCTCTTTTCTGTACAGGGATGAGTGGGGCAGTTTCAGGCCAGCCTGAGGTGTATCGGCCTAGGGAGTGACAGAGCGATTGTGTGTAGTTTAACAGGCAAATGTAGCTGGAGACAGGCTGTAGAGCTCAGCGTGGGAGTCAAGACAAGTTTGGTTTTAGAAGCCTGGGATATTCATCACAGTATTTGCACTGGCAAGAGAAGAGGAAACTCCTGTAAGAGTAAGGAGTATGGGACCTCATTACAGCCAACACTGTAAGCACAGGGCTGTGCCAAGCTGGGTGGAAAAGAGGGATTCTCATTTGTTTTATGGTGCTTGAGGCAGCTGGAAAGAAGTGTTAAAATTGGTTAAAACCAGGAAGCTGGCACTCAGAAAAAATAGAAAGAAGAAATTGAGGTAAATGCTTCTACTGTGACAAAATTAGTCACAGTCAGGAGGATTGCTTGAAATATAAAGTAATCCTGGAATAAGCATCACAAGCACTTAGGGAAAAGTCCTTCAAAATAATGTGGAAAATGGGACAGAGACAGAAAGTAAGGTCTTGCTTAAGCTGAGGCAGCTAATAAACTTGATAGCAACCTGGCTAGAACTTGGAGCCATGAAATGCACAGGAGTTTTGGAGTCTTACTTACACACTTAGATTAATGTGACAATACTAAGAGAACTAGAAACAAACAACCTATTTATTTGCAAGGGGAAAGAGTGACTGGGGATTTTGAATCTGCTTAAAAAAAGGAAATTGCACTAGAACTGTAGGCCTGTGTCAAGTGAGCAAAAACATTTGACAGACAAACAGTTGATCTGGACTTCATTAAAAGTGAAAAATGTACGAGATAGAAATGCACTTGAGAACCATATGGTTTGTGGCAAGTTATGATAGCTCCCTTGCTCCTTACATAAGTCAGGAAACAAATGCTTTATTCACTTTTACATAACAAGCCGAGATTCATTAATCATCTCCTCTAACAACAATAGGAGACAAAAGTATCTTGGAGGTGTCTCAGATGAATTATAGTTGAAATTTCAGTGAATTCAAACACAAGAAAGTTGTTAAGATATGATTTTGATATGGACAGATGACTCTCGATCTTTCTCCTTTGCTCCTCTGTCCAGATCAGCTATGGATTATCTCCCAGGGATGATGGACAATGGCATTTAATTTCTTAAGAACTAATTTATGGGGTGACTCAAAAAATTAATCAGGCAGGGACAAGCCCTCTAGCACCTTCAAACTATTAATTTTTTACACCATGTGGGAAATGGCATCCAGTTGTTCACATGATGAATTCCTCTTTTCATGCAACCAGATGTAGGGCATTAAGAGGAAAAATAATATTGCAGCCTTTAAAAGGGGGAAAGCTCCCATCAAGAGGCCATTTTGGGCTAATCCAGAATATAAATTGAAGTGAGTGGAACTTCATAATGCTCAGCTAAGGACAGAAATGTGTCATACCAGTTCTATCACTGGTTCTTACTGAACCATTAAAGTCATGCTTTTTTCCTCTCCTTCTCCTTTCCCCAGATCTAAGGGCATAAACTTGCTGAGTTAACAAAAATGCTGCTCAGTCAAAAGTGTGTCAGAAAGACATCTGGATTATCTGTGTGGCTACCCACCACTTCTGGTCATCAGGAACTGAAAGAGAAAGAATAGGATTTAATTTTAGAGACTCCTATGGCTGATGTTAGAACTTCTTGAAATGTATGTAACTACGAAGTACTTTATTAAGCCTCTAAGCTTCCCACCCAGGTGTCATGAAGTTCAGTGCAGATTCCTACCAGATGGATTTGCAAGCATATATCTATTTCTTGTTGGTTAGCCAAAGGAAAATGACTGAACAAGTCAGTTCATAAAAATGGCTTAGGCTGATTGCGCTCTTCCTTTCACACCATTACTGGAAAAATATGGGAGAGAGGATAACTGAGAAGCAGACAGTAAATGATTGTCAAATAAGAAGTTGAAATAAAGATAATGAGTATTCTTGGCACTTATTTCCCTCTACTTCAAGAGTTTGATGGTTATATGCACTTGGAACCATAAAAAATGTACATTCAAAATACACTTACAAGGGCTACTCTTGGCTTTCTGGAACATGGCCTCCTCCTGCTTCATTGCTCATCCACTTTTCTCCATCCTCTTAGGAAATTTTTGCAAGTTCCTCCACTTCTCTCTGTCATATCCTGATTCACCCATGCTTTGACACTTCAGTTGGGTCTCTGCTTCTTTCCAGCATCCAGAGCAGTTTTTGGTTCTTCCTTCCAAGCTCAACAGTCTGATCAGTTTCTAAAAATACAAGAATGGTCCTTAAGGGGACATTGTCAACAGCTGCACAACAGAACCAAAATGCTCTCTTTCTACCTATATCCTAGAACATGCTACAGCTGGGAGTAGGAATAGATATATTTACAAATGGTGGAAAAAAGTAATGGCATTGTTCTGAAAATGAGATCAGAAATGTGAGAGCTGGGACAGTAAAAGTTGCATATCATACATGATCAGTAAAGAGAGACTTTCTACCATTAGAAAAAAATGCAAAAATGCACAAACTGGGCCAACTCCCCAGATACTCACAGCATATACACACAGGGCTCACATCTTCTCACATCACCAGACCTTTGCCAATATTGCAAAAAAAACATTGTAATGGGTTATAAAAGATGGGAACCAGAATCTACCAGAGTGAAAAAAATCCTCTTGAGAAAGTTTCCATTTTAGCTTACTTACATTTCAGACTACTGGGTGAAGATTTTAGGGAAAAAAATACTTGACAGACTGTGGGAAATTTCAATGCAAGACCTCAAACATTTCCAGAGAATGGAAAATGTTTCAGCTTCCTGCAAATAAAAACTGATAATGCAGTGATGGCAGCTCAGGTTGAAAGGAGGCATGATAATAAGGAATTCTCTCAGTGAATCCTGAAAAAAAATCCTGAAAGAAACCCTGAAAATACTGGATGTGGATGAAGAACCCTAGAAAGACACCTCCTCTCAGTTATCTGAAGCAAGATTACATGTAACTGCTCTAACATACTGGGTAGTGCTAACACAGGTATATTCTGGACTGTGGACTACAGCCCATTAATCCCCACCTTGGCTGAAACACAGGCTGGTAAAATGGCAAAAAAGTTGCAGGGTATTTGTTTTGAAAGATAATTAAGATTTGAGGTGACTTTCCTAGCAGACAAACATTGAGTGATGAGTTTGTATAGGGTTTTAAAATTACAATTTCTTCCCCGTTTTCAACGTAATTTGATTAGAGGAAAGAATGTCTTTTGGTAAATTTATGGTTGAACTGAGTGGGATTCTTGAAATAGCAAGAAACTAGGTTTGATGACTCAGGAGATCCCTTTTACATTAATGGTTGTAGCCAATACACATTGATAAACCAAGGCATACAAACAGATAAATGACTTCTGGTCGATGCATGATGTATGAAGCCATGCCAAACCTGACAGTTGTCTTGAGAGCTCCTTCATTTGGGTGGGTAATGCACCCTGAAGACCCATAAGGACTGCCAGTGGGTCTGCTGATGTTTAAGGTGTAGGAGTTGCAGCTTCATTTGCCTCCTTTGGGGCCAATGTGGGGTGCTGTATGTAGAGGTGGCAATGGAGACCTTAGATCCTGAGGCCTCTTTCAGGCCAAATAAGTCCCTTTGTGCAGTAAAACAGCAGAGACTGGGAGAATATGGGCTAAAAACATATTCCAGCTTAACCAAAGCTGCCTAGGGCTGAGGATGACTGGCTACAGGTGAGTGTGATGGAGTAAAAAGGGCAAGGAAGGCATGACCTCGAGAGGGAGTAGAGAGAATTTCTTGGTCTCAGCACTGATGGAGTGGTAATCAGTTGTTAGGCCAAGCACACTAGAGGAGGCAATTTTTTCTGCTTTGCTCTGGAAAGCAATCTTTGTATACAGTGTTGTAATAAGACTAGATTGAGAATACTTCTGCTTGGTGTCAGGAAGAAATCTGATCCCTCAGGTATATCCCCGTGATACCTATACAGAGTGGCTGACCACATTCAGGTGAAATGAGGAAACAGGGCTTTCCATGTGTACCCAGACTGCAAAACTGTCTATTTTTCCATGACTCTCTTTCCTTGTTAGAGATGAAAATCTAAAAAAGTGTGACACATATTGTGTGAGGCTGCCAGGACAAGGGGAAATTTTCCCTTGGGTGCCCCTCATGTGGTTTCTACATAATTTCTCTGGAAAGTGTATACCCCTCACAGAGACAGTACTGTTGCAGGAGCTGAACACCTTACAAAGCCACACCAAAGCACAAAACATCTTTCTAATTACTTCGCTGCACACAGGATAATTACAGAAAAAGGATGAAAGCCTAAATGAAGTACAGAGGCCCTTGAAAAAATGCCACCAGGTAAAACACTGCTGCCATCTCCTCTTCTTTACCTGTTGACCTGTCCTTTCATGTCAGCATTAAATGCCCACTTCCTTTAAACAGCTTTTCATCCTAACTAACTCGCCTAATTCACAAAGCTTCTTGAAATTCATTTTTGTTGACTGCCCGCAACAGAAAGCTTTAATGTTTCATTCCTTGTAACTAAGTAAGCTTTCTAAACTCTGCTTGCATTGCTTCAAGTAGTCAGGCAATGGTCATCTGCCCTCACAAAGCTAACTTGGCTTCTTCAGCCAGAAACAAAACAGACTCCATGAGTTTTGGGTGTAAGATGTGTGAAGGAGAATAGTCACGGTAGGTAAGACATGGTCTGTAAGGGAGAGTGCATATCAGTGAACACAAACAGGGAGAATTTTGCCTCATTTATCTGCAGACTGAAAGCTGCTTGATATTCTTCCTCTTCGGCAACAAATGACAGCACAAAAAATGATCATGTTATTAATTCAGATGAATAGTACCACACATCCCTGCATTATATAGTTATTTCATTAAAGTGAAGGATCAGTTTAAAACATCATTAAAATCTAACCAGCCGAAAACAATACGATTCCACTGACATTTGATTTAATTAAAATCTGAAAGTTAGCAATATTTAAATAAGTATTAGCTCCAGAGAGTCTCTGGAACAAGCAGCATCAGGTACCTTACCCTTCCACCCATCTCAGAGAGCAGGGGGCAGCAGAAGGAGTGAAGAGTTCTTGGGGATCCCAACTCAGTAAAGATCAACAAAGCCAGCAGTAGAGGTGGGCTGCACACAGTTGTTCTAAACATCCTCGAGTCAGTCAAGCAGGGTTTCCAGATTATCAAAATAAGTATTACTTGTTCAATTCAGTCTCAAGAGTCAAAGAACCAAATTGATTCTCTGAACTGTGAGAAACAATGGCTCCAAGCCAAAGCCTGCTGAAATCAAGACAAAGATCCCCTGCTGAGTTCAATAGCTTGCTGGATCTCACCCAATGCAAGTAATTCCCTTTTTCTTTCTAGAACGAGTTTCTTTTTCCTGTGGCAGCTTCACACAATTTGGCTACCTTTATTCGAGCAACGTTCTGCTCTTACATACAATTTCAGATTTGTACTGTTTCCAATACTTAATAATTTTGCATTGTCAGGTTACTTTTCTCCATGGTTTCAGAGAGTGAACTGACCTAGTTAAAATTAAAGGTTACCAGCATAAATTAGATTAGGATGGTCTAGTGGTCTGAAAAAGGTGCTGTAACATGCTGTGTTTGTCTTAATTTGTTTCAGTATGAATGGCTGCATGAAAAGACAGTTATTAGAGCTACTTGGTTTACACTGTTATAATTGCAGATCTGATTATATCCTGCTAGGATGCAACAAGACCAAATTATCAGCTACTTCAACTAGAAATATAATAATTTTGTTTTATTTTTAGCTATGAGATTTCACATTTCATTTGAAATGCATATGAATCTAGCTGGTAATAAAGTAATAGTGCGTACTGACAGCAAGGATATTTCTACCTTCTTAAGACTGTCTATACTGGGATCTCTCAAGATAAAAAAAAGATTAAAAAAATCTTATCCTAAGCTTTAGAGATTGCAAGAAGTGGATAACTTGCTCACTGTATCTTAGCACAGGCCCAAGGTCTCTGTCAATGAGCTATGAATACAGCAGACATCTGAAGGGTGATTAATGTTACCAGCCTCATCTTCCAAAAGCATCTTAAGTCTGACTCTAGGCACAGTGCAAATACTGTGATGCTGAGCTACTGCTGGAATACCATCTGGCTCAGACTTCTTATGCTTGCCCTTAAACCTGTGGGGCTTTTTTGTACCATGAAAATCAGACTAATGTCTCCTAAAGAAGGATATTGTCTCCTGTCAGTCCTATTGTTCCTGTAAATACCTCTCATCACTACTAAAAGGACAAGAGGATAATGGATATTTATCCTGAATGGAGCCCAGAAGCACTTCACCCTGGGAACTGCATCACTCTTTGCAGGCAGAATCCCTGCAAATGTCAAAGCAAGGCCTATTAACAATAATGCATAGATAATAATTAGTAAATAATTGATGTTGACGTTGCCATTTGATGCTGCGTATGGCTCTGCTGTGTGCATGGTAAGCTGAGTGGTTGGCTCCACTGGTAAAAGCTGCATTGCTCTTTGGCTTGTTGATATCCAGCTGTCTGTCACACCAATATCTAATGGATGGGTGTGTAGTGATTGTTATGCCGAGCTGCAGGATGCCAACACTTCTCCAATATGTGGCAGCAATTCCCCACAACTCTGTATCAGACCATAACTCTTTCTTATAAAGCCAATTTTTAACACAGCTGCGGCCCAAAGAGACTCTCTTTTGGATCCATTTTCCATTGTGTAAACTGTTATTGTTTTAAACCTATTTTCTGCTCTTTTGCATCCTTTGCTGTTTGTTACTAAGAATTCAACTTATTGCTCAAAAAATGCACCTGGGACTCATTTTTGCATTGATCGTGGAATGGTTTTGTTATTTTTGGGGCTATGGCTGCGTTACAGATGCCATGTTAAAGGTATATTGGGACACTTCAGATCTGCTGTTTTCTTCCTTCCTTGCGTATAGTCAGTTGATATTTTGAAAAGAGAGTAGGGAGAAAGGGATGGGATAACTGAGGATGGAAAGACTTGTGACAATGAGCAGGGAAACAGTTTTTCTTGCTTTTTCTTTTGGAGGAACCAATCTTGTGTTTGTACCATTTCTGTGTGGCTGCAGAAGAAAGTTTCTGCTTCTCCGTGCATTTTGTATCATCTTGGGTTTCTGTCTCAAGTGTCCCACCAGTTTATGCTCCTGGCATATCTCTATGTGAATGCCATGTAGTTCTTTTATCAGAGAAAAGCACTAATAAGAAACTTGCCCCTCTGAGCATCCAGCATTGTGTAAGAGTGGTTGCTACAGAGTGCCTGGTAAGATAATCAGCTTCCCTTGGCTTTTGGTAGGACCATTTTGTTTCCATCCCTGTATCCTAGCAGTGCTATTTACCCCCACCACGTTCTGTCCCCTGTGTTCCAGAAGGCGCTTGGTTTCTAGAGATGAACACACATTTCCTCTTCTTCAATATCAGCAATCCTCGAAAATCCAAGTCTTCTTTCCTAAGACATAAAGACACCCTGAAGCATGCTCATAGAAGGGTTTCTCAATCTGGGCTAGCTGGAAGAGGGAGCATTACAAGAGATGGGTATGGGAGCACAAATAGAGATTTTAATGAGAGGACTTGAAATTGACTGAGGGTCAGGAAAATGTGTGCTAACATAAGGCAAGTTGTGCTGGTGAAAAATCTAACACAGGTGAAACTAGAACAGCTTGAAAGTTATTTAACAATGCAGAGCACACTGCAGTGGTTCAGAACAGCCAGGAAGGAGTGTCTGAGATAATAAATGCTGTAGTGGAGTTTAGGTAGGTGTGAGATGTTTGTCTGTGCTGAATAGCATTAGCCGCTTGTTAAGGCCAAGTGAAAAATAAATCACTGACTTCAACAGACTTTGTTGTTTACTAAGTCCTTACATTTAGATTTACACAGTGAACTGGACTGCCAGAGTGCATCTAGAGTTAGTGAGCTGGTGCTTCTCAGCTGAAGGAATTATCTTGATTTATGTGATAAGCAGTATGCACACTTAAAGAAAACCAAGGTAGTTTCCTCATGCAGGGCCTTACAAGCTTCAGTGCCTGCACACATGCTCCCTTTTGCACTATTGCCAGGGAGAAATTCTTGGCTGTGGTCCTCAAGTTTCCTGAAGAAGTTATAGCAGATGGTTGGCGTTATTTATTCCTTTTAAGGGTAAAAAATCCTACTATCTAGTATTTCCACTGAAGAGATCTTACACCTATTGAATCTATAATTCTTTGGGCTTCTTTCTTCACTCTTGACATAGAAATTACCTCACTGTTTATATTCCAGCAAACCCAAAGCTTTCTTGTCCACAGCCTCTCAGGATCCATTTAGACAGCAAGACCTATTCAGATGCCAGCACTCATATCAGTGCTGCATTTTGTGCTTGAATGGTTTAGCACTATGAAACTTAACTCTGAGACAAGCGCTTGAAAACCCTGCCCAAGGGACAAAGCCTACATTCAACCTCCTGTATTCCACATTTGCCTTCCTTGACTCATCATCTCTCCTGAAAATTTCCTTGCCTGTCAGTTCATCACCTCACATGAGCATATGGTGGACAACCCTGTACAGAGTTTAAAGAACAGGAGTCATGACTCTGCTATACCTCATGCTGTATATGCCAGCCAGCTTTGCAGATCTGTCTGCCCTAAATTTTTATTTAAGCTATGCTATCAAGACTGCTTTATAACTTTGGTTAGTAGTTAGAAGCTTTTTATTATTGAAGGGCTTAGGGTCACCCTGTAGGCACACTTGCAGACAGACCATCACTCAAGTGAGAAGGAAAGGTTAGTGATCTACTCCCACCAACTTTCTGTTCTCTGTTTAAATCCCTGAGGAACTTTCAGGAAGGCAGGAGATAGGCTTGATCCCCTCTTTTGGTTTTGTATGCAACTGTGGTAGTGGAGGTGATAGAATTAGCAGTAGTAAAACACAGGAGAAGGTGGATGGAGATGGCACTGGGGGTACCAGTAAGATAAATATTCCCTGACTAGCCATGGGGTGTGTGTGTGGGTGTGGGTGTGGGTGTGTGTGTGTGACTATAGATGGAGATAGCACATCTCCAAGAAGGCTGATGAAAGGTTAAATAATTTTTCTTTTAATAATTGACCTCATGAGGCTCTCTGAGGTTGCTACAACATACTAAGTGAACAACACCATTGCACAGTTCTTTTAACAGCCCTAGTATTTTCCATCACTGAAAATTATTTGTTTTACAGGTCAGATGCCCTATCAGTATTGTCAGGATTTCTTGTCATTCTGACATCAGTTGCATTTTATCCCTTGTGATTTCTAGAATATATTTAGTGTTGATTTTTTTTCAGTACAGCAACAGCTTAATCCTCTTGCCATCTCATTACAATATGAGAAAATTGAGATTGCTTGGGGGACATTAGTTAATAAACCCATTGCCTGTAATTCCCAGACCATTGATGCATTTTTCCATCTTTATTTAATGGGATGCTATTTTTCACATTGAAATATCTAAGCTCTAGCAGTGGAGAAATGCTACAGATAAATTTACACTGAAGGGGAAAAAAACCAACAGCAAATGGTTACTATTTTAAATGAAGAAAGAAAACTCTTATTAGGCAACTTCATCTTTTCGTTTGATTAAAGCTAAAATCTAAAACCTGATTCTTCACTTGCACTGGTTTTACATTTGTCTCATTGACTTCAGTGGAATTAATCCTAATTTACAGTGGTATAAGAAAAATTGGATCACTGAGGTTTCATTATTCCAGATGGTAACCAATGACCTGGTAGAACTTTTAATTCTCTAGCTAGGGGGACGCTGTAAGAGTTGAGAGGTTGCTGCACAGACAGGAAGATGAGATAAGACAAAGCAAAAATAAAGTGCTTCAGGCTATCTCATTCCAGGGGACTTGTCCTCACAGACCACAGGGGATGGCTTTGCATTTCCATTAAGCTACCATGTTCTTGGAATTGCATTTTCCAGGCATTTTCTCCAGATTGCCAAGAGAGCTCAATGACAGTGTTCAGATGCACAACATACTCCCAACAGTGATCAGTTCTTGTTCTTAGTCTCTGCCAACATCCCTTTCCTCTCCTCTCCTCATCCCTTTTATTTTAACACTTAGGGAGAAAAACCATGTTTTTAAACCAAGTGGCTTCTCTGCAGAAGAAATTAGTGGTGAGCAATGCAGGGAGCAAGCAAGCACTGATGGGGACACATAGACATTCAGCCAGACCATCCTTTTTTCCATTTGCAGTTTACTGTGCAGCCTAATAAAGACTCTGGAACAAAAAGCAGATTGGTATATTACATATTTATATATAAATTACAGCTGGCTTACTGCACCTCAGTGAGGGCAGGCAGCAGCTCTTGGTTGTGTGCTTGGCCATAATGGGAGAAGCACTACCTCCTCTTCCCCTACTCTGAGTCCAGAGCAGGCTCTCACATTCCCAAGGGAGGACACAAATTGCATTTTTCTGCCCCACACCACTACCTCTCTCTGGCTTGGAGGCCATTAGTGGTACACATATCACCACTATGAATCTCTGTCTCAGTCCATTTCCAGCCTTGTGCACCATACTGCTTATATTCACCATGCTCTGTTGCGCCATGTATTCCTCTTCAGAGTCCCACCCTGCTCTGTCTCATCCTCTTGCGGCTTTCAGATCCTCCTGACAAAATCTTACTTGTTTTCTGTCTCTGATTATGCCTGGCCAAAGACAGGTTGCTTCATCTGATCTCCCTGTCTCCTATATGTACAATTCAGGCCTGTCCTCCTCCCCTGGTAAATTTGATCATCTGCCCAGAAAATCTTTTTCTTCAGTCTCCTTACAAACCATCTGCAAGCAGGTTGGAAAGTTACTGCTTAAATTTGACAGCATTTGATACTCACTGTGCTCAGGTCTGAGGCAGTGCACACCACACGTAGATTCAACAGCATGTGTTTAGACTTCCAACTATCCACTGAAATCAATAACAGGAGCCCAAATAGGAATTCAAAGCCTAAATGTTTCATTGGCAGTGAGCTTTGGTCCTGTAACGATACTCTGAATGAACTTAACCTTCCTTAATCCTTCAAGCAAGCACACGTTTGTCCTTTCACTGTGGACTGCAAACAAAGAGTTTGCATTTACAAATGATCCATCTACCAGGAAAAACATAATCCCTCTTAGCTCCTGAGTTCTCTAACACAAAGCATTAATATCTTTGCTGAGGGGATAAAACTTCATTCTTGATTGAGAAAACTAAACAAAAAAGCATTTGATCTGATTGACACAGTTATTCTGGTTGAATTGGGTAGTATGTTTAATCAATAAGCTTTGCCCTTCAGAATACTAATGCTTATCTTGTAGTTGCTGCTTCTCAAAATACTGTTTGCTATAGAATTATTTGTTTAATATGATGGACAAATATCTGACTCCATCAAGAAAGCCTGAAAGTCACAGAGTGTAACAGTGGGGCTGTTCTTTGGGAGCCCAGGTAGGATAGCTTATACAGAACCACTCCACCATTCATTTCTTAGCATATCTATTAAATATGTTATATTTTCTTTCAAGTGGACACAGACTTCCAGTGTAGCAGTATATAGTGACTACACCTACCGTGGACTTTTATTTGGAGGTCTCAAAGGATAATCCAGGAACCAGTCATCCTGCTTCAGTTCAGTGAGGTTTACTTAATGTCAGTAGCTATGGAAAAGTGACTTCTTCATGCAGTTTTCAGATATTAATGAAGATTGATAGATGTATTAGAATACTAAAATATGAAACAGGCACATTTTTTTTTAAATCAGTGCCGCTTAGCTCAGTAATATCCTTCCATAAAAAAGTAAGTTGTAGGAGGTATAAACTCTTACATTACCATTGGAAAGAAGGCTGCTACATCTGGATCATCGCTCTAAACCTCCACAGTCTTACTGCAATAGAATTATTGAAGATAGAGGCACTGGTGTCAACATGCTACTGAATTTGGAGTAGTTTGTTGAAACTTCAGTAAGTCCTGAATCATATTCCCTTTAGAGTTTCATATAAAGTCAATCACAATGAGTATTTACTGGTGCAAGTGATGAAAAAAAAATTAGCCTTTATTCTGGGAAGTTGGACTATAATTTAACTATTATTCTGCCAAGAGACTACACCTTTGTGTAAACTGATAGATAGTAAGATAAAAAAACACACCCTGGATAAACAAATTGCTTTGAACAAGATACGGAAGCTGAAGAAATATAATATTGTGTTTGTCTTTATTGGCTATTGTTGCATTCATGAATATTTCTCCTACTTGTTTTTAAATGAATAATGCTAGTGTAGGTTCTCAACAGATAGCAGTGATGATTTTGAAAGGCTTTAGACATTTACTGAGTATTTTATGCACTTTAAAAGGGCTTTCTTTAACTTACTGACAAAGGCTATTGCCATTTACATAATTATAAAAAACCCCAAACCCTCAAAATATGTTTGAGGTGATCCTACTCTTAAAATAGAGAGTTCAGAAAACAATTAAAAATGTGGCTAATTTTTAATGGCACCTGTGAAGAAGGTAGTGGGATATTTTAAAAACAAAATTTTAGAGGTACATAATTATTTGCAGCTCACAAAGGAAAGCAAATGAAAATAATGTATTTCTTTGTTCATAATAAAGTGGTTACCTGCTTCACACACAGCCCTTGTGGAACTGAGTATTTCTCAATAGTATTAGAAACAACACAACTATTTCAACATAAACAAGGAAGCGTTCAATACAACCAGTTAAATTTTTATTTATTTTAAAATATTCAAGTGTTCAAAATAAATAAGGTCTACAAAATGCATGCATCTATATGCACTATAAGTTCCCCCAAGGAACCTGTTACTCAGTTTGAAAAAGAAAAATTGACAAAGGAGTAGCATTCTCAAAAATAATGTATACTTTTACATTTCAGGAAAGAAGTAGCTGAGTAAAAGAAATACGTTAATATTGGCAACCTCTGCTGAGAGAATTACGGCAATATTATTGAGGAATACCTAAGATTCCACAGAGAAGCAGCATATTATGAATATTTCAGCTGCAGTGCAAGCCTCAATCAGATAAAATAAAGCTTTGTTACTGCTCCTGAAATGATCTTATTTTATTTAAAAATATATATATTTGTTTCTATACACAGATTCTGGAAGCTCTGGAGTTTTAAGCTCTTTGAACACAGTAACTGAAGAGAGACTAGAATCAGGACATGAAGGAAGGGGCTGGTTTTTTAGCTAGGGACCTTGCCTCCCACAAAAGCCTTATCTCGTTTCTCTGTTGTGTCAAGCTGCCTCGCCATCAAGCTGCAGCGTGGTGGAGGGAAAGTGTTTGTTTCTCTCCTAGACAAGGTCTGAGGGGCTCTGCTGCAACTTGCACTTTTGCTGAGAAAATGCCACATGCTGAGCCAAGTTCATTTGTACCTGAACTCCATTAAAGCTAATGGGCTTTCCCTGGGGATGAAGATGGTTTCTTGAAGCTAGGTGGAAATGAAAGAAGACATCACTTAGGGGAGCTGAGATATAACTGAAATGGAATATGAAACTGTTTATTCCTAGGTCAGGAGATATTTTTCCTGTTTCAGCTTATGTCAGCCTGGAAAGAATTTTACAGCATGGGATATCCATATCCTTCTCTAGGCTGAATAATAAACTATGCACTGGGAAGCACATGCTTCCAGACTGGGCAGCTTCCTCTTCCTCCAGCCCACTGCTGCTTCAATCTCACTCTTAATAATTTGTCTGTTGATTAAAAACTGTTAATTTTTTTTTAGCCGTTCTTGCCTTAGCAAAAAAATTTTTAAAGAAAAAATAATCTAACACTTTATTAGTTCTCAAGCTAAAGTCAGTAGTGATGTATGTGTTACTAATTAACTGAAGTGTATTTTAGAGCTTGCTTTTGCCTGGGCACATTTGATAGTGGGCCATCAGCTGAAAGTTTTGGTAGGGTCAGCCTTTAAGGGTGGTAGTGTCTTAGGCTGCAAGACTCCAGACTTCTTTCCTAACTTTTATTTATGCCTTAGTATTCTATCAGTTCTCCCAGAATGTGTGCTGTCAGGATTTCTGCTAGTCTCTGGGCTCCCAGAGCACCCCTGATGGGAAACATAGCAGCAGCACAGAGCACACAGACATGCTCAGCACTGACATTCAGATTCATTTGATGTCCCTAAACATCTTCTATGCTCTTCTTCATCCTCTCTATGAAGAGTCATTGTGTCTCCAAAATGCTGTCTCCTAGGTCATGCAACACAGAAATTAGGAATGGGAAGGGAGTTTAGGGTTAGCCATACGCCAGGACGCAGCTCTGAAAACCATCCTCTGCAAACCTCTATAAATTGGAGCCTTTTTGAACTGATGCCTGACTTTGAATTTTTATGTTGAGACAATACAAGCTGATCCCTCTTAGGAGATACCCAGTGTACAATATGTCTTTCTCAAAATGCCAGATGTAAGAAAACATAACTTTTCAACTCAGATTATATAGAGACCTGTGTATAATTGCCTCATTCAGACTTCACTGTCGGACAAAGCGATGGCCGTGACATTCCCTTAGGCACCTTCTAGCAAATTCAACTAGAGATGTAAGCATTCATCTGAAAAACTCATCTCACAGCTTCAGATTGGTTGGCATCAACCAGAGACAAAAATAAGTATCAAAATGAGTAGTCCCTCAGGAAGGACTTGTGCAGGCTGCCTCTGAGTACACAATGTCATACAGTGTGCCGGAACCTGTATACAGTTACTCCTCACATAAAGCATATGACCTGGGCCTGAGAGCACGTATGATTAATGGTGCCAGCTGGAAGACGCTCATAAAACTCACCCAAAGTTCACTGTATGGAAAAACAACTGCCTGATGACGTTTTGCTGCAACGTGGCATTGGGAGATGGCAAGTTTCTTGCTTGAATGCTATGACGACAGGGAGGTGGTGAATGGAAGAGTTGTGAGTTGTGAGGATATGCTAG
Organism: Aphelocoma coerulescens; assembly: GCF_041296385.1. NCBI lineage: Eukaryota > Metazoa > Chordata > Aves > Passeriformes > Corvidae > Aphelocoma > Aphelocoma coerulescens. The sequence goes on along the minus strand of NC_091015.1, from coordinate 61,275,737 downwards.
TGTTTTTTTAGTAGTAGCCCACAAAAGGACAGTGGGAGGTGTATCTCCTTCAGAAATGCTACTGGGAAAGGTCTGCCATTCAGAGGGAAATGGGGCAGTTCTCCCCTTCATCTATTTTGATTTTCCCCTGAGGAATAAGTTGCTAGTTTACCTACAAAGCAAGGGCAAGAGACATCCAAACTGCCTAAACTCAGAGAAGAGTTGTGCCTCCCTCCAACTGTATACAGTGTCCAGCTGTGGTAAGGGTGCAAAGTGCTCAGAAAGCAAGGCTCAAAGGATCAGGAGAAGATGGTTGTAGTGAAGGAAACACCCAAAGCATAACTACGCTATCCACCTGGAGATGAGAGCTCAGTCCTGGAGTTGGCCCCTCCACTCCAGTCTAGGATTTGTCCTGAGACCTTTACAAGTATATGTCCCAGGGCTGTTACCAAGCATGCTGAGGAAATGAAGGACCAGGCCCCTTCTCTGAAATGCCAAAGGTTACCCCACAGGCAAAGGGGGCTAAGCCTAGACACACAGCTCTTGTTCCCACCCACCAGGCTGGTGGAGAAAGTGCCTCATAGAATCACAGAACCACAGAATTATTCAGGTTGGGAAGAACTCTCAAAGATTATTCCATGGGCAGGGACACCTTCCACAAGACCAGGCTACTCAAAGCCTCATCTAAGCCAATCTTGAACATTCGAGGGGTAGGGCATCCACAACTTCCTGGGAAACCTGGTTTCAGTGTCTCACCAACCTCACTGTAAAAAATTTCTTCCATGTCCAATCTAAATTAACTCTCTTTCAGTTTCAAATCACTGCCCATTGGTCCATCGCTACAAGTAAAAAATCCATCCTCACCTTTCTTATAACTTCATTCTGGGTACTGGAAGGCTGCTTTAAAGTGTCCCCAGAACCTTCTCTTCTCCAGGCTGAAGAGCTCCAACTCTTTTAGTGTTTGTAGGAGAGGTTCTCCAGCCCTCTGGGCATCTTTGTGGCCTCCTCTGGACTCACTCCAACAGGTCGCTCTTCCGCAGAAGGGATGTCGTGGCCACGGGCGACCCGCGGACCGAGCGGCTCCAAGGAGGATCCCGTTACTGTTCCCTCGGGCAGGGGCAGATGCGGGGCAGGGGGAGACGCAGGGCGGGGGGAGATGCGGGGACAAACGCGGGGTCACTCACCCGCCACCACCGCCCCCTCCCGGCCGGGCAGCGGCGCGGGGCGGGGCCGGGGCGGGCCGCTCCTCTGCCCGCCCTCAGCGGCGGTGGCGCCCGGCCTCTTTGTGCCGCCCGCCCCAGCACCCGCTGTCCTCCGCCTCGCCCCGACCGTGCTTCTCTCGGCTCCCGCCGCCGACGTTGCTGCGGAGGGGGTCGGCGGGTCAGCCCGCCCCCGCCCTGCTGCGGGGCTTCCCCGCCTCCCTCCCCGTCCGCCGCCGCTTTACCCCGCCTCGTCCCTCTGCCCCCGGTGCGGGCTACTCGCCGCCGCCTCCCCGGGCTGCCCGTGAGCTCGCCGTGCGCGCTGCCGCCCGGAGCTCCTCCGCCGTCGGGGATGGCGCGGCTGGCAGCGCCCGTGCGCGCTTGAGGCGGAGGGGCGAGCCCGCCGCCGCCGCGGGAGGAGGAGGAAAAGGAGGAGGAGAGATGAAGCGCTTCCACCCTGGGGTCGCGCTGCTGCTCTCGCTGCTGTGGGAGGTGAGGTGGGCCGTGGGGGGAGCGCTGCCTTGCGGCGCCTGCGGCAGCCCCGGGTTCACCATCGGTCGCGACCTGGAACTGCGCGGCCGGCGGAGGGGACCTGCAGCCCTCACCCAGCCGGGGGGCGTGCGGGGGGAGGTGATTTATTTTGGGGTTAATGTCTTTGCCGGAACGGGCTTGGCTCCACAGGCAGTGCGTGGTCAGGGGTGCGGGGGAGCTGCGGGGCCGAGCTGGGCGAGACCCGGAGCGGGTGCGGGTGCGGTGGTCACGGGCGTTCGCAGCGGCCGGGCTCGCCGGGTGTCCGGGGTCTTACTGCAAGAACAGAGGGAGATTATCCGCGGTGTGATGGAGCCGAGTAAGACGGGACCTCTAGGCAGGGACACAAGCTGCTGGAAGCTGCCCGTTCCGAGCAGACTGGCAGACTCTCCAGCGTGCGCCTGTCAGTAAGGGTTAAACGGAAGGTGCATCTTTTATTTTCATTTTAAGTAGCCTTTCGTGGACAAAGTGTCCATTGCGAAGTAGGTAGAGGTGCGCCGGCATCAGCTCAGGAGGAGCCGTGGCGGCACCGAGCAGCGTGGTCAAACTTCTGGGAAAGCCTGGATAGCGCAGCTTTCGTACTTACAACAGTCAAACAAGCAAACAAACAGTGAATTAGGAGCTTTCACTAATTGGAGGGGGGATTTGTGCCATGCAGCTGTAGAATCACGGAATAGTTTGGATTGGAAGACACCTTAAAGATCGTCTAGTTTCAGCCTCCCTCCCATGGGCTGGGGTGACACTGGATCAGGGGGTTGGGAAACCAGCTCTTCTTTTTCAGTGGGCGGATCGGTAGATGTTTTCTGGGGGCCAGCTGTCTCTTGGTGTGTGGTTTAACCTTGGGGCTGGGGGCAGGCAGGGGAACATCAGTAGCCCCCCGGGACAGAGCCGTGCGGGCACGCTGCCATGTGCAGCTCCCGGTGGCAGGTTTGCCAGCGTGCTGGAGTCATCGCCGGGACACGTGCGGTGGCAGCGTGCCGGGGTGACTTCGGAAACACCCGTGGGCTTGTCTTAGGTACATCTTTACATTTATAAAGCCCAGAGGCAATGCAGCTGAAAGTGTCAGAGAGGTGAAAGAGCTGTGTTGCCTCTGTGGTGGAGCAGTTTAGACAGAAAATTAATTAATTTTTTTTTGAAAAACAGCATGCCACCAAACCCATACATGGAAACCAGAATGCTGGCTGTGTAATTACTGCTTTTGCTAATGGATATAATTCATGAAAATGATGTTTACTACATGTTTATGCCACCTACGTAGATGAATGATTTCTGGTGTGTTGCCCACTACGCCATCCAGCATCATCCCATTAAAACACTCACATCAAAATCACCTCTTAATGTAAATAAATGTAACTCTTCACAAATTAATTGGTTTGCATCTCCTTACCCTGGCTGTAAACCTGGCCCTGATCCTGGCCCTCAATTACTCTTGACTCCACAGCAGCTCTTCAGGAATAGCAAAATGTCGATTGAATGAAACAAACACCACCATCTCCCTGAGGGGTTTTGTTCATCTGAAACTGTGAAAGGTTTCACCCCTCCAGGATCTCTTTGATTGGATGTCTCTGCTCTCTTAATATGTATTCTGCTGAAAAAGATCATTTGTGCCTGAAAAAAGTAATTTGCATAAATCCTCATTGGAGCTAGCCAGTGTTGCTGTCATTTAAGCTTTTGTACTGGTTTTAATTGTGGGGTTTTTTTCCCCCTTTTTCTTTTAATCTAGAATGTTTGTTTTGCCATGTGGTTTTGTGGATTTTTTTTTCTTTTTTGGAAATGCTTAGGTTACCTATTAAAATAAGATACTATGTAAATAAGGTTGTATTCTACAGGCCCAGAAACAGAGTGCTGGGGGTTTAAATAACTAAGTCGGAGACATGTGGTTGTTTCGAAGGTTTTAGATACATGAAACTTTCTCTGTCTTCTGCACAAATTCTGTACTGGATATTATCTGAAATAGCATTGCTGCAATTGTTTTAAATCTGTTTGCAGCTTCAACATGATCTTAGTTATTACTGAACAGAGCATGAACTGAGAAATACGGTTTTCATTCCTTGCTTTGCAAAAGGCTCTGGCTGTTACCCAGATACTGTGGGGAGGAACCCATTTAGTCCGTCAGAATGCTATGTAGTAGTTTACTGATTCTAACCAAGATTTCCTTGGTTAGACTACCCAAAGTACTTGTTGAAAATGTTTGTGTATTGCAAAACCACTCTTTCTGGTCATATTGATGAAAGGAATGAACTCCTTCACAATTAAGTGTACATCAAGTTCATGGTGGGTGTGAGTTTGGATGTGGGGAGTGTGTGTGTTTGTGGCTTTCAGGTTGGAGCCTGGTCAGTAGCTGGCTGTGCCAGTCTCCCACAAGGAAGTGATGGTTTGCTGTTCCTGATGTAAAGGCAGAAGATGCAGAAGAGGGGCTGAGGGGCAGGGGAAGGAGCTTCCATATGCTGGTGGGTGGTTTCATGAAGGTGACTAAAGGCATTACCGTTGAAGCAGGATTTACACATAAGAAATTGCTGGCTCTTGATGCTAAAATACCAGTCCTTGTTCTAGACAAGCTTGAGATGCACTAATTACAGAAACACCCAGAGCACTGTGGTGGTGGGAGAGGGGAATTAATTTTGAGTTTTCTTCTTTGACGAGGGTCTTTCACTGCAACCACAGAGACCATTGTGGAAGAAAAATCTCCAACCCCAGGGCGCAGAAAGCTCTGCTCTGAGAAGACCTTGTTTTTAGGGGAGAAAAGCCAAAGATGCCATGTGTTTTGCTCCTGACTTAATTGCAGTTGAACAGCTTAACAAGTAAGGTGAAATGAGGTGGACAATTTGACAGGTAATTTTGGTTCTTGCAGGAAGAAATGAAGAGTGTTGAATCTTTATCTGTCTTTTTCAAATTAATTTGGCTACTTGGAGATAGCAGTGTGTTATTAGCTGCAGTTGCTTGAAATGCCCTTTTTTGCCAGGAGCCTGGATGGCTGGTATACCCGTAGTACTGGAGTATGTGATTTCTGCACTCACAAATAACCAGTGGTCTTGCTTGCTAGCTTGGCTTGTGGTTCTGTCAACAGGACAGTATTTTGTCTCAGCTGGCTCTCAGTTTTATGGAAAGATTTGAGGAGGTCCTTGAAGTGATGCCTGTTTGGGGCAAATATATCAAGATTTTCTGCTTCTGTTTTATTGGTGATCCTAAGGGCTTTGGCTGTCTGAACTTAAATGTGACTTTAATGAATAGTGATGTCTTTGGAATGGGGAAAAAATACAACTAAACAGGCAGTCCCCCCACCCCCCCCGATGAAGCAAGCTTATTTTCAGCCTGAATGAGGACACCAGTGTCTCTGTGGGGCTTACTTCTCAGACTGAGTGCTTGCTTTCTCCCTCACAAGCTGTAGAAGTGCTGGATGGAGGAGAGCTCAGTTGCTGAAGCTCAGCTCAAGGATGGGGAAGCTGAACAGAGCTGTTTCAGGCTGAGAGAGGACCCTGTCTGTGCTGCAGTGGTAATAAAGGTGTTTTATTGTTACTGCTGCAGAGAAGCTTGCTTGAAGGGTAGCCTCAACTTTCAGAACTGCCAAATAATTTTAGATACCTAAGCCTCTGGTTGGCCCATATGTTGTATCCAGGAGAATCTAGGAGCTAACGCAATGGTCAGAATATTTAAGTGAAGCTTAGTTAAGGTGAGTGAGGCCTGCAGTAGTCACTGTAGGTGGTGTGAGCTGTGTGTGAGAATCCCTCTAGAAAGGTTTCCACGTGGCTATAAAAAATGGAGAACCTCACTTCTGGAAATACTAGTGTTGATATTTCTACACACTGAGTTTCTCATTATTGAGAATTATAATGTGGATGCTGGTAGAAACTGATAATTTTGGATGGTTGAAAAAAGTGATCAGTATAGTCCTCTTGTTAATTTGTCAGGTGAAAGATACTACATAAGAGTCAAGCGCCTTTTTTAAAAAGAACAAGAAAATGGACGTGTCATAGGAACAGCAAAATGTGTTATCTTGGAAGAAAATTCAAACACTCCCGACAGTCTGTCATACAAGATTTGTTTAAGTAAGAGCAAAGTTGGCTGGTGCTCCTCAGTTGGTTAACTGCTGTGTTGAGCTCTTTTAGTATTATTTTTGTAAGTGGACTTCAACCAGAGAGATTTTATCAAATCAGAGAAACTGGAAATTTCTGTCCTTCCTGAAGAGGTTTGTTTGTGGTTTTTCTTTGATTGGTTGTGGTTTTGGTTTTTTTGGTTTTTTTTTTTAATCTCTGTAGGAACAAGAACATTAAGATGAGAAAACCCACCAGTCTTAAAGAAAAAACCTACACATTTTGATCATGGTAGGCACAGGTACAGTTGAAGAATTCATGAGGATTTATGGGGACCACTCCATCTTCCCCACCCCCTCATTCCCCCCCTCCCCCATTTCTGGTATTTTTTTCTATCCATTAGTGGTCAGGTTTTCCTTTATATAAAATACTGTAAAAGTGTATGTACCCTTGAATGTACAAATGTGCGTGCACACCAGTGTTGTTGCCTCTGTGGTAGCCCACTGATACTGCCCTAATGATGTTTTAACTCCTGTTCTTTCAGTAAGGGTTGGGGGGGAATAAGGGGAAAAGTCTATCCCAAAAAACCTGAAAGAGAGTTGTTAGTGTAGATGTGTCCACTAACCCTCTCCAGCTTTTCAGTTTTGGTTACACAATGGACTTAGCAGCTTAAACAATTTCTGGTGGGTTTTTTTCCTTACCCTCCTGCAGCTGGTTGCAAAGCAGCTATTGCATTGCTGAGTGAAGGCAGGAAAGAGCTTACTTACAATTTATGGTTTGGGGATCCAACTGGTGCTGGCAAGCCTTCCCTGCCTCTTGACAGCAGTGAGATGGGCTGTGATTTCCAGGCGGGAGGACTGAGCTCACACACTTTTCTCACTTTGCTCCTGCTGAGGAGGAGACAGATTCGTGTTGGTTGTGGGAAGGGAATGGGTGGCTGACTGCCATTTGCATCCTCTAAGAGGAGGTGCAAAGGGTTTTTTTTTTGGCTTGGTTGGTTTGGGGCTTTTTTGTTTAAATTAGAAGAAGCATCTATAAAATCTGTTTATATTTTCTTATGGCAGCCAAAAATATTTAGCACTTTCTGTTATGCTTTCTTCATAAAAGGGAAGTCCTCTGTCTCTCTTTTCTCTAGGTACTTTCCACTTAGCTAATGCAGGTGGCTGAAAGGATGTGTTAAACTTGAAGGCAAGCCCTGAGACTTCAGGTGCTGTTTTAAAATGGATTTAGGTAAAATTGGTGAAAAAAGGGGTCAGTTGAAACTCTTTGGTTTAATACAAATTCATTTTGTATTCACTCCGCTAAGAAGAGGTTTAGAAAAACTGCAGTGAGTATGCCCATGTAGAGGCTTGCTCTGGTCATCCGTGTAGGCTGAGTTTACAGGCAGAAACAGAGTAATGCTGAGCTTATGCTACAGAATTTAAAAAAAAAATTATATCTTGCTGGGGCAAGGTGGCTACCAATTTGCTTCAAATTTTTTGTGATATAATGTAAAATCCATATGAAAAACCATTACATAAAGCTTTTGTGTCTAATTTTTGATGATGCTATTTTGCTTTGCTCAGCAATGCAGCTGAGTTTGTTCTGCTGAAGGTTTTGTTGAAATCCTGTTAGAGTTTGTCATGGCAAATATAAACTCTCTTTGGACTAGCAAGAGGCAAAGTATTTCTAAAAGCTTTTTTGTGTTTGCTTGTATAGTGCTTTTTTTGGAAAATGAATCTTAGGTCTGTCTGAAGACACAGCCTGGGATCTTGGGCATTAAACAGCAGTTTCAAGACAAGGGAAAGCTAAGGTCTTAAACAGTGGGTATTATCACTTTCCTGGCATCAGAACAGTAAGATATGAGATGAAATGCCATGACTGGTACTTCAGAAGGGCATGAGAGGGGAATCTGGGTTTGTTGAGTGCTTTTTCCTTTTTTTCTTTCTGAGAACAATGTATCTTGACAAGTTTCTCACATATTAAATGGAAGAGTTATCACTGCTGAGTTAAAAATGTCTTTCTTCAGAAGCCTGTCTTCAACTTTGTGCTAAATAGGTGTTAGTTACACCTGTGTTTTAAATAGCTCAACTAAAAATCTCTTTCTCAATGACTCAGCTTTCAGTCTGGTAAATTTTTAAAAGAAAAGGAACTAGCAAGAAGCAGTTACTAATCTGTATCTCATGCAATGAAGATGTGGGTTGCTGCTGGCAAGGGTGGTCTCTAATCCCTGGCTTTGCCAGCTCCCGCAGGTCTAGTGACCCTGGGACCACAAAAGGATCATATCACCCTACTGATGCCATGAATGACTAAGCCGCAAAAAAAGGACTGGGGTAAAGAAGTGAGAGGGAATAATTTTCCATTGGTTCAGCAGAGGTTTGTGCCGTGGTATAGCATCATGAAACTTGCTGCAAGGGAGGAGGAAGAATGTATGGCTTGGAGCAGGAGTGCTTGTTTTGGTAGCACGCTTCTGATTTCAATACATTAGGTGTCTTCTAATGGGAATCATAAAATCCCTTTGGTTGGAAAAGACCTTTAAGGTCATTGAGTCTAATAGTAAACTTAACAGAGCCATATCCACCGCTAAACTGTGTCCCTAGATGATCCTGCATACGTACTGGAGTGGAAGGCAATCATGCAGACCTTTTCCATGCTCTGCTAGAAGGGAAAACTAGCAAAGCCTGATTTTTTTTTTTTTTCCGTTCCCTGAATGATGACATTAGATACTGTTGTGGAAAAGTTAGTCTTACCATTTTCCCAAATCACCTGCCAAGTGTCTCTCAGAGCAGAAGTGCTCTACCAGGAGCTAATGGCCACTGTAGCCTTTCCCATCTGTGGGGCAGGAGAGGGTCATGGATGGAGACCGTTTTTCTGGAGAAGGTCCAGCTTCAGTTGCAGCATGGGAGGGACTGTTGTCCTCGGGTCCAGCCAAAGGTAACAACAAACACAGCATTCCTCTGCTGTACCTTTCACCTCTCTCATTTGGAGGTCTAAAATAATCCCAAAACCTTGGCCTTTCATTGAAAGTGTCTGTGAAGTGATCTGGGCCTTAGTTTCAAAGTTCAGAGGCAGTGGAAAGTGGCCATTTGTGAGGGGTGATGAAGTGGGGTGGTGGGAGTGTACCTAGACACCAGTCCTGGCTGCACACTCTGTAAGCAGCTCACCCTTTCCAGCTGGAGTAGGAATGATGGCTTGGTCTTCCACCTCTGACATTGATAGGCGTCGGGCAACTAAAGAGCTGGCAATAGTTTTGAGGATGGATCCTTCCTTGCCAGGTCTTGTGCTGCTGGAATAAGATGTGAGGGCTGTGGACCCCAGGAATGTAGCCAATACCTCTAAACATTTGTCTTTCTAAGGCAATTACATTTAATGTTTTCTTATGCGTTTCTAGTTAGTTACATGCATTGCAGTCTGTTTGGATCTTCCCTGAGAGTATGAAGAAGTGGAGAACCCTGAAATGAAATGATTATGAGAGGAACGTGAGCATGTGGGAAGGTGGCAGGGATCTCACTGACAACAGACTGAAGATGGGTAGCACGTGTTATACTTGATGTGAGAGGAGCGTTTTGTTGCACATGTTCATCTTCCTGGGCCTCAGTCAGTGGCACTAAAACCTAAGGAAGGGTGATGCTTTTGTAGACGTTCTCTGCTTAGCTTGGTCTTCCCAGCAGTGTAGTTACAGTGACAGGCTTGTGCTGCTGTGGGGTTAAGAGCAAGTAGTGTGCCTGTGATCCAGAGGGTTTGGTTGTCAATAAATAAGGAGCTCTGTCAGGGAATGTATACGAGCAAAGAAAAATTAAATCAATGACTGTAGTAGCAAAGATGGGCTTCTTTTGAGTTGCTGAAAACTTGGGTTTTTTTGGCTGGCACAGTTGTGTCTTTCTGCATGCATGTCTGATGGCTGTAGGTAGACCAACAAAATCTGTCTGTGTGTCCTGGTTGGAGTCTGTCTTTCTCCTTTTCTGGACAGAAGATTCTCTTTGTCTAACTGGAGGAGGCCAGATGTTTATACCTTGCTGGTTTTAGCACAGTCCCTTTAGTATCAACACAGGAGATTGATATCCAGCTGTGCAGCACTGTTTAGACATGGTGATTCGACAACAGACATTGTAAGGGTCTCTACCTGGGGAATTGCTCAGGTGTTGCTCAGTGTTTTGTTTCTCCCAATTTTTTTAAATCTCTTCACTAGAGTGGATAGAAAACCTGTTAACTTAGTGAATTCCTTTCTGCTTTCCTCATGGTACCTGTAAATGTGGAAGCAGGCACTTCTCACTGTGGTTGGTGGGTGACTGTAAGTGCTTCAGCTTTTGATGCAAAAACCAGGCAAGGATGAGTCAAGCATTTTGTTTCATTTCTGCTCCTCAGGGGGAAAAATGCATTGCTCATCGCTACAGATAATTATCTCAATACTGGTATAAGTGAGATCCAGGAATTCACTGCTGGCTCTCTTTCAGTGTGAGTCCTCAGCTCAGGGCACTATTTCCCTGCTGCATTTGGAGCCAGGGGTTTAACCCATTACAGGAATGGTAATGGGTATAAAAGTCCACCTTCATTTGTTCAAGTGCCATTAAGTTTGGCAGAATCTCAGTCCAAAAAAGAGGACACATGATCTCTGAACATGCTGCTAGACAATTGTCTAGCCTAAAAAAAAACCAAAGGGGAAGGATGGGTGCGTAAGAAGTTTTAAATCTACTTTTTCAAGGTCTGCTTTTCTTTTTCAGGCTGACATAAGATACTCCTATCTTGAGTGCTGTCTTGCCTATCCCAAACATATATTAGTAATGATAACCGTGATTTTCAATGTTTTGAGCAGCAATAGTGCAGATGATGCCTGCTGATCCTGAACTATCAAGCAGTGCTGTCGTGATGGGCCCCAACGTGTGCAGTGGGGTTTTGCATCAGGGACCCCAGTTCTGCTCTGATCGGCTTTTTGACTAAAGCAACTCACATCTCCTGGCTGTGATACAGAAGTACTAATAGCGTATGAGATTGGGTTAAAACTCTTCAGAACTGGGTCATCCTGTAGTTTGAGATAGTGGAAGATAACATTAAGCTGCTTCATTTTTTTTTCTGTAGCTGAAGCGATAGTGGTCTCTGTTCTTAAACTCGTGTGCATGCATCCCTGCATAAAGTATGTTATAGTGCTACTCTAAGCCCGGGTGTTTGCCTGCATATTTCTTAGAATGACCTGTATTACTAGGGAAGCTAGGGAGCAGGGGAAGCATAAGTGCCTAATAATAGCCAGATACTACAAGTTGCATAATGTTGAGGAAAACCTAAGGCAGTTTGGGGCTTTCGCATAATGCCAGCACCATGCAGCCAGCTGAACTTAACGCTGAACTTGCAGCATGGTGATGGAAAAGTGTTTCAGGATTTGCAGGTGATCTATGGATCTCGGAGCTTCTGTTTTCTGAAATCCAGGTCTTAGATTTTTTTCTCACATGCTGTGGGTAATACTTCTGATGGTGACTCCTTAAACCCCAGGGTGAATTTTCTTAGCAAGTTGGGTCTCACTACATCCTTTATGTGGCAATCGTCTGGATAGGTATCTGCAGTGTTCCTAGAAGGCATTGGATGGACTCCTGGAAATGCTGTAGGAGACACATTGGAATACGCCCAAAACCTGGCTGGTGAAACTTCCTGGTGTGGCTATGCTGACCCACCCTGCTGGCTCTGTGAGCGAGTGTGCCTGTCACAAGGCACCCTGTGGGAGCACATTTAGGTTGCAGCTTCACCTGGCTTTCCCTGTGGACAAAAAACATGGGCATAGCTGTGGCACAAAGCCGGGGGGATTTGGATTAAGCTTGTTTTAATTCTGTAGTAATCTTGACTTCCTATTTTTATTAAAGCCCTAATCCTGGGCTCTGTCCAAAGGCCATTAAAAGTCAGTGGAGACAACCCACTTCCTTCCAGTGAGTGCTTGGACAGGCTGCCTGGAAGGTGCTGGTTGCCTTTGGTTTTGGTGTCTCAACCAGCTTGAGGTGCAGGTGACCTTTGCTGTGTGCAGCTTCTGAAGCCCTGTGGGCAGGGGTGGTGGTGTCTTCCCCAGGCTGAAGGCACACACTTATACTGAAAAGTTTGATTGCCTTGAAGCAGCTCTTGCTGTCACTCATCTGTGCACCTGCACTAGGCAGCGCGTGTACCCGTGGAGCTGCCAGTGTAGCTCTCCTTGGGGAAGCAGCTACTTCAGCCGGCCACGGTCACTGTCCATGTTGCATAAGGAGAAAAGCATCGTAGTGATTATATAAAAGAGATTATGTAACTGGGTAATTTGGTAATCGCCTCTCTGGTGAATGCTAAGAATAGCTTGTGAATATGCTTTTATTTCTGTGATAGCCATCCACAGTGATAAAGCACTGGAAAAGGTGGGTGCTGGGCGCTGGCACAGGGTGAAATACTTGTCCCTACTGTGTGTGTATTTGCAGAGACGCCGCAGCTCCTGTGCTGCTCTGGTGAGACACTTCAGCTCCTGTTCCCTCTGCCCCACAGTGTGGTGTGACTTGCTCCACAGGTGTGGTGAAGGTGTCCAGCTGCTCTTGATAAGCCTGTGCCACCTGCCTGTGGCCTCCTTACGAGGACATGCAATGCACAGGCAGAGCAGATGATGGCAGAGGGAATGCATGTTGGTTCTCCATGAATTGGGGCCATTTTCACTTTCTCTTGCTTCCTAGAGTGTCTGGTTTTTGTGCTGAAGTTGCCAGTACCTCTTTCCCCCACCCCAAGAAGTGTCTGGGAGGTGCTGGACAATTTCCAGGATCCTGATGAGGAACACGGAGGCTCATGGGCTGCTTTAAGACAACTGAGAAGACCATGTGTGCTCCAGCTCCACTCGCATCTCTGTTCGTGGGTTTATTCCTTGCTTGCAGAAGGGAAGGTGACTCATGAAAAAAATCAGATGCTGCTAAAGCCAGTGAGAGCTCTGGTAATGCTAATTGAAGTCAAGGGAGAAACTGTGGAGGAGATGGGTGCTGTTCCTTGTAGTCTCATAGCCCTGAGAAGGCTGTGCAGGGATGAGCTCGGGATAGCTTGGGAGAAGGCAGGAAGCTGGATGAAGAACTGTGGCAGAGAGAGGAAGTGAGCAAAAGAAACTCTCTGAGTGCCAGTGGTTCCTTTGGCAACATCAGTCCTGGCTCTGAAAATGTTTCAGCTCAGCTTCTGGAGTCTGGGTGCCTGCTGTTTGGTTTTTTTTTTTTAGTTATGGGTTTGGTTTTTTTTAAATTTTTCTTCTGCGTGGTTTTAATTTGCCTTCCCATTCACTGTCCTGAAGGTACAGTTTGCGACCTTTTCTCATTGCTACAGCTACAATGGCTTCTCTACCTTGAATTGCTTTTTCAGCTCCTCATCTCTTGCTGCCCGAAGCTCATGCTCTTTAACCGTATCTTCAAACTGCCACATAATCCTCTCTCCACCTACGTCTCTGACCTGGTTTCCTCCTCCTCCTACCAGCCTTGCTCTGGACTGTTGTTCCACCCTTCTTGGCTAAGGATGGCTTTTTTGTCTCTTTTCTGCGTTATTGGTTTCATGACTTGCAATAGTTTCCACTTCCTTGGCTGCTGGGTCCCTGTTCTCTTGTTAAAATGTTTTTTTTTCTGTATTTTCTTCTTTTATTTCTTTTCTAGACTTTCTTCAGTTCCATCTATGATTCAGCCCTGGCACAACCACTTCCCACATGGGTTTTGCCTCTCCCATCGTTTCTTTGCTTTTCCCTACTTGCAGAAGGAAAGGCTGTACCATCTGCCCTTAAAAGTGCCATATAAATCCATTTCCCATGTATTGCAGTTAGGTGTTGGATACAGATAAAAAAATAAATAATTTAAAATCATTTTTCCTTGGAAGAAATAAAGATTTCCATCCTGTCCCTTTTGCCTGAATATCTGTTGCCTAGCATGCTTTTTCTCCTTTTTGTATGTTCGACTAGAGATCTGAGAATTCAGCTTGCAGCTTCACCCAAGAATTCCCTTTGCAGAGTGGGTGACTCCTTGTTACAGTTGGCTGCCTTGTGTACAGACCCTTTCTCCTTTGTGTTTATGCCTCCTCCTTTTAGGAGGGTATCAGCCCTGGAATATGCTGCTGTTGCTGTCAGGGCAAAGGAGTGTTAGGGGAATGTTTTTAATAAACATATGGTTGTTGCATAATGTAGATGGAAAGTAGGCAGAGGAGACTGCATGCACAGCACTCTGTGAACTGTAGAGGACAAGGGCAGGCACAGACCATGGATAATATGAAATTATTTTGATGCCATGTAAATTCTCAGGTGCTTAATGGACTTAATTTTTCAGTCTCAAATTACTCATCTTGAAAAAGATGTGAGTAAAGTTGAGAGTTTTTGTGCAAAAGCATGTAAGGATGTGTTAGAGCTGTTATGGGAGCTTCTGTAATGTGAAAACTGTTGAATTTGCAACTGTACAGATACATTAAGAATAATCCTATCTGGACTGATAGGCAAGTGTGAAGTAGTGAAAAGAGAAGGAAGCCAAAATTCATGTACTATGTTAACTTTTTAAAACCAGTGGAACTGAAATGGTATCTCATTTGCATCAATTTTATTGAGAGGTATGTATGTAAACCCCTGCCTAAGATCAAAGAAAAACATTAATTCTTAGTTTCATGTGGGTAAGATGATTCAAGGTGTGTAAATATGGTATAAAAAGGCATGAAGGTAATTTTTACGTTTGGTGCAGAGACACCATACAAGATTTTGCTTTACTTTTGTCTGCCTTGCCAGTGTCACATGCATCATGTGTAATCTGATTTAATTTAGTAGGTGTTACCTTCCTTGTTCTGAAACCTCCAGATGCAGGCTTTGACCATGTGGGTTGCTAGTCTGTGACAGAATCCCTGGGGCTCAGCTGGAGCATAGCAGTTGTATTGGATGTGATGGCAGAACTCTCCCTGGTGGGAAGTAGCATAATGGGCTCCATGTTTTGGAGTTTGAACTCCAGTCCTAATTGGTCATCTGTTCCCTTTGAAGAAAATAGACTGTAAAGATACTCAATTTCTTATGAAGGTTCAAGTTCAGTTAAATAGATTCAGATAAATAGATTTCCAAAAGCAAGTCCAAGGGAGGGAAAAAATTGAGCAGTGTCTGTAAATATCCCGCTGTCTGGAAGTGCCTGTTGGAGCCAAATTAATAACTTTAAGTTCCCTTTTGAAATGTTCCTGAAGCAAGCTTTTAAAAAAGATCTAGAGAGGCTTGAAAGGAGGAACCCTTTGTAAAAAGTCTTTCCATCAAGTAAGAACATTTAGACATTATGTGAAGCAAGGTTATGAAGGAACAATTAGTACTGGGTTTCCTGATACTGCCTAGAGAAAGCTTGGCAGCCTTTTACACTGTGGTAGGGATGGCACTTTTAATCTCACTGTCAGAATGTGCAAGTGTTACTCTAGCCCTGCTGGTGACTCCCTGGACATCTCCCTGAAGGTGACTGCCTCATGTGTGAGTGTTGTAAACACCGGGGTGTTGAGGAAGGACTGAGCTCTGACTCTGAAGCCATCTGCAGGAACAAATGACTCTTCCAGGGGGATTGATCTCGTGTCTATGCAGGCTTGCCTGATGTGTCTGGACCTGACTCTCCTTCAGCCTGGCAGGTGTTTTTGCAGCCAGTCAGTGGCATGTGCCACATTTGTGCCTGTGGTGCCAGCATGATGGTGACAGCTGGCAGGGCTGGTGTCCTGCCGGTGGGCCAGGGACAGCTCCTGCCTGCCAGCTCTGCCTGCACCAGCAGGGACAGAGGTGCTCACACTTGGATGCCTGTTCCTAGAGCATGGGCTGAAGGTGGCAAAACTACATCATGTGCCTGACTTCAATACCTGGCTCTTCAACTGCTGAAAAAAAATCACCATTCTTTTCTCTTTCAGTGCTTTATGTTGTTCTGGAGGAGAAATTCTGTCTTAATGATGTCCTGGACTTTGATATATGTGCTGTATTCATGGTAACAACTTCTCCAGCTATCCATCTTCCAAATTAGATTAAATCTATTTGTACATTTATGGTATTTCTTCATGCTTTATTCAAACACAAGTAATCAAATAAAGAACAATTCATGCTGTTATGCTTCAGAAGTCCTTGCCAGTACTTAGATTTTTATGGGAAACCAGAATTTTGCAGTTGATTGTAATGACAAAAAATATGCTTGTCTGGCATCTCTCACAGAAGGATTTCATAGTACTTAAGCAATATTAAATATGTCATAGCATGTTCCAGTCACATCCAGTCCAGATACATAGCCTGGTACAGATGGGTAAGTGGGCAGAAAGTATTAGAAGTGTCATGCAGGGTGTTTGTAGCAGAATTAGAAACTTCAGATGCCTGATTCCCGGTTTCCTACTCCAAGATAAGGGAACTGCTTTGACTTCACTATAAACACTTTACAGCAAGCCCTTCTTTTTAATGAAGTTACAAACATGGGCATTTTTTTGGAAGTTCCAAGCAAGGCATCTTGTCAACAGAATGAACATCTGCAGGCATGTGAGTGGTCTGGAGGAAAATTTCTTGGATTGGACTCTTCTCATGTGAAATTATCAAATTGTAACCATAATGCTTGTTCGGTGTCTCCTGTTAGTAGTGAATCTGATAACAATAGATACCTCCAGATTCTTACCCTTAGTCTTTTGTTTTATGCATTTGCACATTTACCATTCAACTTGTTCTTGTATTGGAATTGCATACTAGACTTAATGACTTTCTGATGATCTAATTAACTTCAGCCTGGGAGTGATGCCAATATTTATTTGTGTAGAATATGAATTAATGAAAATGTCCACCTGCATCTCACCTCTTTGGGATAGCTGACTAAATCTGTTTAACTTATTTTTGTCTTTATAGTGCTGCACTCTCTGAAATACCACATGAACTAACGCTTGTGTGAGGTTCTTTGTTTTCCTTTTTTTTTTTTTTTTTCTTTTAATCATTCATTGAATATGCAGTCTGAAGACAGTCTAAAACCTTGCAAAATTGGGTCAATGCCACCGAGTAGATTAGGTCAAAATAGAAATAACAGCGCATCAAAACAGTTTCAAACTTTCAGAGGCTGTTTTTCTTTAAACAGTTCCAAAAGCTAGGGAAGGGAAAGTCCAGGTTTGCAATGTGTGAGGAGAGTGGAACTTTCCTGAAAAGCTTGGCATTTGCCCAGGGCGTGGAAGGCGAGTTTTGCCTCCTTTGTGTCCTCTGGATGAGTTCTGAAAGAGTTCCTGCCCTAGATGGGATTTATGTCAATTGATATTATCGCTCTTTTCCACTTATAAAATAAAAAGGAAATGTGTGGAAAGCTACACCATGGCTTTAGATGCTCTTTGAAGAGAGAGACCTGTATTTGCTGTGTTTATTCCAATTATACCCCTTCAGGGACTGAACACAGAAATTGAAGGACATTAGGTCTGTTGGTTGCAATTAAACAGCATGGTCTTGTCTTGTGAAGTGCTTACATGGGGAATTTGAGGAATCTGCCTGTGTGTGTTGGAGAATGTGTAAAAAAGCAGCAAGGACAGAATTATCTCTATGTCCCAAAAATTTTGCTACTATCTCCTGATAGAGATAGAATGCTGGTGAAAATAGGTCTTTGCACCTGTATTTATGCATTTCATACAAATGCATAGAATGCATAAATATATGCATAGTGTTGAAAAGAAACACTGCCAGCACAAACATTTGAGGTTCTGTCTTCTTCAGTTGCCTGAAGTTAAATTATGTTCACTTCCAGGAGAGTGAGAGAGTCTCGAGTCCTTTGGGGTGGGAGATTTGAACATAGACTTGCCATATCCTGGCAGAGCACATTAGCTGGGTTGGGTGGATCTCGACTGCAGTTGCTACTGCTCTCTTCCCCTTATACCTCTCTGTTCTGCAGATGTGTCCTTCTGGACATTTAACAGATGCAAAAAAACCCCAAAGGAACATTTTTGTTTTGTTTTTTGCTGTAGGCATGCAGGAAGTACGGTTTCAGGATCTGAAAAATACAGTTATGTGCCCAATTCCCTAATATGAATGGGTTTCTCAGAAGATTTCTCTTAGTTTTGTATCAAGCTGGCACTATCTGGAGTTTACATGCTGCTACATATTTAATTCATATGATGACATGAAATATTTATATATAATAAATAGCTCATAAAAATCTGTCTTGCTCCCTTTTTATATTGAGAGCATCTCGTGGCAATGTCCTGAGTGTTGCACATCCAGGCAAGGACTGTGGCAATACTGGAGAGATATATTTCAAGTAATCACCATTCCTCTCCAGTAACTAGGGAGATGGGAAGGTGGTACAGTGGAGGCTGCAGAGAGGGCAATGCCTAGTGTACCTTTAACAGACTGTTGTAAAACAGATCCATGTAACATTTAGGCTGAGAGTATTAGTAGTATCTTTCCTAAGCACCAGATTTTTTGCAGGGCTGTTGTATTCCTGACATTGTTTTTCCAGTTCGTGGTATCTTCCTCAGCTCCTTCCAGTCTGATAGGGACTAGGTTAGGGAATTCATGCTGAGGCTGGTTTTGGTGCTGTCCTTTTCCTTTAATGAACATCTTAAAGTAGTCTTGATACTTATTTCAAATTTTATCTATATGAACTGGTGAAATGTCCATGGAACTGTCTGTTTGCTACATTAAGTGGTGAGTTTATACATTCCTCTCAAGTCTCTCTTATGTCTGCTGCTCTAATTGGCTTTGTTTGGGATTTTTCCTGAATATTTTTAAATAATCCAGTGATTTACATTTTTTCTGGAGTAGTCCAGTTTTCCAATTTTATACTTCTGTGGGTGGTGACAGGGCTGGTAAAGCAGGATTGATTTAACACTTGCCATCTCTGTTGGTAAGAGACACTATCCAAGTGCTCTATGCCATGAAACTAAAAGAAAAGAGATGAAGAGTTTTCAAATAAAAGCATGCTTATCAGCAGCATCAACCCTACAGTTCCTTGTAGCAACGTGTAGAATTGGCACTCTGGGTTTTTTGTTGCACACTGTGGATTTAAGCTTGGAGGAAACCCTGCATCGACAGCCTGTGATCACAATTTTTTTGCATAAATAGTGCTGGATTTTACAGTGTCCCCCAAGAATTCTCTGTTCTTCTATCAGGCAGTCTTGAAACAAGCTGCCTACATGTGTGCCTTGCAAATAAGCCTCAAACCTGACCTGGAGGGAATACATCTGTGGGTGAATACACAGCCCAAGCTCCCCACCTCTTCAGAGCTCTGCCTCTTAGATTAGGCTGTTGGCAAAGTTGGTAATGAATCCTGGTGATGGGGATGACTTTTTGTTTGGTGCAGAGTAACCTAGTTTTAACTGTTGTTGGAAAAAAAGAAAAGTTACTTCTTTAGAGCTTGTCTTACATTAGAAATAATCAGTTTCCTCATTCATGTGTTCATATATTTGAAGATATTTTTCCATCCAATGTTTTTGTGTGATCTACTATACTCTATAGGAAGCAATATAAAAGTATGGCCCTGTGGCTAAAGTGTCACTTAGGAAAGTGTTGGCTCTGCTGTCAGGCATGGGCACATTTCTTTGTGATTTTTGTCCTGTATTCTTTTACTTTAAGAAATTATAACTTCTATTCATAGCTAGTCTTGGAAGCCGTGGATGAAAGCCACGGATTAAAAGCCACAGGAAAGGCAGATAGGTTTCAATAGATTGAATTGAGCAGATCCTACTATTAACAGAGGTGAGGAAGAGGGATCTCTGATATCCTTTTACTGAGTACTAAGGAGGATGACCAGGTACCACAGAATTATCTCTTGCCATGTAACATATTGGTTCTCACATCAAACAATGCTCACTCTGACTATGGACTGGGGGTCCTCTTTCAGTCTCTTCTGTTTCATAGTTAGGAGGGTTTTTTTAGGTAATGAACTTAAAGGCCTTTAATAAAACCTTGTTTTTAAAAAAGTAGAAAGATCTGGGTATCAGTTTCATTCCCTCTATTGAGAAAGATTAACTTCTGGGATTCTCTTTTTCCCCTTTGTTTAATGGCCTTGATCACATCTACTTTCCTCTTGGCCTGAAAAGCCTTAGACAGTGCTTGACTTGTGGTACAGTTGACACTGTACCTTAAGGAACCACAGGCACTGCCATCTCATAGTGTTAATCTCTCCTCCATCATTTGCCAGAACAGGGCTATCTTGCTCCTCCTGCACCTTGATTCTGGAACCTGGGTACATAATTTTGCAAGAAATAAGTAAATTCTATTTAAATCCATGCAGCTTTGATCTGAGATTTGTCTTTAAATAAATTGTAACTCCAAGCAAAGTTCACTCACAGTGTTATCTAGAAATTATGGATTCACCATGGTTTTCCTGATGCTTGCCTAAGTTTCTCAGAAAATGTTATAAATGAGAAACATCTTCCAGAGGCTTTTATTTGTCTGAAAGCCAAATAAAGCCAAAAAGTATTTCATGTTTTGTGTCATGGTTCTACCCTAGCTGGCAACTAAACACCACACAGGTGCTCGCTCACCCTCTCCTGGTGGCATGGGGAAGAGAATCAGAAGGGTAAAAGCTAGTAAACTCATGGGTTGAGATAAAGACAGCTTAGTAGGTAAAGTGAGGAATTCACTGCTTCCCCAGGTCAAGCGGGTGTTTAGCCATCCCCAGGCTCCATCACACATAACAGTTACTTGGGAAGACAAATGCTATCACTCTGAATATCGTCCCTTCCTCCTTCTTCCCACACGTGGTATTCTGAGCATGACACCACATAGTATGGAAAGTGCCATTGGTCACTTGAAGACAACTGTCCTGGCTGTGTCCCCTCCCAGCTCCTTGTGCACCCCCAGTGTCCTCCCTGGTGAGGCAGTGAGAGACACAGAAAAGGCCTTGGCTCTGAGCAAGCACAGTTCAGCAATGACTAAAATATCCCTGTGTTTTCAGCAGTGTTTTCAGCCCAAATCCCAAACACAGCCCCATACTAGCTGCTGTGAATCAAAATAACACTACCCCAGCCAAGACCAGCGCATTCTGTACTGCTGATTCCATCCCAGTTACATCACGCTCAGGTCCCGCACTATCCAGTACATTCTCATTAACCCCCACCACCCTTCACCCACATCCTTTGGTATAACATGTAGATACATTTCCCTTAGTCTATGAACACTGGGTTCATTCAGTCCATGACTTAGGGGCTCCATCTCTCACAGGGAGCACTCAGGAAAGGAGAGGTGGTTTGGAGTTACTTGTGTGGAATTATAGACACCACAACCAGCTCAGGTCAGGTCACCACTGCACTTGCACTGCTTCTTGTAAAGCTTGTCCTCTGTTGGTTCAGGTGGTTTCTGCTGTAGTAATTCCCATAATGTGCAACTCAAATTCTGGGCTACAGCAATTTAAAGGTACTTCCATAACAATCTCCACCCCTTGTCCCTTTGGAGCACACCTTAGTGTTTAATAACGCAATAAACTTGACTCTGCTGCAGCTTGGATTTATTCACAGACTGCAGTTCCTTAGGGTTGTACTTGCTCCAAGTGGAGCCCTATCTATGAGCCACAGTTTCTTCAGGGATATACCTGCTGTGGCATGGACTTACCCACCAGCAGAGTTGCTCTGAGATGCACCTGTTCCAGCGTGGCTTTTTATCCATTGGCCACAATCCCTTTGGAGGTACACATGCTGCAGCAGAGACATAAACACAGCCGCAGTACCTGCTCTGGCATGGGCTTATCTACAGCCACAGGTGCTCTGGAGTGTGCTGCTCCATGTGGACTCATCCACAGGTGACAGTCCCTTTGACTTGAGTTCACACTGGAATTCCAGCCTGTCCAGCATGGCAGCGATACTCTGGTTGTCTGCCAGCCCAGGCCCATCGCCATGCCTGTTATCAAAATGTTCCCAGGCACAGCAGAGTAAGATGATAAGCATCACAGCAGTACAGGAAGCAATGAAAGCAAAAAGCAGCCAGTAATGAGCACCAAACTCTCTGACAGACAGTAAGGCAAGCAAGTCTTGCAGGCACAGGAGCCTGCTGATTAATAGCCAAACAGCAATAACAGCTATAAACTCCATCTAGCCCCTTCCAGTCTAACCTGTTTTTACCTCCAAATGTTCAAACCCCATGCTGGCACCCAAAAAAGATGGTTTTTGTTTAATTCCAGCCAGCAGCAAGGCACCACACAGCCTCTCCCCCACTCTCACCCAGTGGAATGGGGAAGGTAATCAGGGTGGTAGAAGTCAGAAATAAGCATGGGTTGAGGTAAAGGCAGTCAAACAGGTAAAGCAAAAGTTGTGCTTGCAAACAGCAAAACAAGGAGTACATTCACCACTTCCCATGGGCTGGCAGGTGTTTAGCCATCCCCAGGAAATCAGGGGACAATCCATCGCACATAGTGGTTTCTTGGGAAGACAAATGTCATCACTCTGAACATCCCTCTTTCCTTCTTTTTCCCCCAGCTTTATATGCTCATCATGATGCCGTATGATATGGAATATCCCTTTGGACAGTTAGGATCAGCTGTCCTGACTATATCTTCCCAACTTTTTGTGCACCCCCAGCCTTCTTCACTGTCATGGTGGTACAAGAAGCAGAAAAGGCCTTGAGACTGTGTAAGCACAGCTCAGCAATAACTAAAACATCCCTGTTTTATCAACACTGTTTCCAGCACAAATCCCAAACTAGCTACTGTGAAGAAAATTAACTCTACCCCAGCCAAACTCTGCACATTTCTCATGATGCTTTCATGAAAAGCACCCTCAAAAAGCTACCACACAGGCCCATCCATGTGTTATGTTGCTGTTTGGGCAGTGTTGGTCAAAATGGAACATGTTTCTAAACCCTCATCTAGCCAGTTCTCAGGCCATAAAGTTCAGTGGGACCTTTGCAGGGGTGAGAGGAGATGCTCCTGCTACTTGTAGTGGTTTTGTGTTTAATTGGATGGTCTGTGTCTTGCAGGCATAAGATGGTCTTTGCCATTGTTTATGGATTTATAAATCTGCAGAATGATGGGCTTTGTAGTCTTTGGCTGCGGCTGTACAGAGGAAGTCTGAATATTTAATGGAGTATTGAATACTGCATGGCTTTTCCGTGTATGAACTTGGAGAAGGTGTTTTGATGGATTGGTTTGTTTGCTTCTCAAACTTTGTAGGGTCAGAGATCACGTGTCTGAGATGTTTTATACATCTTGTGTAGGTTTTAGGTAATTAATATTTCATGCTTGCCCCCAGATATGTGGTAGTGATTAAAACTCAAGTGGTGATTATACAGAATGATGAATATTTCATTTATTTAATATGAAATAGGAAAAAAAAAATATTGCTGCCATGGTGCCATGCTGGTTTTATTTCAAAAGACTTTGTCAAGATTAGCAAGATTGAAAATCTTTATAGTGTCCTGAATTTCTTCTGCTGGAAGAATGCAAGTATTTCTTTTGAGGACTTTTTAAAATGGATTTTGTTGTCTTGCTTTATGTTTCTTGCACCTTTATAAAAGCTTTTGCCTTGTTCATCTTCCGAAGTAGTGTTCCGTTCACACCATTTATTACTTGAGCTCTTGGTAATTGTATATGCAGAAATGTGTGTCTGCAAGACTGAAAGAAATCAGGTGGGTGAGACAAGTGTCTGTATCTGTACTCTGTCTCAGATGGTGGCAGGTGCTGTGCCAGGAAGGGCCAGAAGCCTGCCCACTGTCTGAGGTCTGTTCCCTTCATGCCTCCCCAACATATGGACCACTTGGATCAGAGATATTAGGGTGTAGCTCCCTTTTTATTCAGTTTAATTACTGGTTTGGATCTGTCTTCTGTGGATTTGTCTATTCCCTTTTGAATCTGTCATCTTCTGCAGTCTCCTGCGGCAACAGGTTTCAGATTTTGTCTGTGTACCGTGTAAGAAAGTACTTCTTAAATGAATTTCCTGCTAGGAAAAGGGACACTAACTGAAACTATTGTTATAGGGCTTGGCAAATAATAGTTCTGTACTTGGCCTCATTCAGCTGTGCATTCAACCTTGCTCTTGCTCATCATCCAGGCATCTGTTTTCCAAGTTGAGGGCTCCCAAACCTTTTAGACCCTTCTTGAAAGGCTGCTGCTCCATCTGATTATTCATTGTAGTTTTTCCTCCCTGTACTTCTGATTTCTAGCTACAAGCACTTCTTGGAAAGCAGAAATAAGGACTTAGAGATGCACTTTAAATTCCTAGGGGAGATACTGATCACTAGTATCTGCTGAAAATTTGGGATTTGCCTCCAGTATGGAAGAAGAGCTCAAACTGATCTTTAAAAATACAGTTAATTTTAATTTCTAAGCTTTTAAGGAACCATAATAAAATAACTCATTGGTTTGAGTTGGATTCCAGTAGTGTTACTGACTTTTAGTTGCCCTTACTCTGCAAGGGGTTATTAGTGGAGTAAAGGACTTTTCAACACAGAGAGCTAAAGAGCATGAAACCTACCTGAAAAGCTGTATTGACTCATGCCTCCTGAAGCTTCACTGCTTTTGATGGGGCTGGCCAAGGGGGAAATTAGTATGTGCTCACCTCCTCTGCGAGAAGCTAGTCTAGCTGAATTTTCAAAATTCAGTGCTCAGAGGCTTTCTGGAGTGTACCTGTAGGAGGATGGACAGATTTTAGCCTGAAGGAGTGTGGATAAGTGCAGCTGTCAGAAGACAGTTGGAATACACACCCTGCTTCTGCAGCCAATGCTCAGCTCCCTTCTGCAGCGTGAGCATAAAGGCTGCTCATCACCACAACTGGCTCTTAAGAGCTGTATTACATAATGGAAGTTTTATTATGTGGTTTGTAGCTCACACTATTATTTAGGATTAAGTTTTGTTTCATGTAGCTGTCCTGCCGCTGCTGTGGTGGTGTCTTCCAGTGGTGTACCAAACTGCATGGCCAACATCTGTTCTAGGTCATCTTCCAGTGACCTGACTAGTTTTTCAGATAAGAGGCTCAGTCTCATATCATATGAAACTTTGTTGTAGGCACTGGAGAGAAATTAGAATTTGTTTTGTTACGTTTGAGGTGGCGGGTGTGTGTGAGTTTGGGGGGAGTCAGGATGGGGCTGTGTGTCTTCTTTTCTGTCTTTTAGCCTGTGTTGTTGAGGGAGTGCAATTTGATACTTGGTGCCTGCTGGATTTTCTGAGGCACTGATGCCTTTATAGTATATCACAAACATCTGTTAGTGCCACAGCTGGACTGAGAGATGGCAAAGGCACCCATGCCAAGACATAGGCCACGAGATGAAGTTGGGACTTGCAGGTTCTTGGGGTCTCTTAACTGTGCTCTGCCCTTGAAACTGTAAGGAAATTTGACCACTCATGGGTATACATAGAGAGTCAGAGATTAATGGAAAATCCTCAAAAACACATTCTACTCTGCATTTTGCCTTCCTTATCTAACCCTGTCATCACAGTAGTGCCACTGTGGTCACAGTGGTGAGATGCAGAGGGAACTGAAAATTATCTGCAGATTGTTAGCATTCGTATCCATGTCATTTTCATCCACTTCAGTATGGCTGTAAATAAAGAAAATGGATCCTTTTGAACCTTAATTTGGTTGTCTGGACTCAAACTGCTGGTGAAGGAACTGGATTATATGCTTTGACCTGTGTTGTAGCAGTCAGATTACATAGCTGGGCTGTTAACAACTAATGTTTGAGAGTGTCGTACATTAAATATTGCAAATCAAAGTTCAGCTGTTATGGATCTTACCTGGTGGGTTGGTTGCTTTATTTTTTCAGGTGAGCTCCAGGTGTGGGCCTATAGTAACTGTAAGTTTGTTCATCAACATAGAGGATTTTTGATAAATTATATGCTGGTGATTTTAATGTTCCTCATGGAAAACCACAAAAGGACTTCAGGTGCTGCTTCTCAGAGACATGTTAACTTCTCTGATTTGCCCATTCTTTTTCAATTCAAATGCATGCAGCCTGGTTCACATAGGTCTTTGTACATTTTAGTGTGCCTGCATTTTGCTGATGTATGGCTAGTCATATTTTTTTTTAGAGGAGCAGTTTTAAGCACATCTGATAGTTAGAGTCAGTGATCTGTGCTTTCTATGTCATGCAAATGAAGAGGGGTTTAATCTAAGCTGTGCCTTAGACATGAGCTAGTTGAATGAATGGCATGTGAAATTCAAGCACAATAATCTTGGTTCAGCACTAAATTCTTCTGAGACTTTCAACCATGGATACACTTACTCTTTTTGTTATGAATTGAAAATAATATTGTACTACCAACCATCTCCTTAGTTCCTAGGTCTCTTCAAAAATGTTGTACAAATTCAAGAGTGTCACTTGAAAGAGCTTAAAAAAAAGAGGAGAAATTGTTATTTGACAGCCTAATGCTAAAATAAAGTTCTGTTTACGTGGGGCCAGAAAATCAAGTAGCAAATTTGTCAGTGTAGATGGAATGCAAAAAAAAACCCTAAAAAAATTTAAAAATAAAATTTGCTGTTCTTGTAGGAATGTGAGCAGTGACTTGTTGAGAATGAAATCCCAGATAAAAATACTTGTAGGCTTGCAGGGCTAATGCAGTTACTGTGGGTGTATGGTATTTCTTGATTCTACACTCCAAGGAGGACTTGCAGAAACACAGGGACATGAACAGTAACGTTTTGTTTGGTTGTTTGCAGAAGAAACTGGTGTGAGATTCCTTGATGCATCTGATGGTTTCCTTGATGTTCATGATGCTGCAAGATGGTCTCACTTTTCTCCTGCTTGGGTGAAAACATAAATAGGTAGTCAGAATAACACTTTTTTGCCTCCCTGTACTATTGTCCTGCTCCTAAATCCAACCTAGCCTTCAAATAAATCTGTGAAGTTCTTGATAAGCGTCCTTCCTCCTGCCTTTTTCCC
Source organism: Aphelocoma coerulescens (assembly GCF_041296385.1). Lineage (NCBI taxonomy): Eukaryota > Metazoa > Chordata > Aves > Passeriformes > Corvidae > Aphelocoma > Aphelocoma coerulescens. Next base: position 61,249,260 of record NC_091015.1, on the reverse strand, counting down.
AGACATTGGGAATGGCTTTCAGTAAACACCTGTAGTTTCCTCCCTTGTTTATCTGCAGATTGTGCCATGGACTCTATGCCATGAATGCAAAATGTAGCAGCTGTTAGGTGGCTGTATCGAGACCAGTTGCTGTCAGGACCAGAGATATTGCTTCATTGTTTGCTTTTACCTTGTCTTTGCATCTTGCTTTCTGTTGTGTCTTTTGTTTTATACTTTGATAGTCCCTATTCTGTTTTTGTGTAGTGACTGCGCAGCCATGTCCTGGTTCCTGATAGGGGCTTCTGGATGCAGCCAATGATAAATGTGCAGTAGCAGTCATCCTGGCATACTTTCTGTCAAACTGCTTCTGGTGAATTTATTTCCCTTTTATTTATTTTTTTTTTCTGTGGTGCTGTGTACAGCAAGCAGCAGTCTACCAGTAGAAACTCTGGAGAACCAACTTTCCCACTGTTGATTTTTCCTTCAGTCCATATGGATTTCTCCTTTAGAGTGAGGGACAGATGTACTTTGCCTGCTCGGTTGTATTAACACACCATTGCTTGCTTTTCTGCCCTGAACTCATAATGAAATAACCTAAATGATTATAAAAGCTTTAGTATCAGCTTCATTTCATTTTAATAGACCAATAAAAGCAACCAGTGTGCAAGCTGCTGGCTCCAGTACTCCTGCATAAACCATTAGCAAAACAATACTACTGGCTCATGACAAAGGAGAACAGCAGTGACAAGTCCAAGAATTCGCTCTGAAAAGAAGTTAACCAAGTGCCAGTGAATCCAGAGACCCACTCATATGCACGCTGGCTGCTGTGTGAGCTTTTTGTTTGAGGTTGAGAAGTCGGCACTTTCTCATAATTTGTTTTACATTCTGGATCATCTTCTGTAAATATCCTTTGCAGTGTTTCCAGCAATGCTGGCAGCTGCCTAGGCACCAGAGGAGCTTTCCCAGTTAGCTTTCATGCACAGAGATCTGATGGGTTTTGCATTTTATGCATGAGACTGCTTCATCTGGCCGCCTCCTATGCTCTGCCCTGCAATGCTAGCAGCTAACGTATTTGCAGTGCTATACCTCATGTGCCAGGTACTGTGTGTTGGCTTTGAAGAGCAGGAGTCTCCCCACAAGGCCCAGAGGAGCCTCAGGACGTCTCTGCTAGAATACCTGTGGTTACCTCACTGGTTGTGGAGGGTAGGAGAAGCATCATCTCATGGGACCCAACACATGGAGCCCTCTGTACTGAGCAACAAGAACAGCAACAGCAGAATCCTGTGAGCCTTTTATTTACCTGAGGTTTGTTAAGTGTCCCTTGAAGGATGCCTATACAATATGCAATGTCCTACTGTATATTTCAAAGTATGCAGAAACTGTAAGACTGCTTACCAACCCTCAACAGATATAAACTAGTACCATCTGCTTATATATTATCCTCTAGTGTTTTGCTGTGTTATATAAACAAAAGAACTGCTCATGTTTGGGTACCTGCATGGACAGACAGTGGTATGGTTTCAGACATGGCTGCCTGTGAGGGTGGCTGCCCTGTGGTACTTTCTGTTGAATGGTAAAGCTCCCAGCTGGGCTGGTCAGAAGACCTCTGCTCTGCTGACACCCTTTTTCTGGGTGCTGTATGTTTAGGTTTTGCCTGAGACCTCTGCAAAAGCAATACAAGATTCTGAGAGCTTTGGTCCCCTCTTCTATCTCTCTTCTTTTGTTTTCCTTCTTTCAAGCTGAAAAGAAAAACCTCGCCTTTTTAATTTTACTTGCTGAATTTAAAGATGTCATGATCATTCTGTTCCAGGAAAATCTTTCAGCTTCAAACTTTCCTAAGATGTACACTGAGTACAGGTGCTCCCCAAAACGTCTGGTCAGCTGAAGCAATTTTAAAATGTAGTTTCAGCTAGAACACGACAGATGCTGGAAGAGGGATGTAGATGACCTCAGGGTCAGTGAGAGGATAGGAGAGAGGATTAAATTTTCCTAAAACAGATCTTGGAAAAGATTAATATCTCTCTGTTATTTGCTATGTTCTGTTAGCTGTACATTAAGTATAATAAGGGAACTGAGGCTTCTTTCTGTGCCCCTGTAGCCGGGAGGAGCATTCAATAAGTTTGTATGGACTTTTCCTTTCCATCTCTTTGCTTTTGCAGAAGTGGGTGAACAGCACAGCATCATCACCTTTCCTGATTGCCCAGATCTTTTTTCTCTTAGGATTTGTTTCACTGTCCCCACAGCACATCTTCCAATCATCTAGGTGGATGTAGTTGCATGTATATATTTTTAAAATTTAATTATTCTTTGATTCATTTGTGTTCATCAGTGTCATTGGCAGCAATCTGAGAGTTCACAATCTGGTGTACTGGCATCATGTGCTTCTCTTCTTGCTTCTTTTGTCTGATCTTTGTAGTTATAAACCTTTGAAGAATGTTCATCCTGTTGTTTTCAGTCTCCTGATATATGTTCTAAAGCAGATGTTTCTAACCCATTAAGAATGCCTTTACAGTGGTAACTAGACTTAAATTTGCAGAGTTGATCTGAAATAGGACAATAATTTCCAAATGATCATCCTTAGTTTCTTGGTGCATTGTGGGTTTGTTATTTTCAGTAATCTTTGCCATTTAGTTGTCAGTCTCACATTGGTGATCTTCCTTTCCACTGCCAAGATCAGCTGCTAGAGTCAAGGGGTTATGATTGCTTTAACGAATGAGCAGGGAGCTTTGTAGTCTGATGGTTGCAGACAAAAAAGTTTGGTATTTCATTCTCTTTGAACAGAGTTATAAAAAGTCAACACAAAAACATGTAAAGAATTTCAACAGTGTATCACTGCAAAGCCCTGCTGATTTCCCGTTTGAAGTGAAGGATTTCTCCTGATGATGTTTTCTTTCTTTTCTTTTTGTTTAAATGGACATTGTACTGTTCTAAGAGCAGTCCAGGGGATGTGCCTGGAATAAGTCATCGAGTCATCTCACAGATGTAGTCATTCTGGATGTAGGGTTTCATTTTGTCTTTTTTCTGCAAAATATACAGTGAGGCATATTTTCTTTCCTGTTTTTTCCTCCCCCTTCTCCTCCTTCTCAAAAGGAAACACAGTTAGGCCTTTAGTAGTTACCCGGTGATGTCTGGTGATGTGATTGCAAACCCTGAAATCTCACTTAAAGCTTCTGGCTGGACTAGGTTTGAAGTGTGAAGAACATCCTCTGGTCCCTAAGTTTCCAAACTGTCATACAAGCACCACTTGTTCATGTTCATATTGGTGTAATACCAGCTAAGTTCTCCTTCCAAACCCTCCGTATTAAGTGGGTTGTTGGGGCTCAGCGATGACCAGGGTCTTGTTTCACCCATTCCACACCTCACCTTCATGTTGCAGTGTGAGCACAAGTGTTGCTGTGGTGCCAGGTGTGAGATTCTCTATTTCTGGAGGTTTCCTCAGTTTCCCTTGTTTCTCTAATTTTATCTAGTTTTGCAATTGCTCTGTGGCCAGGTAGTTGCTCACACTATTGGTAGTATTGGTATTGGATTTAAAAGCTGAATAAAATCACTTCTGTGATCTAGTTTCTTTGTTTATAGAGAAAATGAAATATGTCAGGAAGCTGATACCTTCTCAGAGAATACACAGTAAATGATCCCTATCAGAGACCACTGAGTAGCAGCCACTCCTGGTTCAAACAATGAAGACTCTGTCTTTTATGACTGGGGACTATATTCTGGCAGGCCTGTACCTGGCTGGATAGGTGCCTGTATACCTTGATACATTTACTGCCCTGTGACGTGAGCTATTATGTGCAAATACCGTCTGTCACGGGGGCAGCCATACATGCAGGGACTGAGCTGGGGACAGCCAGGACAAATATCTAACGTGAATAATGAGTTCAGCTGTGTTACTGCTGTCTCTGTAGACACCAGAGGGATATAGCTTTGCTCTGATAAACAGCAGGGTGAAGAGGTCAGGAAGGACACCTTCTACCTGCAGGGTGAAGTCAGGGAGAGCCCAAAAGCCTGAGGAACAGCTGGACACCAAGCTCTCCCCAACAGGCTCTCCACAGCTCTCACCATTGCTTTGTCCCTTTGCAGAAGATTCCACCAAATCCAGCTGGTTACTCTTCTCCACCCTTGGGCTGAGGGCAGGAGCACAGTGCTTGTTGGCCCTGGATGCCTGCTCCACCTGCCTTTAGGCACTCAGCTGTGCTGGCTTTGCCACTTCTGCGCTGTCAATTGCCTTTAAGCTGGATTCTTTACCTGCAGGAAGGCACAGGGCTATGTGTGAAACTATTATTTATATCTGCTTTTCAACCCAACCAGGCCATTTTCTTCCCCACTTCAGTCACATTCACTGGGTGGTTTATTTATGTAGAGCTATCTGAACCAGAATCTCTGATCTGTTGAGTGTTGGATTGAGCCTTTGCTTTTGTGATTGTTGGGCCAAGGCTGGATTGTTGGGGCCTTTATTTTTCTTCCCTTGAGTAGATTAAAACCGTATCTGAGCATAATAGAGGGCTCTTGGCAATGTTACAAGCATTGACTTACTTTAAAATTTCTATTTTTCCCCTCTTCAAAACTGTTACTTACCATGTTTTAAATTTTGCTCTGTCAGTGGGCCCTTAATAAGAGGAGAATAAATTTCTTTTCACTAGATGTTAACTCCTAAATGCTCTGGCTTCATGACCTCTAACTGTGCCTTTATGCATGGGAATGAGGCAAAGGAAGCCCAACAAAGATAGAAACTCTGTATTTCCAGTAATAATCAGCTATTTCCCAATTTCCTTGTCACTTCTGAGCCTTTGAATTTTACTCCTCTATGTAAAGTCTTAATTTTTGTTTTGTACTTCATTGCTCCTTATGGCTGTTGTGAATTTATAGGCATTGTCTCTTTGCTAATTCTGCTCAGTCTGGTTCGTGAGTGGGTATGCATGAGAAAATGCTTAGCAACTGAAGGCAGAGCTTCAAGAGGTGTAACTAAGAAAGCATTTCTGCTGCATCTGACTTCAGTGTTTCAAAAGTGGTTTTAGTATTTAGATTCTCCTTTCCAAGCTTAAGAGGCATGTTTTGTTTCATTTCTTTTTTTCTACAAATACCAAGTACTTTATTGCTTTGTTCTGTATGAAATTCGGGAAATCCACTCATCCAGACTATAGACAAGTCGGTTTATTCAAGGAGATAAGTGAGCAAAACCTCCCTGTGTAAATCCTTTCGCACCAGAAACACCCTATACTTAAAATAGAAAAATCAGCTCTTCAGCTGTAAAAATGTTCTCCACTTCATGAATTTTTATTAAGCATATTTTTTCCTGCTAAGCATGCTAGTAAGTCTGCAAGCCTGGTCTCTCCAGCTGGGGAGTCAACTAATAACATTAAATGAGAACAAAAAGCTGGAGAAAATGTTTGGTGTGGATACCCAGTGGTTTACATCATGTTGTCCTCCTTCCATTTCTCCACTTGCTGTAGTCGTTGACTCGCCTTTGGTATTCACATGAGCTAAAATATCTGCCTGCTGCTCAGATATCCTTGTGCCAGGACTGAAACTGGACCATATTGTTCCATCATTAAAGGGGCAACGTTGAATACTTGGGAAATTAACAACAGCTGCAAGTTCTTCAGCTATTTTTATTTGTACTGTGGCTCTAATTTTTCTAGTGTGTTTGTGCTGAAGTCAGAAGAGGAAAGGAAAATAGATCCCCCAAGAGGCTGATTTTTTGTTTTTAATTAAAAAAAAGGCCTTACCTAACAAAGACATCCGTAAAACAAGTGGTAGCAAGGGTCGCCTAGCAGTTTACTTGGTGTTTTGTGGGCCCCTTAGTCTGGTTACTGCTATGAATTGCTGTGAACTTTAGTGGCACCTTAGTATGTAGTGAGGTAATTGGCACTTTCCATGGTCAACCCTGTCTTTTAAAAGTCCTACTACTAATAGCATCTGTCTTAGCCTTTTGTAAAGATTGCTAGCAGCAAACAATTTTCCATTTTATTTATAGTTTATGCTCCTAGCCAGAGATATAAGCCTCAATCCCCAACAGCCACTCCATTTGGTGGTCTTTGGATGAGGCCCTAAAGTCAAGCTAGAAAAGCTTTAGAGGATGATTGTTAAACAGGATTTCTTAAGTATCCTTTAAGAGTCCAGTGGCTTGAATTTCTTCCTGTAAGTCTCATGGTCATGTGTCAGGAATGACAAGGCAGAGCCTTATCCTTTCTGAAAGTTCAAGAAGGTGCTCGTAAGAGCCACTGTAGGAACCAGGCATAAGTGCATTGTTTCTTTATTTGAAAAGCAATTTAGCAAGAGTGTATTTTTTCCCTTTAACTGAAGAGAGAGCTGGTCCAAATCTTTTGTCTTGTTATGTGACCTAGCTCATGGCCAGAGATCTTTTGCTTAGGCTGGACATCATTCTAGAAAACCGCATACTGCTATGGGAATTTACAGCCGTTCCTTTAAAAATGTTGAATGTGAGTTGGTATATTTCTGGATTTGAGTGGAAATAAATAAAGGCGATGGTTTACTGTTCGTATTCAGTAACATAAAACTTTAAGGGCAAAGCTAAACCTGTTCCCCCTAACACGAGTGCACTGTGAATGGTAAGAAGAGTCTCCTTTGTATATGGAGCCCTATTCACATCTTTGAAGGACTGAGACTTTCTTCGGTATCTGGTGTCTGATTTGGGAGTCTCTAAACTGGGGTGAAAATTTCTGCTGCTTTAAATGGATGTGGCTTTACTGACATGGGTCACCACCCTTGCATTTAAGCTTTTAGAAGTTTTCAGCTTCTCATTGAAAAACAACAGTAGCAAGCGTGAGCCAAAGGCAAGCAACCTCTCAATGGTGATGTGCCAGGCTTTTCCTTTCCCAAATTAGAAGCTAAGCACACTACACAACAAAGGATTTATTTTTTTGCCTTGCACCATGGGAAGATGATAAAAAGGTTTTTGCCTTGGGCTGGCATGAGGAGCTGTAGCTAATTCATGGTGTCATGCATTTGTGCCAGAAAGGGCTCAAGGTACCAAACTTGGCTGTAGGTGAAAATATGGAACTACTGCCTTGCATGGAGGAGAGGTGCACCAGTTATCTGTCTGTAGTATAAAAATGACAAAGCCAGTGGAGTTGTCCCTTCATCAGTACCTTTGCAAGATGCTGTCGTTCCTATATGGTGGCCAGTAATTCAGAGACTACCTCTGTGATTTGTTTGGCTGCCACCTTGTTGGTTTCTCTTCTCTAAAACCTGTGGGGAAACACGCTGGGAAGAAGCCTTGGCTGTGGCTTGGAATCAGTGCCATTTATTTCAGTGAGCCCAAAGTTTTATTCCACTTCATATTTTTCCAGTTGTCTTGGGCATGTCATTGTCTTCCTCGCTTCTCTGCCCTGCTGCTCCTACTTTTTTTTTCTAATGCAAGAGTTTGCATTTGTAGTTACAGTATAAAGGGTCCTTTGCCTGAGCAGAACTGCCCTGGAGAAATGTAGGAGCTTTAGTGCTTTTGTACTGCAGTGCTGTTTCCCCTCTTGAGATGAACCCAGCACTTGGAAGAGCAGCTGGCAGGCCTATGAAGTGAGGGGCAGCAAGCCAAGCTGTATCCTGTGAAAGCAGAAGCACTGCCCTTGAAATCTCTGGAATTGCCCACTACACGCACAGGGATTAAATTTTCTCTGAAAGTTCAGTTTATGCAACATTATCAACACTGACCAAAATTTGCAAGTGTGTCTGTGCTTGTCTCTGAGCTCTTGGTGCTATTTCCATCTCTTAGTGTGGGCAGGCACTATTAAAATCCTCAGTGCTCTCAGTCTAGTTGAATAATTTTCTAGCTGCTAGGTTTATAAATTAAACATTTATGGCCACATCTCATGCTATTATCCATCCATAGCAATATCTCCAGGCAAGGATCTTGAGCTTTTTTGGAGTGTAGACCATGTGTTAAAGAAGAGCGAATGTTTCATTTATGCCTCATCTCACTCCTGCACTTCTCAGTTGCAGAACATCCCTGAGGTAACCTCAGATATTTCTTGTGAGGAAATAACCTTAGTAAGAAGATTTTTTATGTCTGTGCTGTCTGTGTCAGAAAGGGCAGAGTTCACTGCAGCATCCCCAAATTTTTTTATGTCTTTTCAAGTAACTTCCCAACACACAAATATGATCTTTCATCTGCAAGCTGGAAAACAGAAAAGCAGAGCATCAGATGAACCACAGATCACAAGGGTGGCAGCGAGAGGTCCAACAGTGATAACAAGGGCATTTGCATTTTAACTGTTATTAATGGAAGCTGAAAGCTTGATGGTGTCCCAGAAAAATCCGTGTATATGGACAGATGTTTGAACAAGGGGCATGCACTGATTAACAGTGAGAGGAGACATGTAAAAAGCTATTCACATCCTGCATGTCCTTCATCAAGTTGTGATGTGAGTGGTTTGAGGGGTGAAAGCAAGTGTGAGCCAAGTTGTGGCTTCTATACCTAACCAAAGAGGTTGTGTGAATTTGTCTGGTTGTTTGTATCCACTATCTCTATCTAAACAGTCATCTTTAGAACCTTTTTGGTTTTTCTTCTTTTTCTTCCAGGAAGCTATTTTGAATGTGGGAAAACTCAGGTAATAACTTAAAGCAAGGAAATGATCCTTTTAGAAAAATGCCAAAACTCATGTGGTTTTGATTTAAATGAAAAGATTTGTCACGTTCTTAGTGGTTTATGTTGATATTGGACAATCTGGGACATTGCAGATTATTGTTTGGGTACATTCAGGCTCCTAATAAAAGAAAAGCAAATATTAAGGTCTTATGTAGAAGGTTACTTCCTTTGGAAAAATGCTTTGCCATCAGTAGGCATTGTTACTTGCCTGAAAGGGTTGTCTATTTATTTGCTATTCTAGTCCTTTAACAGGAAATACTCCAAGGACAAATGCTTAGTATTTCTTCCTGCTTGAATGAGTAGTTGTGAGGTACAGCTGTTAGATTCATCTCACTGGAATTTAATAATCATATGCTATTGCTATGGCAGCATATTGGACTGTCTGAATAGGAGTCAGTTTAGGCTCTTAGTTTAAGCTAAAAGGCACTGTGATGTTTCAGTCTACCTGGTGAGTGTCTGCCTAAAAGCCACAACAGAGCATCTTACTGAAAGCTTGAATTGACTTGTTAAACGAATACAAATAACATTCAGTCAACTCTTCGGCTGTTTCTTTCTCTGAGGAGAGTTTTGGTTTGAGACAAGATAGAGATAGTGTTTGCTGCCTATCAGTAGGAACTTTAATAGACTGTGTGCAAGAATAGAAAAATGTGATTATTAGCCTGGATGGACCCAAACCCATAAACTCCTCCCAGTGTTCCAGTAACTGAGTCCCAGAGCAAATGGGTTTCTGGACTGCAACATGGAGATAATAGTATGAGGGCCCTGTTCGATGAGCTAGCCTTGCAGACCAGACCATGCTTTGCCTTTGCTCTGCTACTGTGTTTCAGCATTTACTTCAATGTTGTTAGTCTAATGTAGCTGTAACAAATGAACTAAAGTTTCCTTTAGAACTGTTTCTCCAGTCCCAGTATGGTCATTAAACCCGATTGGACCTGTACCATAGACTGTACATCAGTGCTTTTCCCTTGAGAGACTGAGTGGCCTTGTGAGGAGGATGTGAAGGACACGGTAATGATGGTTGTTAATGTAAGTGCATAGGTAATAATTAACTTCACTATTAAGCAGGTGGGAGACGGCCAAGTGTGAAGCTTCCCCTAGCAAAGCATTCAAGTGTAGATGCTTCTCCTCAAAGAAGTACCTGGATTCTGAGTTGCCAGGAGTTTTAGAAATTGGTTTTCAAATATCAGAATGTTTCCAAGGTAACCTCTTTAATCTCCACTGTGTTCAGATGCTTACTAATTTAATATACACATGACGTGTATAATCTGATTTAAAATTAACAGATGCTCCTAAAAACAATCTAACACTGACTATGATGGGTTTCTAGAATAACCTCTTCAAGGTGAGAACTTGCCTTGGCATTTCTTACCTTCCAGGGGAAAAGCACTTAGATAATATTTCATTATTATTGATTTCTTTTGTTCCCTGCACCACTGGGTGTGTGATTGGTCATGGACTCTGCATCTTTTTTTTTTTTTTTGAGACTGAGTATTTGATACCTTCAGTGTTAGATGTTTTCAGGACTTCTAAGCACAAAGGATTTTGATCCAGTATTTGCAGTTTTGGAATAAGTATCTCAGAAAAGTGAAAAGAGAAAAGTCTTAGTTGAATAAGAAAATATTTTGTTTTCTAATAACTCTTCATAAGAAGGATCTGAGGAAGGTGTGCATCCCTGGATTAAATGTCAAGAATGAAAAATAAGGGTATTAGGGAGGGGAGCAAGAGTTGCCATGAATATGCAGCTGCATAATCTGTCCTCTCAGCTCATGCTGTCTCTCTCTGTGGAGCGTGGGGGATGCATAACATCAACAGAACAGAGCCTGGGAGGTCCCAAAGCAACTGCCCTATGTCCTAGGGACCATCCAAGAAATCTATTTTCCTGTAGCCTTTGAAGGGCTGTCATAACTTAACTAATTAGCGTCTGTAGCTCAGTGCTGTTAAGTGCCTTAATCTTGTCTGCACTGCAGATGACTAAGAAAATCGAGTCTGAATTCATCTTCTTTTGCTTAGTCTTTCTTTGCTTTGGTTTTATTAGTTTGGTAGATGAAATAAGGCCCCTGAGGATTTAAGTGCTAGGTAATTTAAAGGCTGTTTTCATTCTTGGGATGGTAAAGTGGAAAAATGAAATGCATGTAGGAAGCAGGCAAATTTGCCAGTTCAGCATGGAGTGGTGTTGTTTCAGATAAAAATGGGGGAACTTAAAACTAGACTTTGTCCTTAATACTACCCTAAATAGCATCAGTTCCTGCCAGCAGAAAGTGCCCACTCGGGGTCAAGGCTGGAGATGAACAAAGCTTCCAGTTCTTAGTCAAAGGAAAGCTCATTTGTTGTCTGTGTTCATGGTGTTCATTAGAGGCATAAAAGTAAAAACATTGTATCACCAAATCATTTTATATGAGAAATTTCATTTAGGCTTGTTTCATTTTTAAAGAGACTGAGGGTGGCAATAGTGGATGTCCTCACTCTCAGCATGGTCTTCCTTTCAATTCCTGACAAGTGATCCCTTCCTCCCATGCACCCTACTTTATGGGTTGTTTCATGATGTGACTTGTTCTGTAGTTAAAGAATGCAAATAATAATATCCTTGGTTTTATTTCTCATGCAAAGGAAACAGAGTAATTGCAGAAGCTAAGTTCAATTTTGAAGCTGTGGAACCTGCCCAGTACCATTTGGAATGGATCAACCTCTGCAAGTGGAGTTGGGAAAGCGTTACATCTGTTTGCTTGCAGTTGGAACAAAAAAATCTGCCACTACCCCCTTGAAGCTGCAGAGGCTCCAGTGGAATGTTGGGTCTTTTTTGCTTTTCTTGGGTGAAAATGCCTTCAGTATGTTGCATGGCTCATGCTTTCTTGCAGGTCTGACATTAGAACTTCCAGTGTAAAGTCAATTCCACCAAGAAGGTTTAAACACCCCCACTCTCCAGCTTTTATGTTTGTGTAATTATTGCTGCATTCATGGGTGTAGAAATAAGAAGGTAAAGCAAGTCCTAAACTTCTCAGATACTGAGGCTCTCTTGGCACTTTTGTAAGCATCTGGTTTGACATTCTCGTGTAGAACTGAGCTGGGTATTTCACATAACTATGACAACTACTGTAACTATGCTTTCCAAACAGTTTGAAAAAGATTGAGTGCAGTTGTTCCATCCGAAGCAATCTGATGGAGGTTTGGGTTGATGTCAAGTTTAATATGAGTCAACAGTATGCCCTGGAAGCTGAACGGGCCAGCTGTGTCCTGCATGCATCAAGGACAGCATTGCCAGCTGGTCAGAGAAGTTACTGTCCTGCTCTACACTGCATCAGTGTGGCTCCACCTGGAGTCCTGTGTGCAGTTTTGGGTGTCACAATACTAGAAGAACATAAAATTATAAGTGAGCATCAAGGGGAGGGTGACTGAGGTGGTGAAAGACATGGAGGGCAAGACCTAATGAGAGACAACTGGGATTACTTGTTTTATGGAGCCTGGAGAAAAGAAGGCTGAGGGCTGATCTCTCTGAAGTCTGTAACTTCCTCAAGAGGAGTAGTGAATGGGGAGGTGCGCATCTCTCTCTGGTGACCAGCAGTAAGACATGAGGGGATGGAATGAAGCTGCATCAGGGGAAGTTCAGATTGGATATTAGGAAAAGGTTCTGAGAAGGTCACTGGAACAGGCTCCCCAGGAAGTGGTCATGGCACCAAGTCTGTCAGAGTCCAAGGAGCATCTGGAGGATGCTCTAAGGCTTAAGGTTTAGTGTTAGGTAGTCCTGTGAGGAACAGGGACTTGGACTGAATCATTCTCACGGGGTCCTTTCAAGTTGCGATATTCTGTGATTCCATAGTAGCTGTGCTTATTGATTTCTCATATTAGTGCTCACAGATGCGAAGAGCTAATTAGTAGGTGTGACTGCTGAGAACGGAGAGAGGACGGAGAGCTGAGCGAGGGGATGTGTGTGGGTGAGGTTTTGTACAGATGATGTATTGCCCCAGTCGGGCTGCGGGGAAGGTGCAGCAGCGCCGGGGCACTGCGGGGACGGAGGGCGCTGTCCGCGGTGCTGAGCGCCGGCCCCGCACCCTCTCTGTCGTCGTGGGCTCTGAAAAATAAGGGTGCCTTGCTTTGCCTTTTATTTCTTCCTTTTTTCCTCCATTGGATATGGATGAAGGAATTATATTCAGTTGAAATTGTATTGTTCTGGGACTGAAGTGCATTTGCAATTTGCTGCATTATGGCCAAAAAAAAAAAAAAATTGAACAAATAAATGAGTCAGGTTCCTGAAATGAAAAGGCACACAAGGAATATTTGTATTTCTTCTGTGGGAAAGGTTAATAGATCTAAATGTAAAGTAATGCTGTGTGGTAGGAAGCTATCTAATGCTAAACCCACATTAATTCTAAATAAAAATATGATGATTAATACATATGCTCTAAACAGCACAAGAAGTAATAAGAATTAGATGCTTGTGCTGAAATTTTTTAATGTTGTAAAACACACACTGATTAATTCAAGGTGGAAAAGTTGTTTCTTTTAAGAATCTTATATGAGAAATATTCCCTTCTTTCTTAGAGAATAGATAAAAAGTGTAATCAAAACCAACCCCTAATGAAAGATATGAAAATCATTCTTTGTACTATGAGTTATATGACTTTATAATCTTGGTGTTCATGAAAGAGTTGTATAAACGAAATAGTATTTGTTCTGTTTACTGTTAAATGGGAGGGAGAGCTTGATAAAGAATTGGCATCCTTTTATACAAGAACTTTCTGCTGTTTCCTCATTACTTCAGTAAATAAAAATACCTGAACATAATCCTGGGTTTTACCTGTCTTTTGCAGCAAGGGTATATGTTGAAGTCACTGGTAACATGGCTTGCGAGCTCAGTGTCTTAGAATAGTTTTGCAGATGGGCTACTTTCATCCTCAGCTGTTAGCATAACCAGGGAAGAAGTAGGGATGAATTTTGATGGATTCGGGCAAGGCTAAAACACAACGTGTTTTCTCTAGCAAATTGTTTTCACCCTTAGGCTGCGCTGTCCAGTTTCATATATGCTGTCTCATACTTTAATGGATATTTTGCCCTTTTCTTGGCTATGGAAGAACAGGATGCCTCATATTCTTCTATCTGAAAATCTAGTCTTTCAAACTTTCAGCATACAGAAGTCCTTCTGATACAGCCCAGCTTGTATCTCCTGATGCTTCCAGCTCTGTCTGGGCACTGAAAGGGATAGTGTTCTGAAAACTGGTGCAATTTTAAAGGTCAGATCCCATAAAACATTGTGATTCTTAGCCAATAATGTGCCTTCTGGAACTGCTTATTTAGTCTGAAGTTGCACTCTAGCCTTTCTCTTCATTTTGTCTGGGCTTCATCAAGTATTTGCCAGGTGCGGTGACGAATAAAACCAGGAAAGATCTGAATTTTGCAAGCGGCCTTCTGTACCAGGGGTAGCAGGTATAGACAGTTATTCCTCAGATGCTGTGGAGCCATGTGGTGAGAAAGGTGTTGTCCTTCCCATTTTCTCAGTTACTAGTTTGATCCAGCAGTATGGAAGACAGAGTTCTGGCTCTGTGTCAGAACAAGATTGTGTGATGCTCAGAAACAATAAGATCTTGTTCCATGTCTTAGATACTTCCAACTCTTTCTTCCTGTTCATCTGTGTACTGATCTGAGCAGAGCCTCCCTCAGAGGCTGTAGCCACAAGACTGTCATGTGGATCATCCTGCACCCTACTAATGTACAGGATATACCCAACTAAGTGGGAGGTTACAGCCACTAATCAGGTCATCCCAGAATACCAGGAGCCACTTCCATCATATCAGTATGGCAGGTCACTGTTAAATACCTGTTTTCCTTCCTTCTGAATCTACCTTGGATCCTTATAACTGTAATACATAATGGAAAAGAAAGAGGGTTACCCGTGGTTGCTGGTAACTGATAGGGTTTCATTGGCCTTGTGACTGATAGCAGCCCCGTGCCTCCTATAGAATCTGGCTTTGAGCAGATGTCACAAACTCGCTGTGGATCTCCCTTCAGCATACAGATAGCAATTGCCCTCTGTCTGCCCTCCACAGGCACAGCTGTCCACAGCTGGCTGCTTTTTCGTTGGTACCTATAACAAAAATGGACTGTACTCATACTGAAAATGCATATGGAGCTTTATTTGCTTTTACTTTTTTGTTATTAATTTCCAAACCTCCAATGAAGGCACTGGGTGTGAATCCCTTGATTACAAAGGGGAATTAATTGATCAGATCTATTTTTTTTTGTTGTCCTGTGGACCGAGAGATAATGATGTGCAATGTGGAGGATATTCCTGCTAGAGATAGTATTTCTGCAAATCCTGCAAAGCATATCTATGGAGTACCACCCAACATTCAGTGAGCAGGCTGCCTGCTCCAGCATCCCCCACACCATGTGCGTACATGTGCATTTTGTGTTCTTTATTTTATGGTGTGATCAAAACCAGCCTTTGGCTAATGTTTTAGTAACTCCTATTTCTCATTGTTCTTACTAGCAGCAGTAACATTTGCAATATCAATCTGTGTCAGGAAGCAGGTTTCCTTTCTTAAAAATGAAATCTGAAATAATTTAGAGGCCACAGAAAAGGACAGCTTGCAATTTGCATTGCTACAGTCTTGCAGAGAAAACAGGCTACAAGACAGATGCTGATTTATTTAAAATCAAACAAACAAAAAACCAAGTCTTGTGTTTTTTCTCTTTCTCTTCTTTTCTTTGCAAACTTAAGGAATGAATTTAAGCATCTGGCTAATTCACATACCATTAATTCTCTAAAGATTACATATGCACACTCAGTTAGACCTGCATAATTTACTTTAAAAATGAATGTACTCTTGTATTTATATTTTATAGCTGTGCCAAATTCTTAAAGGGCATAGAAGGGAAAATTTTATAAGAGAAGTGTGCAGAGTTCTTCCCCTAGAAAAGCTGGAAGTATCAGTAGGGCTGTACCTAATCTTAGTTTTAAAACCATAGGCACACTTTTTTGGCTATTAGTGAATGAGTAAATGGCTTCTTAAGTACATGAATGAATGCTTGTTAGAGTCTGAGATACAGCCTGCCTTCGTATGGGAGCTGGCAGAGTGGGCACCCATCCTGATGTGTGAGGTCCTATTGTATTGCAGCAATATGACTAATCTTCCCTTTTCGTCTGGTTTGTGGGCTGCAGCGAGTTCCTGCCAGCTGTGGTTTCTTGAGGGTTTAATAGTCTCAAGCTACTACAAGGACATTGCTCTCTGAAGGCTGAGAGCCTGATGCTGATGGAGTATGTCTCCTCTTGCTCCTGTATGGCTCTCCACCAGCTTAGCTATGAGGCCAGCACCACTCAGAAGAATAATTTGGATCTTGGCAAGAGGTGGATTATCATAGCCTTCTTCAGAGGATGTATTTGGGGTGGGAAAAGCTAATCTGTACCCTGACCCCCGTTCATCTCTCTGGTGCCTGAGTGCTAAAGACACTCAAATCCTTAGAGGCAGCGACATTCTCGACTTATTCTCAGCAGTGAATTCCTCTGAAGTCTGCTAACCAGCAGTAGAGAGGGTGGTTAGTAGCCGCCTGCTTTATGTCAGGCTTTACTGGAGTAAAGTTGCCATGGAGATCAGTGGGAGTTTAACTGAGCAGGGAGCTCAGCGGTTTGCCCTTGTGCGTGTAAATCTGTCTGACATGTCATGTGGATCAGATTTGGCTCTGCTGCTCACATTTGAGGTCCACTTGCTTTTTTTGCCCGATTCCCATGTAGGAGAGCTGAACAACTGCCATGCAGTATTCATAGCACTGTGATATTAAAAAAAGGCAGAACTGGGATTGGTGCCTGCTCTTCCAGGGCCAATTTAAAAGTAAATCTGGGCACTGAAGGATGTTTGGTGCAGGTATCTAAGTGCTGTAAGATGGAAGGAACTTTCCCATGCTGGAGTCTTTCTTGTGACAGCAGTAAGCCTATTGGCTGTCTGAAAAAGAGAATTGTTTAGAGGCAGAAACAGAAATGCTACAGTTAGGGACATGTTGGAAGGAGGAATCTTCCCAATTCATTTTAGAACTTGTATGGCAGATTAAGATATGGGGGGAAGTGCTGAATATAAATGTCTGCTTTACACTTGTAAAGGGTATGCAGGCTCCACGTGCTTAGAAACATTTCTGGGAAAGCATCAATTAAAATGCTTGAACCTGACAAAAGACTTCAAGGCTGTTGAGGTAAATGGTGACTCATACTGGCTGAGAAGCAGGAAGGAGAAGCATTTAATGGCAATGCACACCCAAGCTGTACTCTGAAATGAGGCGTCCCAAAGGGCTGACCTGCAGGCACTGGGATTTTACCCAACATGTCTGCTGATCTACAGCCTTCAAAGGTGAAGAGCCAAAATATTTTTCAGTGACTCGGCAGCATGCCTGCTGGGTTTTTCAATGCATATGGGTTTGTGTGGTGTTATGGAGAGAAACTTGACACATTTCTAATTTTAGAGTAAGAGGAAACAGCCAGCTTTTGAAAATGTTTGGAAGAAAGGGTTAAAAAGTTGGAAACTTTGAAGGAGGGGGGAGAAAGAGGGAGTAGGGTGAGTGCAGAGATGGATCTTTGAACACCACTTGCTTCAGCAGAAGCTGAGGAGTCCTCCTGATTACACTGCCTGGACCGTGGCATCAATTTGAGAGGGGAACAAGGTTTCTGCTGTGTTTATCCTAGGGAAAGAGGACTGGTCCTTTCAGCATAATCTAAAGGTTGTGCATCTCAAAGACTGGTGTGAGCCTGTTGTGTTACGGGGAAAAAGGCCTGATCACATGCATCAAAAGCATCTTCTCCTCCTCCTCCTCCTCCGCCTCCTCCTCCCTCAGTCTCCTGTACTACTCTTAACAATTTAATCCACAGCAGTTTGTCTTCATGGGCTGTAATTGATCTGTCTGTGATTTAGCTCATCAGATGCTCATTAAAGAGTTTGCAGCCTTTTTTGTTCATGAAGAGTGAGGGATCTAAAACCACTTTGTCTTAACTGGATTCATTTAGTATTCTGGGATTTGGGAAGGCTAATAAACTTGCACAAGCTATTATTTAAAGGTGAGCTGCCAAGTGAACATGAGGAATGATCCAAACACTGGCAGTGTGCCAACAGCTTTTCAACATCAGGTGTCAGGTGTGAGCAGCAGAGGGAATCGTTGCTAAAACCCCAGACAGTCCTCACTGCTCTGCAGTGGGCATCCCGCAACACCCTGCCTGTGTGTGGTGGGATAATGCAGCTTGTGCAGGGGAGCTTCTGGAGCTGTGTCTGCAGTGAAGATGGCATTTTGTGCTGGTGATGTCAGTGGGATACACAGAAGTATTTTGTGCATTGTGTGGATTTTGGGCTTGACATCTGGTTTTCTTTATTAGGGGCTGCTATTGTTCCAAGCTGCCGCCTGTGCTCTGGCAGTGCCCGTAACGATGAGTGCTTCTCACGTTGCCGGCACACACATGCTGAGAAAATGCCTGTCACCATTCTTTAGCAGGGATATGCTGGCAATCTGCAAAAGAGAACAATACCCCTGAGCTGCAGAAAGCAGTTTCCTTTCCCCACAATTA
Organism: Aphelocoma coerulescens; assembly: GCF_041296385.1. Taxonomy (NCBI): domain Eukaryota; kingdom Metazoa; phylum Chordata; class Aves; order Passeriformes; family Corvidae; genus Aphelocoma; species Aphelocoma coerulescens. The sequence goes on along the minus strand of NC_091015.1, from coordinate 61,231,147 downwards.
TAATGAACACTTGAGACATTTCCAAGCTCTAGGAAGAGGAGATGGGATAGATGGTTCTCCATTCTGCTCCTTTCTGAGCCTGGCTCCACATGTCACACACTTCCAGAAAGATGAATAATTCCCTATAACTGTTGAATTTACTGTGTAGTTATATGCATAGTATCATCAAATTGCTTGTGCCTTGGAGGTCTTGTAAGGGACTACAGTCACGCATGGGCTCTTAAGTTGTCCGTGGTCTTTTAAGGAAGCAGTGCTGCCAGGGAACACATGTAGCTGGATCCTGGGTCTGCGCCAAAAGTACTGACTTTGTTCAGGAACTGTGGGAAGCTGTGGGAGCCCTCCAGACAAAGCCCTGCGTGAGGGATCTGAATCCTGGCAGGACATGCTGCCATTTACATGAACTGACTTCCCACTTGCTGTGTGTATCTGGATTGGGAAATCTTTGAGAATATAAACCTTTCGTAACTGCTTGGAGTCACAGTATTTATAAATACTCTAAGCTTGTGTTTATAACTGTACATTATCCTATGTAAATATTAATACCATATTTTTCTTTCTTTGTAGTGTACAGAGGCCAAAAAGCATTGCTGGTACTTTGAAGGATTATATCCTACATATTATATGTAAGTAGTCATTGCCTTTCTTTTTCAAAAGAGAATTAGATTCTGTAGGCTCTTAGACTGTTATTCTTTCCCTACTTATACTTTTTATGTAACTTCTCTGAGACTTTTTCAAATTTCATCTCTTTCCCTTTCTCCTTATTAAAAAAGTGTACACATTCATTTTACCACACACCCCAGATGACCTTTCTGACTGAAAACAAAACTCAAGTGCTTGAACAGCTCTTATTTCAGAACACTGAAAAGAAACATAAGTAGGGCAGTGTGAAGACAGTTCTCCCTTTGTTTTGAGCAAAGGCAGGTAATCAGACAGAATACCAAGAATGTTTCAAAAGTAACTTTGTCCCTGTGCTAATACTGTTGTTTAATTTAGAGAGTTGAGATGATTTGTTATCCATAGCATAACTGTCCTTTTGATGAGTGGCCTTTACAGTCACATCGGCTTGGGTATGAACCAAATGTCAGTGACCTGTGGGTGTATGATTGAGGATCTCTCTAATTGCAGTTTTCTGTTTCATATTGCTCACAGCAACGACAAAGAAGTGGAGGAAATCTGTGGGTGGGAGGTACATTCCATGTGGATTTGGGGCAGAAAGGAGATAAGTGTAGTAAACTTTGTACCTGGGTTGTATAACTTTATCATTACAAACAACTGTAAACATAAATTAAAAAAAAATAAAAATAAAGTGGGGTGGAAGAGCATTAGGTTATCTGTTCCCTGAGCAAGCTCTTTCTTGCTGAAGGATTGGAAATTATTGTAATCCTTATGCTACCCGAGAACTTCCCTCCCTTTTTTTTTCCACCTCCATTTCATCTGCCAGAAGCAGGAGAGAAATGCTAGAGACCAAAAGCAGCCAGGAATCCAGTTGCGAAACAAAGCCCACAGAAAGAACAAAACACTGATTTAATCATCTGTGATCCTGGATATTAATTAACTGCTTAGGAAGTGCTTGTACCTAGAACTCACTGTCTTTTTTTCAGGTGACTGAAATGTTGAGAATTACTCATAAATGTCTGGCCAAAACAGATGGGGGAATTTAAATAAGTTCATTTTCTTTGCATGCTAATAACAACAGGACTTTGGTTCCACCTACATTTTATTTTGCTTTGCTGCAGTGTGGGAAAGAAGCTGGGATGTTACGAAATTACGAAAATCCCACTGTACCTTGACATTCAGGAGTGTGTTATTCATCATCACCTTGGCGTTTTGCTTACTTTTCTGCCCACGTGCTTTCACAGATAGTTTTTGTTGTCCTTGACAACACAAAGGGGTGGCTACTTGGATATTTGGTATTGGTTCAGGCCCTTTGTGTACACAATCCTGCAAAAGCAAGGGTTACAAAAAAAATCCTGTTGTATTGACACTGTCAGGTCAATCAGAAGACTGTCGCTAGTCATTGTGTGTGTTTGTGGTAGTTACTGTTATCCGAATCATTGCAGGAAAGTGTTGTGGCTGCCAGTCTCCTGAATAATGCAAGTGAATGGAAAAAGGAAGGGGAAAGGGGTGAGGTGTGTGTGCTCAGAGATTGTCCCAATGGTGATGAGTGTTACGTTAATGCTAGTGTTGTTGTGATTATGAGTTTAAGTGGGCAAGAAGAAACACTAAGGAAAGACGATAAGGATTTGGGGATGGTGAAGCTCAGAGAATAGATAACGTGTGACAAGTCTGCTGCTCCTAGGCTGTTCTACTTTGTTACTTCTGTAATTTCAGTTTCTGTTGTCTAGGTAGCTGCTTCCTACCTGCGCTGTCTTTTCAAACCTGTGGTGGAGGAGAGGCACAACTCCAATCTCAGTATTTTAGGGCAAAGTCCCATTGCTTCAGCACTTGTTTGACCCTTCACTGAGTTAATTCAATTTGCTAATCCCACAGAAAGTTGTTCATTTTAGCACATTCAAATCCGTGTTGAATCAGCTCGGTATAGTTTTTGGCAAACACTGGTGAAATGGGAGGAAGGGAGTATTCTGCATATTGTGGGGGAGGAGGCATGAATAGCATCGTCTGCATCAGCATATGGTTACATGTTAAATCATCTGAAGGCAAAATATATAACTTTGTCCTGAGAGTGCCTCCTCGGTACCACTCTAGATCTGGGATGTGCTGTAGTGAAATGGGTTTTATTTTATCTTACAATTTCTGTGGCAACAATCCATACAAAGCAGATGTATTTAGATTTATATTTAAAGGACTTTGCAATAGATTCCATTTGTTTCTATCACTGGTTTTCTGAAAGAACTTTTTGCTGCCCAGTTAATATAAGTAGTCTCTCCTTTGGTCTTGAGACTATCTTTGGAGATTTACGAAACCCAGCAATGCAATCCTTTTTAATTATTTCCCTGTGATTTCAGTCCCATGTTGGCACTATGTCACATCTCTCATGGAGACAGTTGGTATTATAATGAAAAGGTTGGCATGTCAGCTCAGAAATGTCAAGTCCTGTGTCTATTCACAAATGTAGTGTGGCATGCTGGGACTGATGTGTCTCTGAACTGGCCCATCTACACGCCTTATCACTTCTGGGTAGGCACAATCCTCCTAGAAGGCGCCTGCCTCTCTTTAAATTACTTGGAGTAGTAGAAATCTGGTGGACTGTCACATAAAGGGGTGGTTTGCTTTTATTAGAAGTTTAAAGGCAAGATAGCTGAGTTAATCTTTCCTGTAAAGGCTCTACTTCAGCCATCCAAAGACAGATAAGAATGTGTCTGCTAAGCCAGAGGAACAGGGTGCCAAAAGAAGTGTTCTGGCAATTCAGCTAGATTTAGGTGGGTAAAACTTGCAATTATATGACTGTTCTTTTGGAGCTTTAGTTTTTTACTTTTTTTATTCAATCTGTCTTTCAGTATAATAATTTAAAAAAGAAAAATCTGTTAGAGATATTGTTCAAAACTTTCTTAAAACTTGTCTGTTACGCTTTCTGTCTTAACAGCTAGGACAAAGGTTGGAGATCTCTGTTCTAGAACATCTTTCTGACCAAGTATTTAATGTATTAGTAGTTTTTAAAAATAATTTTTCCAATGGACATAATTATTCTATCCTTCATATATCATCAGTAAGCTTTAGTTTAATTCAAGTATGTTTCTTCCAAATGTAATTCCACTTCTTAAGGCTAGACTGAGGAATTGATAATTTTCCATATTTTTCTATCTCTCCTGTGTGAGTAAGATGCAGCTTATTTCAGACCAGAAGTGAACATGGAAAGCTTACCAAGAATTTGAGAGACATATGCTGGTCATCTGTCGTGAATACAGAGAACTTCAAGACTGCTGTTAACTTACTTCCCTAACTCAACCAACTGTTTCTCCATGTCCTTGTTGCCTGAGTCACCAGATACTGTTGTCAGTTAGATACTTGTCTCCTACTTCAGCAAAATGTTTTTTAATAGGATCTAGAAAAATAAGTAAGCAAATATAAAGCAGAGAAAGGAATTAGTCATTGGAATCTAATTCTTATCCTTTGGAAAAGCAGGGAGCCAAGTTGTTCCTGACTTTGCTTAAAGAATTAGATCATACATCTCCTTGTGTGGATGCACAGAAAGTGATTCAGAATTAAAGCTGTCTCAAGAGACTCAACTCTGATCTTTACAAGGATCCTCATCCCACTCTCACTTAAGTAAGCCAGCTCAGCCTTATCCTAGATGTGCTGATGGTTGGCAGAAGAAACAGTCAAGGTACTTCTCTTCCATGGCAATAATGTGAATAGTAACATAGAGAATGCATTAGATTGCAAAACCACCTTCCCTGTAGGCAGATGCCAGCAGCACTTAAGATACTCCAGTTGTTTTTCCACTTCTAAATTGGGCATGAATAGGAGAGGGAAAGCTGCCTTATGTTTTGTTGATGAGTAGTAGTTTGGTTGGAATGATTGTGAATGTCCCCCTCACTGCAGGGTGAAGTATATTTCCTGGTATGACTGATCAATCCCCCATAGGTCTTTTCTGTTTATTTTTCCTTCAGTTGTTAGCTACCATTATACTGGGGCTTTTAATGAGGTGATAAATTCCAGATGCATGTTTCTAATCCTCTCCTTGCCAGGCTTCATGGCATATTTATAAAACAGCAGGAATGTTTTTGAGTATGAGCAGTAGGCATGTGTCCACAGCAAAAAATGTACCATGGCTGATGTCACCGGGTCAGTGAAGTAGTCACCCGTAGGGAGAGGGACCCATTATCCCCTGCCCTCTGAGCCTCACCATGGGGTTTCTGTTTGGGTTTTTTTTAACTCATTTGGCTGCCTCCCTGCCCAGACTGTAAGGTCTGCACTTGGTTACGAGAATATTGAGGGGACAGTGTGGAAAGCTGTGCTGAAGCTGGGGTAAATGATACCTCCCAGTTTCTGGTTTGTCGACAGATAGCTTCCACTGCTAGTGTAGTGGTAGAAGCTCTTCTTGCTAGACTTGGTGTCCCTTCCAACTGTAGGTAAGGTTTGGCTCTCCTAACATGACACCTACTTGTATATGTGATGATTTCTAAATGCCTCCTCGGTAGCCTTTATATTATTCTACCTCCTAAATACTGGCTTTTTGCATCTGAGTTCAGCCCTGGGTTCCTTGCCTTGAGCAGGTCTTAACTTCTCAAAGGTGAGGTACTAGGTGAAACACTTCCAGAACGAAACATGGACATTTTCTCTGAAAGGAAATGTTAACCATTGCTGTTGGTAATGATGTGAAGAGCAGAATGAACAGAGAGGAATGCTATCTTGTAACATCTTCTAATTCTTATCAAAAGCAGGACCTGAATTAATGTTGAAAGCGTGTACAGGTGGAAGTGCTGTATTTTTAGGCTAATATGTTTCTGCCATAGAAACTAGTTTACTGCATACAGCAGACAACTGCACATGTAGACATTTGTGTTGATGAAATCCGTTTAATTTTTCATTTACAATTAGTCTAAGAACATTAATGGAAACCTAAAAAATGAATGTTTGCTAATATTCTTCATATTTAAAACATGTTCCTGCCCTGCATGGGAAGAGTCAGTTAATTTTCTTATTATAGGGAAGAATGTGGGATATATTAATTTTGTGGTTTTTCATGTGTTTTGAAATAAATTTTTTGTACATTTCCACATGCTTCTCTTACTTTGCAGATTAGGTTTTGTTGTATTTATCACACAGTGATATTCATCTGGGTTTTGAACGTAAGTCCTTTTATTCTTTGTGGTCAGTCCATAATAACACTGTGCATTATCAAGAACCTGCAAAATGTCCCAAATGAAAACATTAAAGAAGTTATTTTCTCTTGCTGTTGCTCAGATAGCTCAGAGGGCACTTATTCCACCAACATGTGTACAAGAGGCTGGGAAACCACCCCAAACCAGACACTGGGTGCGTTGCATGATGGTAGCTATTGTCTGTGCTCCACATCCTTTTATGTTTACTGCTGTTAATTAAGTTGGCTTTCCTGATGCTACACTTAACTTGCCATTGCAATTACAGCTGCATGAAGTGTCAGCAGGTGTGTGCTTAGGGCAGTAATATAGCTGCTGATTTATCCTTCCATTTGATTTGAAGCCAGCAGGGAGGAGGAAGAGGGGAGGCAGTGTAATAGTTTTGCACGCTTCCAGGCGCCTTGAATAGCTGGCACTGTACAGAAACAGAGACCTGGATTCGCTCCAGGGCCACCAATTTCACAGTGAGCAGCCACAGGAAGGGCCTTTTTTGCATATGTAGTTCAATGCAAGAGCGTAAGTGCACGGTTTGTGCCATGAAGGAAGACAGCAGTAATTATCAGGCCATCTGTATAAAAAGGCAACAGAAACCCACCACTATTGCTCAGTCCTGTGTGGCCCTTAAACAATATCAGTGCAAAATGCCACAACTAGCTTCAGCAGTCAGTGCCCTTGAGGTGGCCTACTCCTTGCTCCAAATAAGAGACTAGAGTCCCTTGATGTTGATGAAGCTGTTGAGGTTGTAGTCCTGACTGCTGCAGTCACCCAGCAGCTAGGTGCCTTGCCACAAACTGGAATTTCCTTCAATGGATCAGTTATCTAACGCAATCTCAGGCGAATTAGGCTGCCAAATGAACAACCAGCTCAACTTGCTAGGAGTAGGTCCTGGAGAGGGGAGAAGGGGTTTAGTATGTCAACCTTCACAGGCCATCAAACAGGTGATGGACCTAATTTCAGATTTAAAGCTCTGAATGATTTTGGAGTTGGAGGCTGACCATGGATGGGCAGCTAATTCTGAGAAAGGTGAGGAAAGAGGAAATGAGGGCATCCTCTGTCTTCTAGTGGGGTACTCCTCTGAGACCAGACCCTCCCCTGGCTAACGTGGAGCAGAGAATCCAATCCCACCCCCTTCTCGTTTCCAGAGGATGTGGTAACCACAGTTGTGACTTAGTGTGAGTGAGCCTCAGTTTTTCCTGTGGAGGGTGTTTGATTTGAAATACTCATCAGGTCATTAATTCTTCCATGTCCCAGGCAAGAACCCTAATGAGAGGCTGAGAATCGGTTTCTTTTCCTTTCCTGTCGGTGGGACAGGAAGGGTTTCACCTGGTTTGAGCTTCAGTGGACAGCATCAACGTGCATCTGACACCAAAGTAATCTTGAAGTTCTAACCTTTTCTAAGTAGGGAGACCCTGAATTAAAGTTTTGAAAGACTCGATGGCACTTAACAGTTGGCCATTACTACCCAGTCCTTCTCTGCATTTGATCATGCAGTGGCTTGGTGCAGGAAAAAAAGGTTTACTATGCATTAGTATCTTAAACTGAGGCAGACAGCAAATTCCTGGATACCCATCGCCCCCTGCCAGCAGAATGCTTATGACTTCCCAAAGCAGGGATGAGATGCAGTAGGACTGCCTGCCCACTGGGAGCAGCTTGAGATATGAAGAACTAATCATCTGTTTAATAAGGGGCCTGATGATTAACTAGAAGTCCTCGTTCTTGTTGATATGAGACATTTACAGTTCCACCTCCAGAAAATTCAAACTTGTGATACACATTATCTGTGGCTTACTTTTGTCAGAGCCTTAAGCTATGCTGTTTCTCCCGTTTGTTCTGTGAAAGAAAAGCCTGCAGCCTGTGTTCGAAAATGCCTGTTTAAGGCTCCATATACTGCCAGTGGGCAAAGCCCAAGCCACTGCAATTCTTGCTAGGTTCTGCCACAAGGGGAGCAGAGAAAATTTCTAGATGGGTATGTGCTGGCCAGAAAGCTGTGTAGTGGTATTTCACAGACAACAAAGAGAGTTCCTCTGTAGGGTGGCTTTCTTGGGATCTGGGAAGAGAGGGCTGGGGTTCTGGCAAACCTTCAGGCAGCAGAAGATTGTGAGAAAGATTGGTTTGATAGGAGCAGCTGAACAAACACTTCTCATGCTATCAGAAGTGTGGGAGGATTTGCTGTGTTCTGCTGAGTTTTTGCACAGAGATGGTGTTTATAGGCACTTCACCTAAAGAGTAATTGAGAAATAAGCCCCTTTTCAGCTGTTGCCTGCTCTTGTTTTTCATGTCTGTGTGAAGGACAGGAGCCAAGTATCTTGTCTTGTAGGAGATTTTAGTTGTGTCAAAGCTGACAGGACTCTAATCTGAGCAAATATTGTTTCTGTCTCAGTTGTTTCTACTCTGTAGAAAAAAATTGCTTTACAGCCTTTTTCCTTTTTATTGCCTTAAATTTTCTTATGTAGTTAAGGGCTGTGTGATTTACCCAGTACCTGGGTAACTATCTCTCTAGTGCTCTCCTGGGTACCAGCAGCAGTGTTTTTGCTCTCAAGTACAGATGCGCACAGAGGTAATCTGTGAAGCAGTTGTATTTACTATAATAATCTTATCTATTCATACTTAGCAGACCTATGTTTTACAAGGCACTATTATTGCATATGCTGAGAGATCACCTTTGCCATTTATAAGAAGATAAATGCTTTTGGGTGCTGAGAACTTGTAACTGCAGGTGACTGTGGTGTTGTGTCTGCTGAAAATTAGGCCGTGTACATGCCAAGGAGACACAATCAACCCTAAGACCAAGGCTGGACTGCAGATCTTGCCTATGACTCTGCTCCACCAGCCAAAGACCTTGCCTGTCTTACTGCTCCTCAAGCACTTGAGTGAATGCCAGTGGAAGGATGGGGCCTTTGTGTTGCAGCATCTTTCTGGAGAGAGATTAAACCACTTTGGGACTCAGAAATGGTTACTTAGGTGGGACTCCTGAGTGCAGAGTTGGACTCTGTGTTTCAATTTCCATGTTCTGTGGGCACCTGTAGCAAAACAGATTCCTTGGGATAACCCCTCTATTGTGCAGTGGTCTTCCCCATGTCTTTCCTTAGACAGCAGTACAGGCAAGGGGTTTGCTTTGAAGATGGCTTTTTATGGAAAGATGGAAATGCATTTACAGAATGTCTGAAATTAATAAAAGTTTAAGTAAACTTGATAGAAAAAGAACTCTTTCTCAATTACATGGTGCACCTTCAATTGATCTTCCCAATTCTTCATCCATCAGGGCAGTGTACCTCAGTGACATCACTGCTCATTGATAGCACTGCCACGACTCAGAGCTTTATCAGAATTGTTTCTGCTAGTCACTTTGTGGTGGTTGCCTGCTTTTTCTTTTTGTTTCAAGGCTTATTTGTTTCTTCTCTGTTCAGCATCATTGTATCCTGGCAGCTGAGTTGCAAGCAGATTAGATTATTTTATTTTTAAAATGTTTTTTGTCCTAGAACAAGTAAATACCTATGCACACTTCAGCTGTCTGCTGTCATCTGTTCAATGGGAACAGACCTGAACCTTCTGACTTTGAGAGCTCAGCACTGGATCTGCCTGGAGGTGACCCAGCCTCAGCAGTTCATCCCATACAGTTCTTACGAGGACTGCTTCTGGTCTTTTGCCCCTGCCAATATTAGGGCAGCACTGGCTCTTCCTCAGCTTCATCTAATGCTACTACCAGCCCCCCCCAAATTTTTCCTTTGTGTTCTTAGTTTTGGTTTACTGCTATATTTTCATCTACACAGCCCCCTGACTCCCTTTAGTTTTCTTGCCCCCTGCTCCAAAACTGCCAGTGCGTCTTGTGTTTCAGTGGATCCCAATTTGTATCATAGAATTTACAGATATGTGCAGCAATCATTTAACCTATGACTGGTATGCAGCCTTTTTTTGGTATTCGTGTCAGGCTTGTCTTCAGAACAGTGGTTAGAGATCATGCAGTTTACTGTATCTGGTTGTTGAGGTGGGGTTGTGGTTTTATTTCACCCTCTCAGCCTCTGTCTCTGTGTCTGCAGTAGGGTTTCTGCCCCTATATGTGGATTGACAATTTAGGTTTTGTTTTACTCTTCCAAAATACATTGCTAATCAAATATCTTAAAAGTTAAATCAGGTTTTGGCCCATATGATGCAAAACATCTAGAGAAAAAACCTAAGAAAACTACAGTTTGCATGTCAAAGACGTGGTGCTGGTGGTAGGCAACGCAGCTCTTTGCTGCAGCAGCTCTACTGAGAAGGGACTTGTTAAACTGTGTAGAGGCAGGTGTGATTGGAAAAGAGCTGATGGACCATTTCACTGAACAGCTATTATCCACAGAACACATGGAAGTAAAGTGCTGGTTTGTAGTGTTTGAGTCATACCATGTACCTTTATGTGAAACTCTCTGCTTTGCTTGTCCATAAAGGAAGGAAGTTCAGTGCCATGATTTAAATGTGAACCTAGAGAAAAACCTTGTCCCTGTGACCTGACATGCTTTGTAACTTTGATCTGTGACACAGCAGTTCCTTGATGTGCCAGCAGTTCAAGGCATTGGGCATGCAGATACAGTCCTTTCACTCCACTGAATTATGAATGAAAATATGTACCTTCTAAATCATAAATCTCATTGCAGACAGTTTTCAAAAGAAAAGTTGTATTCTTGGTGAAGTTGCAGGTTAGCAAAGCAACTAATTATGTCTTATCCTGTGTCATGGGTTAACTTTTGATCAATGAAATGAACATTGCTCTAGGGAAATGCAGTTCTTGGGATTGTCACTGATCTGTGAAAGAGGGAAATTGACTTCAGAGAAGTCTTCTTGAGATGGGTTCCATTCACTTCACATCGATAGTAAGGCTCATTCTACTTCAGCTGGCATCGGGCACAACTGGTCCTTCCCTGTAAAGCAGAGCCAAAGCATGAGTGCAATTTAAAGAAAATGCATACTAATTCAACAAATATATGTGTATGTGCTTAATTATGGGGTTTTTTTAATGAACCAGGGTCTTAATTCTGCTGTGATTTGCCATCAGGCAGTGAGATACAGTACACCAAAGACTGATTATACTTAAGCTTGTATGTTACTCCATTAATAAGCTGATTTTGTTGTTGTCTTTTGCCAGCTAATAAATCTGGCTTTTGTAAGTAAGTTAATTGTCATGTAATTGGGATGGATATTGTCAGGAGCTGTGTTGTTTTTCCATAGCGCATTGAATCAAGAACAAGAGATCAGCAGAGCTGTTGCTGTAGCCTGATGGCCGTATCAGCAAACAGAACATTCGTTCTTCCAGTCCTTTTTGGTGCTGCTATCAAGTGGTGGGGAATACAAACAGCAGGTTGGCATTGTCCTTGATTCCAGCCTTGATTCCAGGCTCCTACATATGGGTACATGTGTCCATTCTCACAGGAACACAGAATAAAGCAGCTGTTTGGTTTTATGGGTAAAATGTGACAAAGTCACCAGTGTCAGATCTCAAAGGGATTTCCCTCTGAGGTGTGGTACTGGTTTACTTTCACAGATCCACCCAGCAAATGCAGTGCTCAGCCTGGGATGAGCTGGCTCAGAAGGCTTACTGACTGCCAGGAATTGGAGCCATGGTGAGAGACTCCTTCATCCTTTGCATCATTGTTTTCAACCATTTGAAAGTGCAGTCATCTGAAACTTCACTTTGATAGCCTGTTTGTTTGTCAGTCAGTGGTCTCAGGAGCTTCATAAATATTCAGCAGTGTAGCCTTTCCAACTTTCAACTGGTGCTTTAGCCTTCTTTAGCAGGAATAAAAGCTAAGCCATTGAGACTTTAAAAATGGTGCTGACTCATAACCTAGAAAACTTAAAGATCAAAAATAGATTGAGGTACTATATTCCTCTACAGATGCTCCTTTAATTTTGGTGGTTTGAATGACCATAATTATATATTTTAAAATAGCCATTTCCCATCTCTTCTGGCTCTTGAGAAAACAGATGCAAAATAAGCAAGGCAAGGGTGGGCATGGGGAAGGTGTGTGTGCAGCCTCTGTGGCCTCTCTGTTTTAGTTTAGGTTTTATTACAGGTAAAGCTCTTGGGGCTCTGGGAAATGTTGCGTCCACTCCCCATCCGGTGTATGGCCAGATGTAGGTTGTCTGGACTGACAGAGCCAGTGTGTGGAGGCAGAGATAAAGACTGCTCACATTCCTAAAATCCTTCTTTCTATTTTTGTCCTAATGAACTCAAGAAGGGCTTTAGATTTATAGGTTTTGTTTTTTCTCTGCTTTTTTGTTTTTTCTCTGCTTTTCTGGCCCAACAAAATCCTTGCTGTGCAGCATCAGCCAAGGGGGCAAGTGCCCATCACCATGGATGAGCTGCTCCAACCAAAGGCATGTTGAAGAGCAAAGGGGTAACATGAGCACTGGTGTAACAAAAAGCAGCAGCTTCCAGCCCATTTTGTAAGGAACCTGAATCTGTCCTTGACTTTAACATATGTCTTGAAAGCTCCTGTTGAGTTGACCCACTGTGGGAGCATGGAGGAATACTCAATTTCTTGGTCCACAATGGGACTGAAGTTAATGCTGACTTGCTAAGTCTTGTTAGTAGTTACATGAGGTCTGATAGCTTTGAGTATGAGCAGTTGTCAGGGTCTTGGGAAGCTTTAAAGAAGAAAAATTGCAAATGGGTCACTTTCAGATTCAGTGACAGCAAAGTGGGTGTTTTCTCTTTTGGCTTGAGCAACTTCCTTGGCCTGAGTCTCAAACTGGGTGCCTGAGTCTGTTGATGAACCTTGCCATGATGATCATGTCAGATCCTCCGCTTGCCTGAATAAATCCTACTTACTTGTCATCAGAAGAGCATGTAACTGTTTTCACTTGCAAAACAACTGATTATGTATCCATAGAGCATCCTCCTCCAGCCCCAGTTAGAGGCTGAAGCTTATGTGACAATGTATTTTCTGAGTGAAGCCTTGTTAATTGAGCATGCAAATGTGTAATTGTCTGTACAGTTATTCAATTGACACATTTTTAGTTTGCATACAAATAGGGGAGCACAGTCATGCAGTTGAGCAAACTGTCCAAGATCATATACTTAAATAAATATGTGCATTCTGCACACAGATGTAAACACCCTTAAAAAGATCAATCCAGTTGTGGTCACCTCCTCTTCTCTTTTTGTATGTGGATGTGTTAATCTGCTGATTTTCATCCAAGTCTGTAACATACCATGGATTCTGTGTTACCTTGGTCCTTTTCCCTACTAATTATGTTTCATTGGTGTGGGAAATGAGAGTTACCATAGGAATTGTTCAGAGGTTGCCCTTAATGTATGTGCTTGCTTTTAGTGAAGTGGTACCTTGTGCTTGCACTCACTGGTGCCTTTAAAAATGTTCTGTGCATACAAAATGTTAATTTGAAGTGTGGAGGTTTTTTAGAGGAAAGGCTGCATTAACAATGGGAGTTGTTGGCAGTTGCAGTCCAATGCAACTTCTGAGAAGCAAAAAAGGGCATAAAATTTGCAAATGATTGTACAATTGGAGTTTTCTCTGCACTCAGTGGTTTCTCTGCTTGGAAGCTGTTGATCTTCAAAGAAAGGGTGATCTGGCAGTTTTGTTCTGGAAATTCTTGTCTGTTCCAGTGAATAAAACTCCTAACATCTGTTGGAGTTCTGCAGTGTTCATTTGCTGTGAAAGAAAACACAGTAATACTGCCTTTCTTTATAACTTGTCCTTTTTTATATAGAATTGAGCACCACATTCGGTCTTTTTGAGGTGTTTTGAGATAGAAGTATATAGGAAGGTAATTTCAATAACATGCAAAAAATTCCTGAATAGGGATAGAGCTGTGCCATGTATATGATTGACAGCTTTATCCAGCCAAGGGTAGTCTGTTCTTAAAGTAATGCTTTGGTTGGGGGTGTGAATGGTGTCAGGGTTGGGGATGACATTTTAATCTGAGTGAAAACCACTCCTGTAACAGCCCTGTCTCTTCATTTCTCCACAGATGTCGCTCCTATGAGGATTGCTGTGGCTCAAGATGCTGTGTAAGAGCTCTCTCTATCCAGCGACTATGGTATTTTTGGTAGGTCCAGGGCACTTGGGAATTTTGTGTTTGTCCTTGACTGTTTTGTTGGACTTAAATCAGGGTATTGGCAACCATGGTATTTTAAAGTACAGTAGGTGCAAGTATGCAGTAAGGTCTATGTGTACATCGAAATGAAAGGACTTTGGTTTTTTCTTATAAAATTCTCCCAATTTAGTAAGAAAACACTGAAAGAGGAGGTTGATCATGTCAGGTTGACCTTTCCTGCTTCTGCATCCTGCTGCATTGTACAGGCAGAGGTTTCACTTTTTTCCAGAGTTGCTGAATTCTTTATGCCCGTCCCAGCTACTGCAAGCAGCAGCATTCCTCCTTCTTTGTTGGGCGCTCAGTTTTAAAAGTGGATCATATAAGGAGGATTGTGCTTTTAGGCAGGGCTTAATATATTCTTGCCAGCTGAATTGAGGCTTCAATTAAAAAGGAAGAGAAGTACATTTATGGCTATGAGGATTTCACTGGAGATGACAGCAAAGGAAAAGAAGGCAGAAAGATTGAGCTTGTGAAACCAGCAGCTCAGTAATCTGGATAAAGCTTAAACTAATCACTGTTATATGCATAATGAAAAAATAAGGTAAATTCCTTTTGGAGTGGAATTTAAAAAAGCACCTGAATAAAACCGTTTCATTACAGTTGAGAGAAAGCAAATGCTCTCCTAGAAAACCTGATTTCAGGTATTTTTATGTGGAATTTGAATACTGATTAAAAAAATGCCTTCAAAATTGAAACAAATAAACAGTGAAAAACAGAAGCCTGACAGACACTATAATACAGAGATTTCCCAAAGCTGACTGTGGGATTTCAGTGTAGAATCCTTACTGATATAAGTGAAGAGCTCTCTATCTCAATCCCTGGGGTGACGTCATAAATCTCTGTTTTTCTGTTCAGAAAAAAATCCTTTGCAGGAACACTGCCAAAGGGGAATGTATTAATATTGGCTCAGGGAAAAAGAACCTCCTTCTGCTCTCATTTCTAATGTAGAAACAAGAACAGGGTTTGAGCCTTTGCATGAAATAACTCTTGCTGCCATGCTGTGCCACACTCTTCCTCTCAGGCACCCAGGAATTCTCCAGAGGAGATAAGGATGGTGTGTAGGCTTGCTTCTGGCCAGCTTCCTTCCCTTCCAAAAAAGCACAGTTGTCATTGTCTTCCAGTAAAAGGCCATGAAACAAGATGGCAGTTACAGGCAGAAGAGCCATTCGTATTTACAAGAGCTTGCATGAGTTACTGGAGTGTCTGATAACCGATTAAGGAAACAAAGTGAAAGCCGCTGTCTGAAGAACAAAATCTGATGTGCCCTTGCTGCATATTCCTGTTTCCACAGCACCAGGGCAAGGGAATGATGAGGACAGTTTAGTTAGGTTGGAAAAGGAGCTGAGAGGAGGAGAGTCTTTTTTTATTGAGAATGTAATATCCCATGTAGGAAGCACAAAGCAAAGTTTGTCACCATCAGTACTGAATGTGTCAGTCTTCTGGCTTGAGCTTAAGTGTCACCTACCATATTTCCCATGGGAGACAGAATTAAAATGTTGAGTTAATTTAAGGACATCTGAGATTCTTCTTTTAATGGCAAATGCAGAATAGTATTCCTCTCTGTACTTCATAAACCTCCTGAGCAGCCTAGATGCTCTAAGCCTGGGGCCTGCCTCCAAGATGCATGGTTTGAAACTGTACTGACCTGGAATTTCAGTTTTGCATCCCAGTGGCCAAGGTCAGGTGTGAACCTGAACTTCTGAAAAGCGTTTTACTTTCGGGTTACATGCCGGAAAACATTGACAATAGTACTAATCACTGAAAATGTCCATAATGTATCCGTAAGTGCCCCAGGAGTGCTATCCCAAATGACAGACCTGCTCTTAAGAGGCAACCTAGTTAAGAAACCCTGTTAAAAGTTGTAGGCTGACGTATTCTCAGTGAACAGTCTGGATTTAAATGCTGCTTGAATGTGCAGGTTTTGACTTCTCTCTTCTTTTTGCCTAGGTTCCTTTTGATGATGGGAGTTTTGTTCTGTTGTGGAGCTGGTTTCTTTATCCGAAGGCGGATGTACCCTCCTCCATTAGTAGAAGAACCTACTTTTAACGTGTCTTACACCAGACAACCAGTCAACACTGCATCAGGTCAGAGACTGCTCATACCAGTTCCACTGGTTTCTTACTTTGGTCAAGGCACTTTAAAAGGGTGGGTTTTGAGCTTTTGTTTCACTGGTTTTTGGAAACTGTGCAATTTGTACAAGGGATTGCACTGCAATAAAACATGCAGCCACCTCCTGCAGTGAATGATGTCTTCAGCCTTTCCAACAGCATAATTCAGCTGCAGTGTACAGAAGTGCTTTTGAAACATGGGATGACAGGACTTCCGTTTCTGTTTTGGTTCCTAATACCTTTACAGCTGCGTGTCCATGCATGGAAGGAGGCAAGCAAGCCCTCTCTTTGCAGTGTAGACAAAATGATAGGTGTCCAAATTCAACAGTCACATGAAGAAGGAGTTTTAAATACAGTTGATATCATCTGGCAGAGGTGAAGGAAAGCCTAGCATTTTCTTCCACAATCTGGCCGTCTTGAAAGTGTTTTGGTTTTGATTTGCCTTCAATGTTCTGTGTTGCAGTCTTTCTGTGGCAAGGTGCTCTTTTCCCCCTTGTTAGTCTGATTGCTGTCTCTCTGGTAAGTAATAACTGTGAGCATCGGGAGGACCTACCTAATGAGGGCTCCTCTGGCAAAATTGCTTTCCAAGTTTGTAATTTCTTCCCCTCTGTTAGGTAGTTCCAGTTGGGAACTCTCCTAGGTCTAAATGGTTAAAAAGAAGTTACAAACTGACACTTTATTCCCCCTCCTTGTTTAAATCCTAAAAGGTTTTTTTTAGGGCTTCCATTCTGCATCTGTTTTTCTCCTTGACTGAACAGGAGTATTTTTCAGGTGGGGGGGAGCCAATCCAACCAGACTAATATTTTTAAGCCTGAAAAATA